>NC_090446.1:111048542-111360718 GCF_031143425.1 Pleurodeles waltl | reverse complement strand
ACTGAGTGCACCTGTTGACTTTCCAACATATACCGTGTGAGTGTTGGCTGTGTCATTGATTACCCTTTTTCGGGTGCTCTGGGAATGCGGGTGGATTTTACAGCCCTGCACCTATTTCATGCCTGCTTTGGCAGTGGATGTGTGCAACTATGGAGGCTCACTGATTGCTGACAAGGCAAAGAATCCTGTGCACATGTCAGTGCAAGTCAAAGAAAGTTGATTTGAGTTCGATATGCCAGTGATGCAGATGTCCTTCACCACTCTGTAGAATTTCAGACACATTTTGAGTACCACCTCAGTGGGTCAGGGTTTTTTCCCTCAAAGTAGCTTTCTCCAGCCTGGGAATGAAGAGCTGCTTTAGCGATAATCTACATAAACCAGGTGAGATGCGGGCAGCAGAAGCAGATATGACTTCTTGTGGTGCACCTTCCAGTGCCTTCATCTGAGAACTAAGCTTAGATTCTCCACCGTTTGCTGTGATTGTTATCTAGAGAGTTTGTTCTCGATCTTGGGTCTTCCAGAACCTTCTTCCTCGAGCTAGGTTATTCTGGAACATGGGTCCTCCTAGGTTCTTGCTGCCTGAAATTGTTTGATAGATTTCAGATATAGGGTGGTTGACTGCTGTTTCTAGAATGTCTTCATTGGGACCTCAGTTTTTTTTAGAAGAATGTACCGTAAGTATTAAAGGAGATGCCTTGAAATTAATGTTGATAGTATATAAGTAATGTGGGTTACTGTGCAATCATTTTTTTAAATTATGTTTGTGTATATGTTTAATAAAAACTCGGGGGACCCTCCTACCCCTGCATGGAGCCATGACCTGTGTCAGGGGTTCCCACTGCAGAAGCGCCAGGGGCTCTGAGGCCACCGGGCTGGATTGGCCAGCCACAGGTACCTCCTCTGGAAGCACTTTGTCACGACCACAGTGGGAGATCGGCCCATTCTATAAAAGAGGGTGTGTATGGTGAGCGGGCTCTTTGGCTCCCGCTCATCGCTCCAATTGCCAGTCCGGAGCCTTTCCTCATTTCCCCACCGTCCACAGCCAAACTTAGCCCTGATTTTTTTCCTGCCCACTATCTCTAGGGCGAGGAACACAGGAACGGCGCATGTTTGGGTGGGGGGCCATAGCTCATTAAGACAAATGTTTTGGTTATTAACCTTGGTTTTCTTTTGTAGGCGTGATTGTTTTTGTTGGATGTCATGTTTTAATGCTTTTCCTTGCAGGTTGTGTTGACTTGTCACATTTAAGTGGTTGGCAGGTGAGTTCATGATTGGGGGGACATCTATGGTGAATTGAAGGCATGCTTTTAGACCAAAATTAACAGCTGTGTCACGGGACCATCTACGGGGTGCTGGACCAAGTTAAAAGGAGGTTACAGTGGTGTGGTCCTTACATTGCAACCACCCGCGCAAGTGCAGTTGGCATAAGCTAGCACAGGAGCTTGGGGGACAAGGAATGTGGGTGTAGGGGGTGCCTGAGGTAGGTATCCTAAGGACAGCTTGGCCTACTGCACAGGATCTCCAGGAATGGGAGGGTGGTTGGTGGGGTCCTCCATTAAGGAGGGACCCATCTATTGTTCTTGGACGGGGGGTTCCAAGAGGAAGGGTCCCTAAACCAGTCATGATCTAACTCAGAATGCTCATGTTTTCTCTTGGTTGCATAGGAACAAACTTAGTTTATGGTTAGGTAACTCCCATGTACTAGCGCCTCGTTTAAGGTTAGATCTTAACTTAAATTAAGAATGTAATTAATGCCAATTACTGTGCAATAATGCTTGAAAATTATGTTTGTGTGTATGTCTCATAAATACGGCCAGGGGTCTCAAGACCCCTATCCCAAAAGTGCTTTTCTCTTTGAACTGACTGTGCTGGGGGGAGAGGGTCTTTGAGGTTTCTGAGGATTTCGGCGACTGCCTGCCGTAGTGGCAGAAAAAGTAAACGAATATCAAAGTACAGGTACACTGAATTTCGGAAGGGATATTCCTTGCATCTGTATATCTAGAAAAAATAAAATTGTATAGAGCGAAACATATTCAGGCGAGGGGGTATCTGTATCACACGGGTGTCAGACGCCTGTACACTTCAGCAGGACACAATAAAAGTTAATCATAAATTGAGGACGGCAACGCTCCATAAAAGTGTTCACCTTTATACAACGGTGTTAATATTGAGCTGTGGCTGAACTGTAGGTAATACATACATAAGCCCGGGGTCAAATACACAAGAAGATGGATGAATGGTGGGTATACAATGAATAATGGCTGCAATCAGTCAAGGTGAGAAACTTTAGCTAAACATTCTTGGTTGTGACAGCACAACGCAATTAGATACAACAAGAGGTCAAATGCGGGCTGCAGCCACCCATTGAAAGAAGAAATAGCAACTAGAGGATTATCCACGTGGGGAATTAGAGGGGGAATAACAGGGGAAAGGAGGAATGAGATTAAAACGGTCTCTAGGTAGAAGTTAGGAAGGAAAACAATGGCTATATAGATGACACAGGAGATAAGAACGTAATCATGGATTAAAATATGACATTACAGCATTATGGACGTATAATGCACACTCTTATCATTTTAGTGAGATATAGGATTAGAGGTGATGGATTCGATTTTTGTCACTCTCTCTTTCTTATTGTTCTCTTTTTGCTACAGATGTTGTGCTGTTATGTGGAGGGCAACAACGTTTTCTTCTTATATATACAGCTGATGGCTTACATTAGTTGTAACCTGTTCTTTTCTGTTCTACAATACAGGGTTCTGGGGTATGATGGTTCTATGCACTTATACTAATCAAGTCCTGTTTGGAATGCTAAGCATACAGATGTACTGAATGTTTTCCCCAATTTAAAATATGATTATACACGAATAAAATAGCATAAGAACACACAAGAACACAAACAATGAAGCTATGAAAAATGCAGTTAATATGATCAGATGAAGGTATAACTCGAGGAGCAAGTTCTTTAGAAGTGATGTGAAGATGGGAAAAGAGGAGGCCATCCTAGTATGGGGCGGAAAAGCATCACAAATTATGCATGGATTGTCTGAGACGAACCTGTGCACCAAAAATGCATACTTGCCCGAAGCAATAATGATGTGATACAAAGCACAGAACATATTTACTTATTGAATTGTATATAGCATGGCTGTGAATTAATCAGTACTTTGATACACATCTCCATAGCTTTTCTATACATGTACCAAGTCCTTATCATGAAAAGATTCATTTGCCTTGACCTCCATTCCCACTTTGCACACTCCCGGATCATCTCTCTGTCCCTTGCAAACTCAAATCTTTCCTTTGGTAAAAATAACAAGCATTTGTAATGCAACGGGTCTCTCAATTGCTCGAGTTAGAGCAATTAGCGTTGTAAACTCCTAACCGGACGTTTCTTGCCACACAAATTAAAAGAAAAAAACGATTGCGCTGAAATTGAAAACGGAAAAACAGAGCACGATCACGATATGTAAATCCCAGCGCGATCGTGCTGCATGGAAAATAAAAGGAAAAAGTAGTCCGGAAACCATGCTGAAAACACGAAGCCTCATATGTTTTCAGTAGTTCACCAGTGCTGTGTAGATGGGCTAAACACCAGAAAAGGCATGACGAATGCATGCCTTTCACAAATGAAAGCAAGCAGGTTTTAAAAGTCAAACCCACGAACCAATGAAAGTGACTGACGTGACATGGGCGTGGTTAGAAGCCCAAAAAGAGATTACTGCAGGGGACAGAGCGCTTTGCGCTCGCCCCTAAAAAGTAAATCTTTCCTTTATGGCCAGAACACTTGTCATACAAGCCCACAAATGTGCCAGTCCTTGCAGTTCCTCATAGTACTCATAAACACTCCAGACCAAAGGCACACAAATTCTGCAGCCCATTGCCCAGTGAAAGGCGGAGGGGCTGGTCACTCTCTAACGAAATATCTGAAACTTAATATAATTGTTAATTGTCGTGTAATGTTCTTTATCTGCAGCCGTGAGCTGTGTGATTTAAAGTGTTATGCAGTGTATACATCCGTTCCTTCAGGCCATGTAATTTAATAGCAAAGTGATTTGAGGCCCTCCGGTACCTGATGTGTGCCACGAAAATATCTCAAATTAATCTAAGAATGAAAAAAATGGCTACATACAAAGACTAAAACAGAATTTGCAATAGCCAGAGGCTTGTCATTTCTCTATGATTAAAAACTTGCCAGTGGAGGCACCAATACTTTTGAAAGTAAGACAACATCACGAACCTGGAGGCAATAAGTTCAGCGCTAATGGGAGAACAATGGGTGGGTGAAATTGTTACTTCTTTCTGCAAGTAATAACATACTTTTAACAAGAAATAAAGGGGCATATTTACAAGAAAGTGAACCACGGTTGCGCCATATTCACACTATGGCACACCGTGGCAGTCTTTAGGACACTAGCGTCAACATTTTTGATGCTATTGTGGCGTATTGCTGCACTAGCATCAAAAATGATGCTTGTGCTGAAAAGCACAGAGAGGCCCATTGATTAAAATGTGTGCGTCATTTTAACGTTGGCTCTGAGCAGGCATTAAAAAAGACGGAAAAAATGGCGCAGTAAAACGTTGTAGATTTCACTGAGCCACTTTTTTGGGGACTTTGTGCATCGGAATGCCACCATTGCATACATTATGCCTGGCACAATGTGGCGCAAGGGGTTACAAAGTGGCGCAAGGCTAGCATTGCTCCACTTGGTAACTCCAGCACGTGAGAAAGGCCTCTTTATTGCCGCCTTTGCGTAAAAAAAGGATGCTAGCATAATGCCAGGTGGCGCTAGGGACTTGTAAAGATGCCCCAAAGTACTTGCACGCTTGGGCAATTGCGTGAAAATTGACACAAGCTATATCGTTGCGTTCAAAAGGCATGTCAGCACAATCTGTTCTTAAATAGTTTCTAAGATCTTGGGTGAACTTCGATTATGTAGTATATGCAGCTACAGCACACATCCGGTCTCATCACTGACAATCAAACCAAATGATCAGTTTAAACAAAACATAAATAGACATTATTCGAAATATATGTAAACCAGTAGTTGTTATCTACATAAGTAAAATGAAAATCTGAAAATCTGGTGCAGCTTTAATGAGAAAGAACGTTTTTTTTTTTTTGACGAAGCCTTTTTTTAAAGTCTTTGTAAATAGCCAAAAGTATTAAAGCTACTTAAAAGTGTAATTCACCCTTGTGACCCGGGCACCATGGTGTTTAAAACATTGAAGACTTGTCTCCTTTATAACATCTTGCCAAATTAGCCCAAACTCTGTGATGGTGGTTCAGAGTCAATAATGCTGTGGTTAAGATTTACCATGACTGCACAAGTGCCCAAGTGATGCATAGTGACAGAATGAAACACATAGTAAAGTAACATGGGACCGTTCAATTTTCATGTGCAATAGAATACATCTGAAGAGGGCCACAAGGCTGTTTAAGTCAGGTAAGCATTCCCTTGAGATTGACTGCTTGTGTGTGAGATTGAGAGTTTGGTTTGCAGACCTATCATTTCATGTAGGTTATCCAGCTTCATTCTGATGTCAGGCAATTTGTTTTGAGAAATGGCTACAGGTTACTGTTCTGGTCACTTGTAAGTGGGTGTACTGAAACATGAGGCGAGTAATCACATCTCTGTTTAGAGTTCTGTTGAGACTCAGTTTGTGTGTCATTACTGTGATGTGCGTGGACTATACCTGGGAGTTGACTGTGAGAGGGAGTTTCAAATGGACAAAAGAGGCTACTGACAGGGTTGTGGGTTTCGTCCTTAATAATATTTCAGCTGGAATCAGTAGAGGGATTGCTTTGGTCTAGTTCTTATTTTGCTCTCTATTTTTTTCCATAACGGGCTTGTGGGTGAGAAGAAGGGTAACCTAGAAGTTTTGAAATCTGGAGAAATTGTGAAATAGTAGACATGGTACAGGTGTGTAAAGCAAGCCCCCGCAACCCCTGTGGTGTAATGGGAGCCGTAACCCTCAAGGGCCCCCCAACCCTTTACAGCAGCACCATTAAGCCCAAGGTCAATGAATACCTGTGAGGTATGGGAGACTCAGGGGCCCTTCTTCACATTCTGCCAGGGGGGCATCATTTTGCATTACACCACTGTCTTGCTCAATGTTTATTTCAATCTTTATTAGAATCATATGCTCCTTCAGCATTAAGGATTTCTTTTTTAGCAATGACACCCAACTTGTGATTTTTTTCTGATTGAAACTCGATCTATTTTATCAATCGTCTATCGTCTAGGGAAATGCCTTACTGAAACCCAAAGATGGATGACCCAAAGCTAACTGAAGGTGAATGGAGAGAAGAATGGAATGAGACTTTGATTTTTGCTGAAGGCATCTCTGGTTGTTTGAGAAGACGTTTTCTCCACAAGGACCTGGAAGAAATGGAGAAGAAGAATCCACCATTTGGAATGTTTCCCAGTACAGAAAGGATAGGAGGATATTTAGGGGTTCAGGTTAGAAGTAAGGGAAGGCAAGGGATACTTTGGGGTTTGTGGGTAGTTAGATGTAAAGGGGATAAAGGGAACTTTGAAGTTCATGGTGTTAGAGGTAAAAGGTGGCAACAGGTAGTTTTAGGGTTCAGCGGTGGGTAGAGGTAAAGTGAGGTAAAGATGAATTTAGGGTTCAGGTGAGACCTGCAAATAATATTAAAGTAAACTATATTTTAAACTTTGGTATTACAGTGAAACAGTAAAAATGCACTTTCCTTTGATATTTTGGCCCCCAATATTTTGGTAGTCTCAATAGTTTGACAGTGATTTTAATGTCAAGCAAAATGTTTGAGTCAATATGAAGGTGGAAAACAGGCTTGGACCATCAAAATACTGGGAAAAGAGAAGTGACATCAGGCACTCTTTTTCCTGGATGGTATCACAGGGTAAATCCCTGATCCCTCCCTCTTCACAACTCCTGGTTTCTGTTTGCAGCTAAAGGGCTAAGATTGAAGCAAGGTGCACAAACTATGGAATGTAAGCATGGCTCTTAGATCCCTGTGTTTTGTATGTCCTACCCTTGCTATGATGCTTCAAGACATTTGGTACCCTATTTGACATCTTTCACACTGATCAACAGAGAAGATGGTGCATTCCCTGCTCATGATTTTGGAGAGGACTCCCTTTAAAAGACAAGCTTCCCCTTCGCCTTTTTGAGACAACACTCAGTTAAAAATGCAAACGGTTGTGTAGGAGACCTTGGAAGTCCAGGTCAGGTTGTCATCTTACAAACCAAACTCGTTGTGCATAACTCTCTGAGGTTTGGAATTATATTTCATTATCAGGGGATCGTACCAAAGCAACTTGAATATGAGGTTCCCTTTTTATGTGATCAATGCTCTACATTCACTGCACTGGTGTTTATCAGAGAATCAATTCCAAAATGCTCGTCATGCGGACTACCTTCTGATAGCAACACTGCACATTGCTAAACAAAACCACCAGTGAGCACTGAGAGTGTTACAAGCACAGGTGCAGACTAGGCCAGTGCGACCAAGAGTGAGACTCCTATATTTGCTGTACTTGACCCTCTGTGGCATCAGCAGGCCACAGCATCTGGGCATTTGACCAGCAGTTCATCTGTCAATGCTCTGTATATTTGTTAGGGGTCATGAGAAGGGCATGGAGATTGCCAGCTAGGCATAGGTAAATAATGTTCACTGACAGAGTGTTAGCATTATTTGTACCTTAAACTGTGCATTTAAGGGACATAGAGAATGGTACAGTACTCCTGCTTATCTCTGATGCTTGTTGCCTTCCAATGGGTACTGTAGAGCAGGTGGGCAATGGAGACAACACTCTGGCTTGGGGTAGTCTAGGAGCTTCTGCATTGTGGTATTTGCTGGCATGGCTATGGTAGTGCTTTTGGGCTACTTATCATTTACCTCTCTTGTGGCAATCAGTGGGATCTCTGTCCAGAGCTGGCCTTCTTGGCAACAAATCCTAACAAGGAACTAATAGTGATCCAGAAAATGGTTTCCAGGAGGACTAAAAAAACTGGACACCAGAAGAACCTTCCAACTGTCCAGGCCAAACAGCAAGGAGAAAAGCAGTAATAAACAGGATCTGGAGAAGACATATAATACATGGAGTCCACTGAGTGAGCAACATAGCAATAACAATTGCCCTGCAACTGGAGTCAAAATGGACTCTCCTTTTATAGTATCAAACAGCAAGCACACAGAAATGGTTCAGCCATCTTGGATTGTGAATAAGATAATCAACAAGCAAGTTGAAGTAAAAATAATACATTGCTTTATCTAGGAATAGATCAAAACAATTGCAGCCCAAAACTATATTATGCTAAATACTGAGGAATAAATCCCTCCTGTATGCGGTGTGAGGAGCCACCATGCAGGCACATCACCCCATAGTTGTCTGCATGTGCTAACATGACTGAGGGTTAAAAGAAGATGACACTGCCCTAGGGTGCCGTTGCGTCATGCACAGAGAACTCAAGTAGAAGGGGAGGAATGCGGCAGGAAGGAGAAGCAGCGTTGGGGCCTGCTTAACCCACAACAGACCATGCTGTAGATGAGGGAAGGGTAAAGTCCTTGAAGTCCCCCATGCCCTTGTGGGGCTCTAAAACCAAGATCGGGATATATACAGTACAGCTCGCCTAGTATTCCGTCTGTGACAGTGTCTTAACTGTGTGCCTGTCAGAAGAATGTTGATTCCACATGACACAGTGACATGTGAAGGGTCGGCGCTGGACATGGAGAAGAGAAAGCTATTAAAAAAAGAAAATGAATGTCTGCTGAGGAGTTGTTTTTTTGAGAGACTCAAACTGAAGTCCTTCTAAAAGCATTCCCTAGCTATACATTACAGTACAGGAAAATGGAATGCACTCCTGTAAAGTATAAGAGGAATTTTAGGACTGGATATTGGTGAATACCACCTAATGTGTGAGTCTTTATTTTATGGATTTATATTCTGGAGAACCACACGCCCTCCTCCTTTTACTTGCTTCCACCCATGTCTAGGTCTAGACATATCTAGAAGAAAGCTTTTTGCTTTCTTGCTGCTGCCCCCAGCTGGCCGCATCTTAGGGAACCTGCCACCTCACTGCTTCACATTTTTGCCTAGTGGGTGAGCTCCAGACCCCCAAAGACACCCTTGCCTCTTTACCTCTATCTGCTGATCCCCCCTTGCCCCTCTTTAACTCTGACACTCCTTTGAACCACTTAGTCATCATTGCCTTACCTTTACCTCTTTACCGCCCAAGCCCCAAGGTCACACTTGTCCTTTCTACCTCTAAACCCCTGTACCCCAAAGTCACCCTTGGCCCCCTTTTACCTATAATCTTGCCAAACCCCAAAGTTGCACTTGCCCCCTTTACCTGTACCCCAAAACCATCAAGTCACCCAGGTGCCCCTTACCTCTAACCCCAAACTCCAAAGTCACCCTTGCCATGATTTACTTCTACCTACCGAACCCTAAAGTCACCCTAGACTCCTTTTACCTCTACCCTACAACGAATCCCAGTCACCCGTGCCTCCATTTATCTCTGTCCACCCGACCCCCAAATTCGCTTAACCTCCCTTTAACTCTAACCATCCAAACCTCAAATTCCCCATTGCCTCTTTTCACCTCTAGCTAATTCCTGAAACCTAAAGTAGCCCTTGCATCCTTTTACATCTACCCAGCCCTGAACCCCAAAGTCATCTGTGCCTCCCTTTACCTCTAAAAACTGAAACCCAAAGTCACCATTGCCCCATTACCTCTAACCCCCTAACCACAAAGTTGTCCTTGCCCCTAATACCTCTGCACCAAACCCCAGAGTCGACTGTGCCTCCTTTATCTCTACCCACTGACCCTCAGAGACAGCGTTGCACCCTTTACCGCTACTCCCCTGAACTACAAAGCTGCCCTTTCCTTCATTTAGTTCTACCCCAAAACCGCAAATACTGACTCTTTACCGCTATTACCCTGAACCCCAAAGTCACGCTTACCCCCTTTGCCTCTAAATCCAGATCCCCAAGTTACCCTTGTCCACCTTTTACCTCTATCCCATGCACAATAAAGTGGCCCTTGCGCCATTTACATTTACCCCAAACCCCAAAGTCACCCTTGATTCTCTTTACCTCTAATCCCCAGAACTCAGAAATTGGTCTTGAATCTTTTGCCACTAACCCCGCATGAACTCCAAAGTAACTCAGGCATGACATAGCACCATCCCTTTCCTAAACATTCTCCTGACTACACCCAAGTGCCCCTAAATATGTCATGGGCTCTGTCGTTTTTTTATGCCTTTATGTATGTGTGGTTGTCCCTTGCCCAAGTACTGCTTCCTCTGCCCAGTGTCCTTCCAGTGCTCGCTACTTTCAAAGGTTCCTTTTTTATTTTACTTGAAACCACTTTCTATCTCACCTAACAAACATTTGATTCGTTTTAGCTGGAAACAATGTTTTATTTTAAACTGCAGGTTATTCAGCAAATGATGGATTATGTAGCAAATGCATCAAATCCATAATTATAAAGAAAACTCACAGGGGCAGAATCACATAATTCCTTTGGCCCTGATTATATATTTATTAATGTAAATTGATTAATATGCTATTAATATATATTATAACTTTTAAATGTTATTTATTTGTTTCTTCTTTTAAAATTAAGTATTAACTTTTTATTAGAGGTTTCAGGGGTGTATTTGTGTTTGGGCCATAAAATATATATATATATATATATATATATATGCATATATATAGTTTTATATATATATATATATTCTTTTTTTATTGGAAATGAATTATCTTTTCAATTAGTACTCAAATTTTGAAATATGTGTGTATATATATATATATCAAATATCAAATATACTGCCAGTCTTGCTCGATTTCACTATTGCCAAGAATAAATCCATATCTCTTTTACAAATACAAGTAAGTCAGAGTTGGCAGAGGGAGTAAATCTTCCCCAGTCTCCCTTTCTCACCTCCGTACTGAAATAACAGGATAATCCTTTTGTGTAACACGTAGGCAAGCAGGACATGCTCCCCAAACAAAATCCAAACAGCAATCTCCAAATGACGGGAGCCCCCATCCCTGCAGGGCGGCTTTGATATGAGTTTTGGAGCGTCCCATAATTCAAATCACACACAAAAAAAATTATCAAAGCCCAACTCGATGAAATACTGGCATTTATTGTAATCAATAGCGCAGTTTTCTCAGTTATTTCAGCACGGAGGTGAGAAAGGGAGACTGTGGAAGATTTACTCCCTCTGCCAACTCTGACTTACTTGTATTTTTAAAAGAGATATGGATTTATTCTTGGCAATAGTGAAATCGAGCAAGACTGGCAGTATATTTACGTAGCCTTCATTCTGAAATAATATTCGTGACTGTTTTACTGGAAGAAACATGCACTCGGTTGAAATATTTATACTGTGATGCCAAGACGCTATTAAGCAATATTTGAAAAGACATTACAGAGTGTTATATTGTATTGACATTACTGGTGCATTATGGGAATAGAAGGATTTTCCATCTGGTCACGTGTTTATGATGATTTAAGGCACATACCAATTTGCACTTGATTCTGCTCACCTGTGAACAAGGCTGCAAAGCCGAAACGCGTCAGGACAGAAAAGACTGCCAAGAAAACTGCGCTATTGATTACAATAAATGCCAGTATTTCTTCGAGTTGGGCTTTGATAATTTTTCTTGAATATATATATATATGTATATATATATATATAGATATACGTGTGTGTGTGTATGGATATGATATTACAGGACTTTTAATGAGGTGAGGGGTATATAGTAGGGGAAATGGTGTTCAGTTTTTCTTCAATTATATATTTATAATTACTTGAAATAAAGAAATGTATAAAATTCAAAAGGTTGAATATTTTACTTTTTTCCACATTACAGTAGATATTTTGCTTGTGTATTTATATATGAGTTTGACAGAGATTGTTTATTATTAAAAACATATTTATTAAAGCATTATTTAAAAATATTTTAGATTTTCCAATTTTAAGGAATTCTGTTGACTTTTAGATTTCTATCTTTTTTTAACTTTACTGACTTTTCTGGTAAGTAATGGGTACATATATTATTCAGATGTAGAGAATTTGACCAAGACCCCACCCCAATTATATGCAGTTTCTTTAATGTTTTTACACTGCAGTTAGATTAGTATATCTGTCCTCTCCTTATATTTTCAAGTTTCTCAATGTTTTTTAATATTAGAGATAAAACAGAATATTTGACCGCTCCATGCATACACTTCCCTCAATGGTTGTTAGATGGGAGGAAGAATAGTAATCTGACCCCCTCTCAAAAAATACGCTTTCACCAACAGTAAATCTGAAGCCCCAGATAATTACAAGTGTACCTAATAAATTGAAATATCATCACACAGGGCAGTTACTCTGTCACAACGGTGAAGGATATCCCGTCCACCGAAATCTAAATACCATAGGACATAATGGAATTTAGATTTTGGTGGATGGAATATCCATCACACTTGGGATGGAGTAACCCCTTCCCAGAAATCTAAATCAGGCCCATAATCCTTTCACCTTATTTCTACTTGCAACCATAACCTATTGTCGGCCTGGTTCCAAAGCACTAATGCAAAGAGGAACATATGTATGCATGTACGTTTAAAGACATGTACATGCACATGAATACTAGAAAAGACTTTAGTAGAATCAGCTCATTTAGTTTCACATTAACTAACAATAAACTCCACTATACAAGACCTTTAAGAATTCACTTCTAACCATCACTACCAAACACCCATAGACAATTGATTGACGGAAATCTCCCAATATATTCAAGGGCACAGATATTATGAAAGCACTCCAGTGTCATACTAAAGGTACAAGCCTATACAGAACAGATAACCTGACAACAGAACATTACTTTAGAAAACACAATACCCACAAAATAACCCTGTACTGCTCAGTCTCATGCCCCTTACCATACACTACTAATTCATCATTGCACATATTTGCCTGGGTCCCCAAATCGAACAGTGAGGTACTGATTTGCCCTGTTTCCACAATGCCACAATAAGTCTACCACAATATAATATGATTCATTGGTGCACTGGAGAAGCGTTGATCAAACAGATGGGCATAAATATACAGAGGCGTAGAAAGGCAGTTTTATTGAGCAAACACCTGCAAACAGGTACACAGTAACACACAGACAGCAAGCCACTCACCCAGCGGCTCACTAGTTTCCTGTCTGACACACAGACTCAACCAAGGCCTTGCAGGCACTCCATACCAAGAAGCTGGGGCATTAGCTAAAGGGTAGATAGACATGTGGTGGGCAGGCAGAGGGTGGCAGGAAAACAGTTGAGAAAATCATCCTTCTGCCATGCAACACACAATGGGAAAGGTCATGCATAAGGGAGACCCACACACTCAATGTGTTAGAACTTGTGTGTGGGGGGCTTGCACCCGATTCCTCCACAGGGCTCCTCCATGTACCACAGATCCAACAATGACAACCACCACTGTGGCCAATGCAGCCAGTTAGAATTGACCTACTCTGGCCTGTCAATCTAGCATCGCACAACAAGCCAGTGTGTATCTCGTTTGGCCCCCGCCAGTCCCCATTCCATTGGCCCTCTACTCCAGTCTACAGTTACACCACCCTGCACCACAGCCTCTGTTTCTTTTCACACTCATCAAACTGATCAAACTTTGCTTAACACTACAGCCACTCGTGGTCCACTGAGTCCCAACATGAATAGCCCTTCCTCTCTCACTGACAATATCTGCCAGGAATCTCTCCCTAAACCCAGAGCTCCTTCCTCTGACTCCCCAGCCTCCCCATTCCTGACTCTCCACTGAGGTCTGGCTCCTCCCCTTTCATGAATTCCACAGGTTACCTCCATTTATCAGATTCTCAATTGTTGCCCTTTTTCTCCCAGTGTAAATGTCCGCTCACCTCTTCTCTGCCTTCTCTCTCCACCCCCACACTCTGTGTACCACAATTGTTTCTCCATTTGGCTGTGTCTAGCTCACCCAGTCGCCCGCTTTATGTTCATCTGTGCTTTTCCTTCTCTGCCTGTTTCGATATTACCCTTTCTCATCTCTTTAGCTGCCTATCTGTCCCATTATATATATTTGTCTCTGTGTGGAAACTCTCCAGATTCTATTCTCTGTGAAATGTTCTCCACATTTTATGTTCCGTTTATTTCATTGTTCTATGTCCCTGTCGGTGTCAATGAGTCCACATCTCCCTCAGTACCCGTTTGACTGCGCCCCTCTGCACTGCCTCCCCCCATTTATGCCGATGTCACTAAATTACCTCTGCGGCACCCCCTCCCACTCTTACACCCCTTTCTTGCCACTTACCCTGTTTTTATGATTCCCCAATCTTTGTGCTTCTTTCACTGTATTTACCACTTCCCATCCTCTCCGGGTTGTCCCTCCATTAGTGCCCAGCTCTCTCTTCTAGTTTCTCTCTTTCTTTGTGTTCACCTTCCTCTCTTTTGCTCACTTTGCTCACCCAGATCCATTATTCTGTCATCTCTGGGTTTCACTCTTTCGCCTTTGAGCTCCAAAGAGCCACTCAGCCCATTACTAGGCCCATCCATTACAAGTTCCCTGTCCGCTGCCATCTCTTGCAGTCCTCTCCTCCTTCTTCAAACAGCCCAGTAGTCTGGAGGAGAGTGGGGGGTTGGTTGAGAAGTCTTGTGGGGGCACACAAGGAGCGCCCGCTGAGGGGGAAGAATATAGGGTAGGGTGGGATAGTCTTTTACGTTTATTGCAGGGTCATATTCTGTGCCTAAAAAGATACATGTTCTAAAAATAAAATGGTTTATACTCGCGCATTGCCTGCTCCCCGCTAAACTGATAATCATGGCATAACCCATAAACTAGTGATGGATGATGACATGTTAAAAGGTCTCCATTGTGACGTGTCCTGGGTATAAAAGGCCGGTAACCAGGGAGCTGCAGCAATGCGCGCAAGGACACCGGACGCGGAGGACCAGGGCTGGCGCTGGGGCCAGTGAGAGTCCGATCTTCAGGGGCCCATCAGGCTCCAAAAAGTAAAGGGTGGGGATGGCCCTAAAGGGACAAGGTGAGTACACACACCAAACGAAAAGTGAACTGAAACCGAACTTGAAACCAAACTGAAAACTAACTTGAAACTGACTTGATACTGGCTTGATACTGGCTTGAAACTCCAATTCCCTTCCCTTCTCATCAACCTGCCTACATCCCCTCACCCTCTTGCTATTCCATTCCCTTCATTTACCATCCACTTCCCTCCCTTTCCCCTCTGTTCCCATCCCTTCCCTCCAACTCACCCTTCTACCTTTCTCTTCCCATCTCCTCTACACACCGCACCCCTCCCTCCCCCTCCTTTCCCTTCCTCTCACCCTCCTCTTGCTATTCCATTCCATTAATTTACCATCCACTTCCCTCCTTTTCTCCTGTTTCCTTCTGTTCCCATCCCTTCCCTCCAACTCACCCATCTACCCTTTCTCTCCCCCTCCTTTCCCTTTTCCCTTCCCCTAACCCTCCTCTTGCTATTCCATTCCCTTCATTTACCATCCACTACCCTCCCTTCCCCTCTGTTTCCTTCTGTTCCCATCCCTTTCTCTTCCCATCTCCTCCACTACACACCGCATCCCTCCCTCCCCCTCACTCCCCACCTTCCCACCCTCAATATCCCCACCTCCCCTTTCCTTCCCCTCCCTTCCCCATCTCCTTTACTTTCCCTCTCCCCTCCTTCTCTCCCCTCTCCTGTTCCCCTCACCCCTTCTGCTCTCCCAGTTCCCTTCCCCTTTGTCATTCCCTACCCTTTCACATCCCCTCACCTTCCTCTTCCCTGCTACCTCCCAATCCCCTTCTCTTCCTCACCCCACCCCTTCACCCTTGTGCTTCCCCCTCATCCTGCGTCTATTCTGTTCACTCCCCGTCTACTTCTACCTTCCCCTCCCATTCTTCCCTTCCATTTCCTTCCTTCAACCTTCCCTTACCATCCTGCCCAATCCCATCTCCTGTCCCCTCCACTCCCCATCCTTGACATCCTTTCCCTTTCCGCTTCCCTTCTCCCAGCCTTCCATTCCATTACCTTCCGTTCCCTTTTCTTCCCATCTGTTATCTTCCCCTTCCCCTCTCCCTCTCCTCCCCCTCTTCCCTTTCCCACCCCCTTCAATTTCACTCTAAGTCTCCATCTTCGCCCTCCCCCACCCTTACCATCTCTTTACGCTTTCCTTGCCTTCTCTCATTTCCTTCCCCATTCCAATTCCCTTCTTACTCCCATTCTTCCCCTACCTTCTTTCCTTTACCCTTTCCCTTCCACTCACCCTCCTCTTGCTATTCCATTCCCCTTCCTTCGTTCCCTTTCCTTTCTGTCCCCCTCCACTCTTCCCTTCCACACCTCTACACTCGGCACCCCTCCTGTCCCCTCACTCCCTACCTTCCTTTCCATTCCCTTCCCTTCCCTTCCACTTCTCTTCTTTTCTTTCATCCTTCCCCTTATCTTCCCATACGTTTCCTTCCCTTATCCTTCCCCTTCGCTTTCCCACCTTCCCCTTATCTTCCCTTTCGTTTCCTTCCCTTCCCTTGCCTCCCCTTTCTTCGCTTCTGTCCCCGCACCCTTCACTTCCCCCTCCACAACCTAATCCCCTTCCATTTGTCTCTTCCTGCTTCCATTCCCACCCTGCCTTTTCCCATTACCTGTCCCCTCCACTCCCACCCGACCCCTGCCATCCCTTCCCCTTACTCTACACGTCTTTTTCCCCTCCCCTTTTCCCTTCAGCTCCCTTCCCTCATGCCTCCTCATCCCCCTCCTCCTGCCTTACCCTTCCCTTCACAATCCCCTACCCTTCATTTCACCTCTACCACCCAATTCCCTTCTCTTACCCACCCATTCCCTTCCACTCCCCATCCCGTTGATTCCTCATCCTTCACCCCTTTCCTACCTCTTCTTCCATTCCTGTTCACATACCCTGTGGGTGGGAAGGGATGGGTCGGGAAGTGAGGGGTGAGGAATGGGACACGAGAGGAAGGGAAGGGAATGAAAGGGAAGGAAAGGATGAGAAGGGGGAAGGGAAGGTGAGTGTGGGGGAAAGGAGGGGTGAGAAGGGATGGGAGAGGGAGGGAAAGGGTGGGAAGACAATGGGTGGGGTAGAGAAAGGGAAGGGAATGGAGGGTGGGGAAAGGGAGATGAAAAGAGGAGGGGTGAGGAGTAGGGGAGGCAATATGGGAGAGAAGGGTGAGGAGAAGGAAAGGGTGAGTGGAAGGAAAGAGGGGGATGATGGAGAGGGGGAGGAAAGGGGAAAGGGATGAAAGTGAGGGAAAGGGAGGGTAGAGGGGAAGCAGAAAAGAATGAGAGAGGAAGAGGAAGGGGAACAGAAGCAAAGAGTAGGGTAGGGAATGGAATTGAAAGGGAAGGATGTGATGTGATGAGAAATGACGGTGAGGGATACGAAAGAAAGGTGAGGGAATGAGAAGAGAAGTGAAGGGAAAGAAAGGTGAGGGAGAGAGGGGGAAATTAATGGGGAAGGGATGGGAAGGGGAAAATACATAGAAGAGGGAGAGGGGAAGTGGAAGGAAGGGAAGAGTGAGGTGGGACAGACAGTGAAGGGAAGGGTGAGGAATGGGAGTGGAAAGGAAGGGAAGAGTGAGGTAAAAAAGGGATGGAAAGAGTATGGGAAGGGATGGGAAGAGTGAGGGAGAGAAGGATAGGGAAAAGAGGGAGTGGGAGAGGAAGATACAAGAGCAGAAGAGAAGGGTAGGGAATGTAACGGCAGGGAAGAGGAGAGTTGGGTGGGCAGACAATAGGTAGTGGAAGAAAAGGGAAGTGACAGTGGAAGAGTGAAAACAGTGAGGGTAAGAGGGTGGGGGATGGAGAGAGGAGAAGGGTAGAGGAAAGGGAGGGAGGTGAGGGTGAGAAATGCGAAGAGAAGGGAGGGTGAACAGAAGGATGAGGGCAGAGTGAGGGGAAGGCTGAAGGGATGGGGAAAGTGAGGACAAAGGTGAGTGGAATGGGAGTGAAGGGTACAGTGAGGGGAAGAGGGAGGTGCATGGGGTGTGAGGGAGAAGGGAATCCAAGGGAAGGGAAGTTAAAGGAAAGGAAGGGTCAGAAGGGAAGAGTGAAAGCAGAGGGACTGGGAAGGGAAAGCAAGGGAAGGGGAAGCGAGGAAAGGGAAGGGGGTAGGGAGAGGGGAAGGGGACAGAAAGGAAGTGCAGGGAAGGAAATTGAAGGGAAGAAGAAAGGAGGGAAGGGGTAGGAAGGAAATAGTTTGGGTAGAGGAGGGAAGGGAACAGAAGGTGAGGAAAAGGGAAGGGTGAAGGTCAGGAAGGGAAAGGGAGAGGAAAAGAGAGAGGGAGGGGAGAGGCAAGAAGGAGATTGGGAGGCAAAGGGCGAAGGTAAGGGAAAGGGAGGGAAGGAGGGGGAAGGCAAGGGTGAGTGGAAGGGGAAAGAGGGGGAATGATGGAGAGGGGGTGAAGGGGAAAGGGGAATGAAAGGGAAGGGAGAGGGGAAGCGGAAGAGAATGAGGGAGGGGAGGAGGAAAAGGGAAAGGAAATGGGACAGGGAAGGAGATGCAAAGGTAAGGGATGGTTAGGGAACTGAAGGGAGGGACGGGGAAGGGAATGGAATTGAAGGAATGGGAAAGGAAAGGGAAGTGAAGGGATTAGAAGGGAAGGAGAAAAGAGGGAAGAGGAAAGAGGGGAAGACAAAGGTGAAAGAAAGGGAAGGGACAGGCCGTGAAGTCTGAGGGAAAGGAAATGTGAGGGCTAGGGTGAGAGGAAGAGATGGGAAGTTGAGGGGAAGGGAAGGGAAAAAGAAAGGGAAGGGAAAACGGAGGGGGGTAATGGGGTGAGGAGTGGGAAGGGGAATGTGCAGGGGAAAGGGAAGGGAAAGTGAAGAAAAGGAAAGGTGAGGGGAAAGGTGAGTGGTAGGGGATGGGGAGGGAGCGCGGAAGGGAAGGCAAGGGGAGGGAAGGGGAATAGATGGGAAGGGATGTGAATGGAAGGGAAGTGAAGAGAAGCAATAGGAAGGAAAGGGGCAAGATGGGGTCGGTGAGGTATAGGGGAAGTGGAGGGTGAGGCTTAGGAAATGTAATGGGAAAGACAAGAGGAAGGGAAGGTATGGGTGGGGGACATGGAAGAGTAGGGGAAGGGAAGAGAAAGGGAACAAGGGGAATAAAGGTGAATGAGGTAAAGGGAGGAGATGGGAAGGGGAGGGGGAGGTGAGGGAGGGGGATGGGAAAGAGAGGGGGAGTGATAGGGGAAGCAGAAGGGAAGGGAGGGACAGGAAGGGGGAGGGGAAGGGGGATGTTTAGGGGAGGGAAGGAAAGGGTAGGAAAGGGAAGGGAAAGCGTGACAGTGAGAAGGGTGAGTGTAAAGGGAGAGATGGGGAAGGGAAGAAAAGGGTGGGGGATGGGAACAGAAAGGGAAAGGAAGACAAGGGAAAGAAAATTGGATGGGGAAGGGGATGAGAATGGGAGGGGATGGGTAGATAGGAGCAAGGAAGAGAAGGGAAGGGGACTGGAGGGAGAGGGGGAAGGGAAGTGGAAAGGGAAGACAAAGGTGGAAGAGAAGGGTGAGGAGAAGTGGGAGGGGAATGGGAAATGTGAGGGGAAAGGGACAGAGGGAAGGGAACAGTGAGGGGAAGAGACGGGTGATTGGGGAGGGTATGGGAAAGAGAAAGTTAGTTACGGAAGGGTAGGGGATGTCGAAGGGAAGGGAGAAGGGAAGGAAAAGGAAAGGTGGAATGGGAGGAAAGCAGAAGGAGGGAAAATGGGGGCAAGGGAAGGGGTAGAGGGGGAAAGGGTGAGGGGAAGACAAGGGAAAGAGGATGTGGAAGGGAAGGGAATGGGGATCACATGGGAAGGGAAGAAGGGGAAGGGAAGGAAGAGAGCAGATAGGAAGAGGACGGGAGGGGAGGGAAGGGAACTATAGAGGGGTGCGATGAAAGGAAAGGAAAAGAAATTAAGGGGTGGCTATGGGGGAGGTAAAGGATAAGGGAAGGGGAGGGAAAGGAAAAGGAAATAAAGTAATGGAAGGAAAGAGAAATGGAAAAAAGGGGAGAAGGGTAGTGAAAAGGTGAGAAAGGGTAATGGAAAGAAATGGAAGGGAGCGAAGAGATAAAAACGTGAGGAAAAGAAGGAAAAAGGGAAGGGAAGGGAAGAGAATGGGGGCAGCGGGAGAAAGGGACTACGAGCGGAAAGTTGACCCGAAGGGAAGGGAATGGGAGGGAAAGGAAAAGAATGGATAAGGAAAGTAATGAGGGTGACAGAAGGGAAGGGGATAGAAGAGGTATGAAATAAAGCAATGGATGGAAAGAGAAATGGAAAAAAAGGGGAGAAGGGGAGCGAAAGGGTGAGAAAGGGTAATGGAAAGAAATGGAAGGGAGCGAAGAGATAGGGAAGGGAAGGGAAGAGAATGAGGGCAGCGGGAGAAAGGGACTACGAGCGGAAAGTTGACCCAAAGGGAAGGGAATGGGAGTTTCAAGCCAGTATCAAGTCAGTTTCAAGCCAGTTTCAAGTTAGTTTTCACTTTGATTTCAAGTTCAGTTTCAGTTCACTTTTCGTTTGGTTTGCGTACTCACCTTGTCCCTTTAGGGCCATCCCCATCCCTTACTTTTTGGAGCCTGATGGGCCCCTGAAGATCGGACTCTCACTGGCCCCAGCGCCAGCCCTGGTCCTTCCGGTCCGGTGTCCTTGCGCGCATTGCTGCAGCTCCCTGGTTACCGGCCTTTTATACCCAGGACACGTCACAATGGAGACTTTTCAACATGTCATCATACATCACTACTTTATGGGTTATGCCATGATTATCAGTTTAACGGGGAGCAGGCAATGCACGGGTGTAAGAATATATTTATATATATATATATTTTTTTTTTTTTACTTTTAGAAAATTAATCTATTTAGTCACAGAAAATGATCCCGTGATATACCTAAAAGACGATCCAGTGCTACCCGACACCCTACCCCATCAGTAGGCTCTCCTTGTCTCTCTGTTGTGGCGGACGCCTCCCCTCTGCAAGTAGTCTGGACCTCATGACATCACATTGGAGGGCTTATTATGTCATGGGAGTTCCATTCGCATGATTCTGCTTCCAGAGCTGCTGGGAAGGCATGGAGTTCGTATATTAATTTAAAATGTGGAGTTTCCCCAGTTTAAAATAAATGCTATTTTTATCAAAAGGCGCAGAGTCACAGCTTGCTTGCACAGCGGGCTCAGATACACACACACACATTCTCCACTCTTTATTATTTAACAAGAGATGCCAATGAGGGCCGCCCTTCAGTGACAGTGAGACAATTTCAAACCAATCACACACATGAAAAATGCTGCGTCTCTGCTCATAGGTGGGTCTCATGGCGATGGAGATATATCACTCACAGAAGGATCTATCGTTGAGCACAAGACTCATAGGAGGTCTACTTCTTTCTCACTGCAGTGTTTGTAGAACCATCTTTGCTGTGTATCGCTCTGTGTACTTTTACTTTTCCCATGAGTCTTGCGTATCTGCCAAGCTTCACAGCTTGCTTCACAGAGTTATGTGTTGCTCAAGTTCCGTTTTTTTCCCTTTGAATTCTGGGACGTGTAGTCCTGTTTTATAATTGAACAAGACTACAAGTCCCAGAATGCAAAGGAAAAAAACCTGGACTGCATCACCACATGACAAAAGGACCCGCAAAACTCGGCAGTGCTTGTTAGGTTGTCTTTCACCTACCCTAGTGAGACTTAAGGTTTTTCTACCCTACTCCAGGGCGCAGTAATGCTACAAAGGTGACTTGAGTGAGCTGTTTTATTCTAGGGCCCATTTAAAAAACAACTCGAGACTTCTCCCATTGTATGGGCTATTGTCTGTTGTTTAGCAGCATGCATGGTGTGAGGCACCCTCACTGCTCCGAATAACTAGCATACTTTCAATTCCCCTAATTCCCAACTTCTGGAAAGCCACCTCCCAGATTGAGGTAAATCACCCTCTTCCACCAGACCTGCCCTCTTCACTATATCTAACGTATTCATTGGCTCTTAAGTAACTGACAGATTCAACATTCTCTCCAAACATTACATACAGTAATCTGTTGACACGAGATCTTGTGCCCAGAATAAATTTCACTCGTAATCGAATAGACCAGTGTTTTGGCATTATTGAGGGTGATGAGGCCACTTTGAATTTTAGAGTGGTTTATTTCATATATTTGATCTTAAGTTTAAGTTTTCTTAATTCCACATTAATAGTCTGAGTCCATCAACAGTCACATTTATGTTTTATCAAAATGAGACTTTGCCAACAAGTGTTTCGCAAATTCATAACTTATCACTTCCTCAGGGCACAAAAGCTTATCAATAAAATTAATGTTTTCGACCTAGTGATCTTTCAGGAGGATCAGAGATGCAAGTCAGTGATAAATGTTCACATTTGAAGCTATCCATATAACTTGCTATTTAAACTGGTTTGAAGTTATGAATTGCACATTGAGGGGCAAGACCTTAGTTGTTTAGTACATGCCAAGTTAGGGAGAGTTTAGGTTAATAGTGACTAGGGTGTGCAAGTCAGCACTGTGTCGTCACTGCAGTGCTAGCTGATGAGGTAAGTGTGAGGTGCTCATGTTCTTCGAGGGCCTGTGGGTAGACAGTGCATGTAGGTCTTTTGTGTTCTAGGCTGGCACGCTTTTTTGTTTGGGTGTGTCTGTGTGTTTGTCATTCGTGTGTATGTCTGTTCTTGTTTGTGTGTGTGGGTGTGTCCGTCTTTGTGTGGGGGTCCTTCGCATGTGTGTGTGTGCTTGGCTGCATGGCTGTGCGTTTTGATGTGTCTATCTTTGTGTGTATCTGTACGTGTATGTGTCATTCACATGTGTTTGTGTGCTTGTTGTATGGCTGTGTGTTTGTGTGTATCTGTGCCCTTTTTGTGCTCCCTTTTTTGAAGGAGAGAGGGGCGATGTGGGTGGGAGCACCCATGTGCAGGCCCACTGCAAACCATTTTGGGCTCTAGACTGAATCGCGGCACTATGAACTTCAATATGAAACCGCTTACATTGATTATTTTTATGGTCCTTTTTTGCAAACTATTTTTGTGTCATATTAAACCACTAGTGAAAATCGAAATAAAGAAC
Source organism: Pleurodeles waltl (assembly GCF_031143425.1). Taxonomy (NCBI): domain Eukaryota; kingdom Metazoa; phylum Chordata; class Amphibia; order Caudata; family Salamandridae; genus Pleurodeles; species Pleurodeles waltl. The sequence goes on along the minus strand of NC_090446.1, from coordinate 111,337,658 downwards.
ACAATCCGCCATCTTTGCTGCGCGCAAGGATCAAGGGTGGAATGTTCACATGCCCCATGGTCATCCCTAAAACAAGCACATGGCTGGTCTCTTGTTCTCCTCGGCAGCTAAGACCGGGCCTCTTCCCCCACCGTCAACAGAAAGCTCCCCTGCAAACAAGAGACTGCTTCCCTCCAAGCGCGAGACAGCATACCTTCAAACAGGAGACTGCATGTCTTGAAACATAAGACTACTTTAAACTTGAAATTGCACCCCTTCAAAGACGGGATTGCATCCCAACTGTCACGAGACAGTATCCTTTCAAACACAAGACTGCACCCCTTCAAACATTAGACTGCACCCAAAGCAAAACAGCACATCCTTTCGAGCAAGAGACTGTATCCCTCCCAGCATGAGAATACATCTATTCAAATAGAACATTCGACCCTCTCCATGATCCTCTCCATGTTGGGAACTGCATACATCCAAGAATGAGGCTGGACCACAAGCAAGAGAGTGCACCACTCCAAACATGACAGTATGGCTTCCAGCATGAGACAGCATATCTTGAGACTTTAGACTGCACAGCTTTAAGCATGACACTGCATCCATCCAAGCAGGAGACTGCACCCATCCAAGCATGAGACTGCATAAATCCAAGCATGAGACTGCATCCATCCAAGCAAGAGAGTGCAAGCATCCAAGCATGACACTACAGCCATCCAACATGAAACTTCATGCATCCAAGCATGAGACTGCATAAATTCAAGCATGAGACTTCATCCATCGAAGCATGCTACTGCATCCATCCATGCATGAGACTGCACCACAAGCAAAAGAGTGCACCACTCCGAACACAACAGTAAGGGGTTCATTCACAAAGGTAAACTTAGACATTTGCTCTAAAACTTAGACCAAACGTCTAAGTTTACGACTTTGGGAATTCACAAAGGGCATTTAGGAGTAGAATCCTTACGTCTGCCCTCGGGCGGATCCCCAAAATAAGCGGACCTTCAAAAATAGCAAGACTGCATTCCTTCAAGCATCACTCTGTTTTTAATACTTTAATTAGGTAGGCTGAAACGGAACGGTAAGTCTTTGCAATTTGAAGGCAAGTTGTATCCAGGGTGATGTCAACATACATTTTATACATACTTGTAACATGTCTTGTTAAAGTCCTACTGTGGCAGGACAGGCGATTAACACAATATATGAGCAGCAACATGTAAAATATTTAACTATCACTCCATATTTGAAGGTTAGGCATGCATGTTTCACTCATCCGTTCAAGCGTGAGACTGTATCCATAGATTAGGTTCGGATGTTAGGCAAGCATGTTGCAGTCATCCCTCCCCACATGCGTCTGCATTCACAGGTTAGATTTGGAGCTGTAATGGGGCATGGGCAAGATGATGGCCGGAGCAGTCGCCTGATGAAAGCTTCTGCTTGGCATGCAGTGCATCCTGTACCATCCTGCCTGAGATGGCCACTGAAGACCCTGATGTGAACTTGCTGCTACACTCCTGAGGCCTTTGCTCAGCTGCTGCACTGGAGGGAGCCTTTATCAGTGTACTGGAGCCAGTGTCTCTGTTTCCCTATAACAAAATGGTGGCTCTATCGGCCACCGAGTAACACCCATTGGCCTGTGGAGGATTGATGAAGGTGCCCCATTGTGCATCTACACTTGTGGGTGACTGGGCATGGCCTCCTGTCCTTTGCAGTGGCACCAGAAGCTGTGATCACCTCTGGAAGCTTCTGGTGCGGGTCGTGCTTCATGGAGACCTCCGGCAGACGGGCCAAGCCGCAGGACCTATTATTTCTCCCTGCGAGACAGCAGACACTCTCTGCTGAGGCTGCACTAACATGCCTTGGCTCTCAGCTGTCGGTGCAAGATATTGCTTGACTGCTGGGGTTGAGTAAATGGTGTTCCTCCAACCAAGGTCACCTCCTTTGCATGATAGTATGGATAAACATCTGCAGCCAGGGACCATTAATATATACAGCATGACACCTGGATCAGACTACTGGCTGAATCTGTGAGTTTTCACCCTTCATCCTTATGAAATGCGGTGACGCATGGTCATGGTGGGAGCCCAGTGTTGGTCCTACCGCACGGACCCTGGGTTGGACATCCTGTTCCCTGTGAGTCAGGTATATTGCTCCTAACCCAGCTATTGGGGGTGTTGCGTGAGGGGTATCACACCATCTCCACACTGAGTCTGTGCTTGAGGGCGCTTCAGGGAGGCCCCCATTTGACACACTTATCCACAGGGGACCCAATAGGTGACTCATCTGGCCAAAACCAAAGACACACAGGCATCTTGTGACCGACACAATCACATTTCTTAGAGGCACACAGTTGTGTTGAACTTGGCAACATCACTCAGTTTCATGCCACACGTGCACCCGTGACAGTGCCTGACCCATTCTTGTGAAACCCAAACACATCAGGGCAACCCTCTCTCAGGATGCACCGGATTTAGTAGCCAGGAACAAGTAGCCAACACCTGGGACAGATGCATGATGCCACTTTGAAGCCATGCTAGACACTCAGGGCAATTCAAAAAGATACTCCAGGTCATACTGCATTCTGAGACTACCCTGGAGTCAAAGATAGATGCAGTGTCAATTGATGTGAGAATGCTCAGCACTGACCTCTGGAAGCTTGGAGAAAGAAGCAATTAAATTAAGTCTACACTGACTTCGATGCAACCCACAGTGCAGAGGCTACAATCTCACCTCCACGATCTGCCTAACAGCAGATGGCAGAGGAGTACGAGAGACATTCAAGTCAAAACAGTATTCATATCTTGGGGTACCCAGAGTGTACAGAGGGTCCTAGTGGTGAGTGTTTTTTAGAGCAATGGCTGGACTCCACTGTCCCGGCAGGCGAGATAACTCAATTCTTCAGTATGGAACTTGCTCACCAAATGCTGGGCCATCCTCCAGCATCTCTTGAACTTTAGGGATCACAATCTGATCCTTTAACTCTTCCACTCTAAAGGTCCTTGACAGTTTGAAGGCACCACATCACAGCCTACCCCAACTACTCGATGGAAGTGCAGCACCATTGCAACTTCTATGCACCTGGTAAATGCCAACTCCGCAACCTTAAAATGCAATCCACACTGCTATTCCGAGCAAGAATCAAAGTCATCAAGGGTGGGGACACTCAGGCCCATATTTATACTTTTTTAGCGCCGCATTTGCGCCGCTTTTTGACGCAAAAACGGCGCAAAACGTACAAATTACAATTGTATTTTGTATGTTTGCGCCACTTTTGCTTCAAAAAAAGACGCAAACGGGGCGCTAAAAAGGTATAAATATGGGCCTTGATTTTTCCCATCTACAGAGGACGTCTGGATGTTGCTGCACGTGAAGGGGATGACGTTGCCACCATTGGAGGCCCAGTTGCCAGCTGGTTTTGCAGACCTTGAGATCAAAACCTCGACACTCAGGGAGACAACGGAACCATTTTTCCAATGATAAAGCCATCAAGGAGCGGGTGCAGGCGGTGGCAGAGATGCTCCACCATAACCGCAACTGATTTGCTGTGCTCCGTTGCCAAATCGGACATTAAGGATGTGACAGACCTCCCCAAAGGGGAGCACCATGGGCCTGTTCTCACCCCGCCTGGGAGATGACTAACTTTGTGAGCACCGGATCACCTGACTGGTTAGGCCTGATACTCCACATTGGGGCTGGGCACATCATATGTTCCATGGGTGCCCAGGAACTTGAGGTACAGGGGTTCAATCGATGATGGATGGGGGCCATTCATCCTGGGATCATGTAGGGCCTGGAGACTCATTATTAACAGGGTTTTACATGCTGTGCTCCCCAACATACCGTATTTGACCTATTTTGACTCTGTTTTTCCTAGTGGTTTGCCGTGGTTATGTGATATTATTGTTGCTTGGACACCACTTGGTGCCTGCACAGGGTGGGTGGGAAAGTGTGAGAGGATCTGTTTGCACGGGTTTCTTATTGTTAAGAGCTATACACTCTCCCAAACATATTTGACACCTTCCTGACACGTGTCCGCCCACCAGTAACGTCAAACATGGTTCTACCCCTGCATAGGTTGTTTCTGCAATGCAATTTATTAACCTATAATCTCCAGGGCCTGGCTGCCCCTGCAATGTGTCATTTGGTTCACACCTACTTCAAGAGCTGCCACACACATATAGCATACTTACAGGAAACCTACATGACAACACTGGAGTTGCACGGACTCCACATGCAGTGGAGAGGCCAAGTGTATCGCACAATGTCAGCATATATTAGGGGGGTTCTGATCTGGATCGTGCCTGACATACCGTTTGCAATGTTGATGCATAAGATAGACCCAAAGGGCTGATATATGGTGGTGGAGGGACATCCAGATGGCACACCCCTCGTACTGCTGGCAATCTACTTTTCGAATGCCTGACACCTGGCATTTTGCGATGGACTCACTCCAGCTCTTCTTCGAGACCCCTCCATCCCCACAGTCTGGGAAGGAGACTTTAATTGTGTCCCGGACATTATTTGAGATCTTTCCACCCTGCTGTTCCTGGGTGCCTGCTGTCGCTTATGCATCCCAGCACTTCTGGGAACGGCTAGCCACTGATAGTTTACATAATGTTTGGCACCTCCACCACCAAATTAACGAGTTCTTCTTCTGCTCCCCAGTACACAGTCCGCACACTCGGATTGAACTTTTCCTCTTTACTGCTGAGCTTTGCCCACAGGCACTCCGCTCTGAATATGTAGTGCAGATGCTGTCTGATCACTGCCTGCTCTTACTCTACAATGAGGAAGGCCGAGTCCCTGCATTCCCACGTGGTGGCTGCAAACAAACACGCATCATGATATCCCTTTTTGGTATGATCTGGCGACACACATTGCACAATGTTTCCCATTGAATGTATGGACCACCTGCTCTAGGCGACGGAGTGGGATGCACACAGGAATATTGTCTGGTGCTACTGCTTTGCCAGAACCTGGGAGAGGCAAGATCATGTGGAGGCCTACAGACTTCACCAGTTGTGGAGAGATTACTGGGATATCGAGGCACGCCTTAAGAAATCAGAGGCCGCTGGCACTCTCCAATAGGAGCACTCTGACTGGACGATGGTCGTATTGTCAGCACACAGATGGCCCAACTGTGATGCCTTTGAGACCTTTTTCCTGCAGCTCCGCTTACCTCGACTACATCCACTTCAACAAGCAGAACTTAAAGCTTCAATGCAGATAGAGGAGATGTGTTTAGCCATAACACAAATTTCTCATGCCAAGACCCAAGGCACGGGCAGGCTCTCCATAGAGTACAGCATATCTTCTCTGCTATGTTGGCCCCTCAGCTCCTGGAGATATATCATGAATTGTGGGACAGATGTGTGCTGCTTGATACTCTGAGTAAAGCCCTTTTAGTGGCACTCCCCAAACCAGGCCGGGACACCCTGGAAGTGAGATCATATGATCCTCTGTCACTTTTAAATCTTGTCTATAAAATACGGGGTAAGGCCCTAGCGAACTGGCTGTTGCCCATTGCAGACCTCATACATGCAGACCAAAATGGGTTTATCCTAGGTGGCAGCACTTTCCTTGATATTCATCACCTCCTCAATCTGATCGAGGATGACTAAACTGGTCCCAGTGTCCTGGTGGCGGTCTCCCTTGACATTGAAAAGACCTTTGATACCCTAGGGTGGGGACACTTGTTTGCACCACTGAAGATTATGCACTTTGGTATTTGAGGTGGCTCTGAGTGCTGATGACCACCCGGTAGGGTGGGTTAAGGACAGCTTCGACATACAGAAGGTTACCCAGCAAGGCTGGCCTTTATCCCCCATGATTTTTGCTTTAGCCATGAAGCCACTGCTGGTGCACTTCGCCTCCGTGAATGCTCGTGGGACAAGGAGTCACAGGCCACACACCATGCAATCTCACTCTATGTGGATGATGCACTCCTGTACTTACAGGACGTCTGATCCTCACTTCTGGGCCTTTTGGACATTCAAGAGGATTTTGGAGTGATTTCACGCCTTTGAGTTAACTGGCCCAAATTATGCTTGTTCCCTCTACACCAGAGCCAGGACCAAACAGAGGTAACCCAGTCCAGGTTGATGTGGAGGTTCACCGCACTTAAGTAGGTGGGTATCAGGGTATATCATAGAGATGTTGATCATTTAGACAGTAAATTAGGTGCTACCCTGCCAGGTTGCTAGGTGGGCTGCCACTCTATACCTGGCTCACCTCACTGGACAGTATCCCCACCACCAGACACACCTGATGCATGCAAACAAAACTGTTGGCCATGATATGTTGATGGCAAAACTGCAACACTGACATATGCTCTATTAATCCATTTGTGGCACACAGCAGTACTACAGAATATTATCAGACACCACAGGACCCAAGGGTGGCAACAAGCAGGACTGACACAGATGTGGGACCTCTATGTAGATGGTCAGATTCCCTGATCTTGGGGACTATTATGATATCCCCACTGATCCCTTCTTGACATATCATGCTGTGTACAGCGCAGTAGTTTCACACTGGGGACAGGGTTATACAGAGCCATTCAAGGCCCTCCTCACTCCACACACCCCTCACTCATGGAAATGCACACAGGTTTATGACAGCTTTCCATGCCTCTTTATTATCTTACAACTCTCCACAGGATATTGGGTCACGGGAACATTGGTCTTGTGATCACCACTTGCCACTTTTGGATAAACATTGGTAGCAATCCCTGAATCAGGTCCATTTTGTATCACCTACGCCTGTCTTCGCTTCACACAATTTAGTTATGTGCACCAGACATACCTCACTCCTCAGCAGATAGCACGCGAGTTCCCGACTACCCTCCCGACCTGCCCGAGATGTGGAACACCGAATGCGGGTCTTTTATATATGGTGTGGGAATGCTCGGTACTGGTTCGCACTTGGACAGACATAATGGGGGTAACGTCCACGCCTGTTGAAACAGAGCTCCCGCTTAAACCTGAGTACTCCTTACTGGGGAACCGCAGAAGGGTAAAAGGCACAAATATCGTCATATATTTATTGATCTGGAATTTGTACTGTTTAAACGTTTAATTGCCATCTCCTGGAAATTGCTAGCCTCTCCCAAAAAGCTGGGCTGGCTCCTTGTACTGCTCAAATTGGCACATGCAGAAGGAGATGCCCTAGTGGAAACTCGCAGATGAGGAAGCAAGGGGACAGGAGCTATGATCTAGAATTTATATGCACAGAACTTGGAGGCGAGGGACGATCTCCTCTCTCAGTAAGCACCTTCCCTGTAATTTTCATAACTTGTGGGACACAGACCAACTTTTGATGCTGTGCAATGGCAATACCCTGATTACTCCACAGTGTGCCTAGTGGGTGGGTACAACATGTTGATGCTAATTTGTATGGCTCATCAGTAGTTACACTAATACCCGGGACGTACAGGTTTCCCCATTCATTGTGTATCTGTAGCTTATCTGGTATTTCTGTATTATTTTTCTGTTTTCGTTTGTTTGTTGATTGCATTTCTATAATAAAAATATATTAAAAAAAGGTTTGGAACTTGAGCAAGCATTTTCCAATCCTATATTTGCAGAGGTTTGATTTAGTACCTATTAGGAATTATGACTACACATTGTGTGGCCTTCTTTGAAACTAGAGCGAGGAATATTGTGAGAAGCACAGGATTTACCGACTAAATATGGCATCAAGGGACTCCCATCTGTATTTTGATTTATGCTTTATATGCAGCATGGTGTGGACATTGCTTGCACATGCAGACCTCCACCTATGAATCCAAAATGGCAGACTGAAACAATCTACAGTGATGACCTCACTGACATCTGGGATCATAAGTGGAGTGGTGCATGAGCAATGCGTTTCAGCTCTATGCTTGGAGAGAGGCAACAGCATTGTAATTAGCTTTCTGCAGCAGAGGGGAAGAAAACATTTTCTGCTATTGTATCTGCAATTTTCAATTCTACTAAGGACATGGATGCAATGATTATGCTTCAAATTTTTTACTGTAAAATGACAGCAGCCAACCCAAAACAGTTAAACAGATAAACTACTTTTCCCATAAAACATCTAATAAATCAATTCCAAATTAGTCCTTTAACGATAAGAGTCACCAAGGTCCCTCCCCTTTTTTGTCAATATCACACAAACATAAGGAAGAAATTACAGACAACATGACAAAAATATGAACCAACAAGTCCACAGTGCCCTTCCAGTTCACCAGCCTACAAAGTCCTTTGATCCAAAGGCTTCTTCAGCCAAAAGTTAATGATGCTGCGCCTGGACAAAGCATGATATTTTCTCAGAGCACAGAAATCGTCTCGAGCTGGTCCCTGATCCATGATAAACAACATCAACTGCCAAGCATTACTCTTGCTTCTGATCATTTCCCGAAAGGCAAAAGATGAGCAGTAACAACTATTCCACCAAAAAGATCCATAAACAATCAAGCTCGGAAAAAGCGGTAAGCAGACAGTAATTGTGCATTAAATAAGAAATACAATGACTTTCAGAATAAAAATAACAAACTCGAACAATAAATCGAAGGCAATACATGTCATTTCAGGTGGGATAATCCTTGCTGTCTTGTCTCTAATAGAATTGAATATTCTTGATGCAGTAGCTAGAAAATGTTTTGTTCTATGTCCGGGTCAGAGGCTCAGATTATGCTTGCTTAAAGCTGATTGACCACCACAGATGCTACATTAGGAATAAGCTTATAGTCAAATGTTTTTAAACATTAAGGGCCTCATTACGAGTTTAGCGGTCTGATGGAAAGACTGCCACGGTGGCGTCTGCCAAAAGACCTCCATATTGGCGTCAATTCAACTGCCGTATTACGAGTCACACAGGAAAGTCTGACAAGAGACAGCCAAAAACCTTGGACACTTGAGGGCAGGAAAGAGGCGGTCCCTCCACCATCATGGCCAGCCCTCCAAAAAACCTCAGATACAATTACGATCCACAAATCCCGATAACGGTTCTGCATGGTGGAAGACCAATGATGGTGCGAACCGCGGTGGTCTGCAGGCCCATCAGTAATACACAACACCACATTGGATAAGTTGAAAAACTCCACACCTGACATACATCCCTACACCTGACACACCTACACAACGCACTATAAAACACACCCCTTCACACCCCACAATCCTTAGCAATCAGACACTATACACTGCTAGATATAGGCCGCTCTGAACAAAAATACAAAGCATAGATTAGGCACCATTACACACTTCACATAGCACTCATCCCACGCCTGCACAACACAACCAACACATACATCAGTACCCCACACATCGGACACCACCGGACAACAACTCACATAACAGCATGCACTCCTCAATGGGGTCTCCAATGACTTCAGTATCCCGTTATCCAAATAGTGACCACATGATGATGCTACCCACAAAATTACCCCACGATGGTAACATTCACCGTTGAGGGTAGAATACATGGTTGAGGGTCTGTTTATAAAGATCTCAGAGGGCCTGGAATGATATGGTACGAGCGTTCACTTCTTTTGGTTATTAGCATGTGCATATGTGTCCAGATAGATTTTGAGTCCTGAGACATAGTAGAGAGTGTGTGATGTATGTGCCCTGACTCACCTGCAGACTGTAATACATGATCATTGAAGGTGGTGTGAAAATTATTTGGAAAGAGATACCATGTTCAGAGATATGCCTGTGGTTTGGTCAAGTGTTTCAAGCTGACAACTGGTGCTGGAAATGCCTATTGTATGCCTGTCTCACATCACACATGGCCTTGTTGCAGACAGTCACCCCTCATTGAAGGGGATGTTGAAGCAGTCTGTGTATGGCTATTTGCACTAACTTGTATTTTCACCCTGCTTGTTTTGGTATTGAGTATGTGGACATGACATTCTCTTCTTGTATGTGCCATCCATGCAGGTCAAGAAAAAGGGGATTTTGTGTGCTATTGCCAAGACAATTCGGACCCTGGGGGTCCACAACTAGTGGAGCACTCACTGTAGGAAGTGGTGGGAGGACCTGAAACGATGGACATGTAAGACCACAGAGGCCAAGCTCGGGATGTCCTCCCAAGGACGATGGGGTTCCCGTCAGAGCTTGACCCCACTAATGGCCCGAATATTGTCGGTGGTCTATCTGGAGTTGGATGGGGGTTTGAGAGAAGCACAGCAGCCACAAGGGGGTAAGAACAGATTTGACACATTTTCATCCCTTTGTGTGTGTGATGTGATAGTTTCTAAGCTGTGATAATGTGGCAAGTGCAAAGTGTTCAGATATTTCCAAATAACACATTGATGTACAGTCCCCAAAACTGGTACACAGGTGTGCACATTCTAATTTGTATTGTGACATATTACTGTCCTATGTTGTCCCCTCTGTCACGAAGCATATGATGATGCACATGTGACTGTGTCATATGTGTTCCACCATACGGCTTTTCATACTCTGGTGGTTGTTCCTTTCCACCTACAGGTCAATACTCTCAATATCATGATAGTATGTTGTCCAGGTCTTTGCCCTCTGTCCATTCCAATGTCCCTTGATCCATGTCTATGTGCAACATATAGGCCCTCATTACAACATTGGCGGTAAAAGCCGCTTACCGCCGTGCAGAAGACTGCCAACACACCGCCGCGGCCGCGGAATTCCGCCACAGCTATTATGACCCACAGCTCGAAATCCGCCAAAATTCAGACACCCACACAAGTCCGCCACACCAAAGGTCAGTGATAAACTGGCAAAAACAAAACCTCTACCTTCACGCCAACAGAAATACGCCCACACTATCACAACTCACGAATCCACGCGGCGGTCTTTCAACTGCGGTATTCCATTGGCGGTACACACCGCCGTGCTCAAAATACACACACTTTTACAAAACACTACCACAATGGACAATTCCAAATACACATACCTGATACACATACACACACCTCTCCCACACACCCAATACAATATAAAACACACACCCACATCACCCACAAACCCTTACGACCACAATTGCGATAGAAGGCCAGAGAGAGACACCACAATCTATAACCAGGCATCCACAGGCACCATCACCCACATAACATCCACGCACCCCACACAACACACCACTAAATATCACCCCACATATCATAACACACACCACCCTACACATCACCCACACCACCCCATGGCAGGGCAAAGACATCCCAGGTTCTCTGAGGAGGAGCTCAGGGTCATGGTGTAGGAAATCATCCGGGTAGAGCCACAGCTATTCGGATCACAGGTGCAGCACACCTCCATAGCTAGGAAGATGGAGCTATGGCACAGAATAGTGGACAGGGTCAACGCAGTGGGACAGCATCCAAGAAATAGGGATGACATCAGGAAGAGGTGGAACGACCTACGGGGGAAGGTGCGTTCCGTGGTATTCTGACACCACCTTGCGGTACAGAGGACTGGCGGCGGACCCCCACCTCCTCCCCCACAACTAACAACATGGGAGGAGCAGGTATTGGCGATTCTGCATCCTGAGGGCCTCGAAGGAGTAGCTGGAGGAATAGACGCTGGTAAGTCAAACCTTAACTACCTTATCCCCCACCCTACCTGCATGCTATCACATACCCCCACCCTCACCCTCACCCCCATCACTCCAACTCCTCACACATGTCCCAATATCACTAACCACACATCCCAAACCCAAGCCCTGCATGCAACACCAAAGCATGGACACCCATCACCAAAGCATGGCCACTGCACATACCCATACACACCCCTAAACCATTATCACACAAGGTCCCACACAGGAATGCAAGCACTGGGGTACACGGTCACCCACCCATTCCACACCATGGTACACACAGATGCAATAATCATGCTTTTACACCCCTGCAGGACCCCTACCCAAAGTCACCGCACAGGAGGGTCCACACATGTCCACACCACCAACAGAAGAGGCCCACAGTGATGACAGCAGCTCTGTCCAAATGGATCTAGACGACCAGCCCGGCCCATCTGGGACCTCGGGACAGTTGGTTCCCCTCACACAGTCACAGGCCACCACAGAGCTTCCCCCCTCTGGAAACACCAGCACAGCACCCACCCAGCGGGCCCATACCTCTGTCCCCAGGACACGTCAATCAGCAGTGTGTCCACCACTACAGGGAACCCAGGCTAACCCACCACCCCAAAAACAACAGGGACCTGGGGGCAGTGGCAGTGGGCACACCGTTCAGGGGACTGGGGCCCAGGGAAACAGGGGAACTGGGAGGGCTGCTGTGCGACACCTGCCTGAAAAAGGCGAGGGACAACTGTTAGACACACACTAACCTGTAGGGATATCCCCAGACCCAGTCAACTATTCCCACTGATTTGGTTCCAGGTGCTCACCTAATAGCCACACACTGTGCCTCTGGAGTTGCCCCATCACATAAGGGATGCTGCTATTCCGCAGGATGTAAGCGTCATGCACTGAGCCAGGGAATTTGGCATTCACATGGGAGATGTACTAGTCTGCCAAACTCACCATCTGCACATTCATCGAATGATAGCTCTTCCGGTTTCTGTACACCTGTTCACTCCTGCGGGGGGGGGGTACCAAGACCACATGTGTCTCATCAATGGCACCTATGATGTTGGGGATATGTCCCAGGGCATAGAAGTCACCTTTCACTGTAGGCAAATCCTCCACCTGAGGGAAAACTATGTAGTTCCGCATGTGTTTCAGCATGGCAGACAACACTCTGGACAACACATTGGAAAACATAGGCTGGGACATCCCTGATGCTATGGCCACTGTTGTTTGAAATGACCCACTTGCAAGGAAATGGAGTACTGACAGCACCTGCACTTGAGGGGGGATTCCTGTGGGATGGCAGATAGCAGATATCAGGTCTGGCTCCGACTGGGCACACAGTTCCAGGATTGTGGCACGATCTAGCCTGTATGTGATGATTACACGTCTTTCCTCCATTGTCGACAGGTCCACCAGTGGTCTGTACACCGATGGATGCCGCCATCTCCTCACATGTCCCAGCGGACGGTGCCTATGAAGGACAACAGCGAGCACAGAGTCAACCAACTCAGAGGTACGTACACACAGCTTACACAGAACACGATTCATAATCCAAAATAAGCATGTATGTGTGTTGAGGCAAGGCCTAGTTATGTGTGACGCAGTTAAAAATAGAGCCATGTGGGCCCCTGAAATGGCGGCTGCCTGACCTGTAAAGTGGGACAGTGGGATATGAGGTAACTGCGCTGGCGTTGTACACCGTCGCGGTAGGCGGTCGAAGATCGCGGTGCAATTCTGCATTGGTTAACATTGGACCCCATGGACATGACCGCCATTTTCTATCTGTTCAATCACTCGATACCTGATCTTCGACAGGAGAGGACCTACACTGCAAGTGCTGCTGTGACCTCAGTCTTGAAGAGACAATGGCTTGTGCGTCTGGGGAAAGAGTCCCTGCCTTCACATCGGAGGAGTTGGAGAAACTCGTGGATGGGGTCCTCCCCCAGTACACGCTACTCTACGGTCCTCCAGACAAACAGGTAAGTACACTGGTAGCATGCTGTATGGGCAATCCCTGTGTGGAGTGGGGTGGATGAAAGATAGGGCGGGGGAGAATGATGGTGAGTGCATGTGCCACATGGCAAGGGTAGGGATGCAGGCCAATGACTGTGACGGTGCAGTTGGAAATAACTTCTCTTTTTCCCCTGTACAATTCCTGTAGGTCAGCGCCCACAAGAAGAAGGATATTTGGCGTGCCATCGCCAAGGATGTCCGGACCCTGGGGGTCTATCACAGATGGAGCACCCACTGCCGTAAAAGATGGGAGGACATTTGCCGCTGGAGCAAGAAGACGGCGGAGGCCCAGCTGGGGATGGCCTCCCAACGTGGGAGGGGTGCCTGTCGCACCATGACCCCCCTGATGTTCAGGGTCCTGGCGGTGGCGTACCCGGAGTTGGATGGGCGCTTGAGGGCATCACAGCAGCAACAAGGGGGTGAGTACTCTCTCATTCTGCTGATTCAGCGCGCAGTGGAGGTGTGTGGGTGGGGGAGGTGGGCTGTGGGTTCCCCTAGGCCAGGGTGAGTGTGCTAGTTAGGTCTCCTTTTTCTGGGAGGCCCTGTGGCACCCCACCCCACCTGGGTACAGTGCCACCTACACCTAGTCAGGCTCGTGTGACATCCATGTGTGCAGTTGTCGCCCATAGCCTTGTAGGCCATGTCCCAGGGATTGAATAGTGGATCCCAAGTGCGCGGCGTAGTGCAGGGGGCTTCTGTGTCTGTCGTGTCCGCCAACGGTAGCGGTAATGCATGCACTCAACATGTCTTTCTTCTGTCGTTCCCCCCCTTTTTGTGGTCTCCCTGGTCTTGTGTGCATTAGCATCATCAGGCGGAGGATCAGTGGCACCGGAGCAGTAGGGAGCTGCATCCCACATGGCCCTGGAGGGCGACACTACGGAGTCGGATTTCACCAGTGGGACGGAGGGCGAGGGGAGCTCCACGGCGGGGACAGGTGCTGACACCAGTGACACGGACACGTCCTCTGATGGGAGCTCCCTTGTGGTGGCGGGCCCATCTGTGCCCCCCATCTACAGGTACAGCCACCACTCCCCCTTCCAGCACCGCCCTCCCAGGAGCCCCTCAGCCTTTGCCCCGTGCCCGCTCACCCAGGAGGATGGGCATCACCTTTGCCCCAGGCACCTCGGGCCCTGTCCCAGTCACCCCTGCTGCCCTCAGTGAGAAGGCCATTGATCTCCTCAGGTCCCTCACTGTTGGGCAGTCTACCATTTTAAATGCCATCCAGGGTGTAGAGAGGCAGTTGCAACAGACAAATGCATTCCTGGAGGGCATTAATTCTGGTCAGGCAGCCCTTCAGCGAGCTTTTCAGACTCTGGCCTCAGCACAGATGGCAGCCATTGCCCCTGTCTCTAGCCTCCCCCCTCCAACTTCCTCTACCCAGACCCACACCCCTGTACCTCAGCCTACCCCAAGCACACTATCAGGCCAGCATGCACACACCTCAACACACAAAGGAAGCTCAGGCAAACATAAGCACCACACATCCCACAGGCACTCACGCAAACATCACACACATGCAGACATAGCAACATCCACTGCCTCCACTGTGTCCCCCTCCTCCTCGTCTCCCTCCTCCCTCCCAGTCTCGTCTCCACTCACACCTGTATGCACTACACCTACAGCCACTACTTCCATCACCACCACACCCCGCTCACGTGCAGTCACCGCCCCCACTACAATTCACACATCCCCTGTGTCCTCTCCCAGTGTGCCTGTGACACCACCTTCCAAGGTACACAAACGCAGGCACACACCCACCCAAAAGCCATCCACCTCACGACAGCCTCCAGCACATGCACCTTCACCCAAGTCACCAAACGTACACCTCCTACAACCACAACCTCTTCCTCCACTCCCAAACCCCCTCCAGCTACCAGTCCCAGTGTACCCAAGAAACTTTTCCTGTCCACCCTTGACCTTTTTCCCTCACCTCCCCCACCCTGTCAGTCCCCTAGGGCCCGACTCTCCAGGTCCCAACCTAGCACCTCAGCCACGACATCGCCGAAATCAGTGGTGCCAGTAGTTACCGGATTCTGGAGTGCACCAGGCAGCAGGGCAGTGAGTGTTGCAAGGAGCCACAGCATGGACAGTCCCCCACCTTTTAAGCATCAAAAGTTGGCCAGTGCCCGGCGGGAGAGGGGGAAGACACCAGCCACCAAAGCCGCTCCCAGGGGTACAGGTGGGAGTGTGGAATCAGTTGCGGCACCTTCCAAGGTGGGGAAGAGGCACAAGAAACCCGGCAAGTCTGGGAAGATCGGCACGGTGGAGAAGACCACCATCAGCCCCGCTGCCCAGGAGGTGACCACCATCAGCCCCGCTGCCCAGGAGTCGACCGCCATCAGCCCCGCTGCCCAGGAGGCGACCGTCAGCAGCCCCGCTGCCCAGGAGGCGACCGCCAGCAGCAGCTCCGCTGCCCAGGAGGCGACCACCACCAGCAGCCCCGCTGCCCAGGAGGCGACCGCCATCAGCAGCCCCGTTGCCCAGGAGGTGACCACCAGCACCAACCCGCTGGCCAGGAGGCGACCGCCAGCACCAGCCCCGCAGGCTCAGACAGGACCGCCAGCACCAGCCCCCGCAGGCCCAGACAGGACCGCCAGCAGCAGCCCCGCAGGCCCAGACAGGACCGCCAGCAGCAGCCCTGCTGGCCCGAACAGGACCACCAGCACCAGCCCCGCAGGCCCAGACAGGACCACCATCACCAGCCCCGCTGGCCCAGACAGGACCACCAGCACCAGCCCTGCAGGCCCAGTCAGGACTGCCAGCACCAGCCCCGCTGGCCCAGATAGGACCGCCAGCAGCTGAGTCACTGCAATGGACACTGCCGCCACAAGCACCGCTGCAATAGACACTGCTGCCACAAGCACCGCTGCCAAGGACACTGCCACCACAAGCACCACTGCAATGGACACCGCCGCCACAAGCACCGCTGCATTGGCCACCGCCGCCACAAGCACCGCTGGCCCATGAGCGCCAAGAGCACTGACGCTACTGAGTCCGCCACGAGCAGGAAGAAGCACTCTGGGCACAAAGCCCCCTCCAGAACCAGGGGAGATTTACATCCACTACCTCTGTCCTTGGCAGGATGAAGCACTCTGGACACAAAGCCCCCTCCAGAACCAGTGGAGACAGGCATCCACTACCTCTGTCCTTGGCAGGATGAAGCACTCTGGGCACAAAGTCCCCTCCAGAACCAGTGGAGATTTACATCCACTACCTCTGTCCTTGGCAGGATGAAGCACTCAGGGCACAAAGCCCCCTCCAGAACCAGTGGAGACTGTTATCCACTGAGAGACTGTGGCTTTGCACTCCCCAGGATTGAATAGTAGGCAAACCACCCACTGTAGAGACTTGAGAGACTGTGGCTTTGCACTCCCCAGGATTGAAACAGTGGGCAAACTACCCACTGTAGAGACTTGAGAGACTGTGGCTTTGCACTCCCCAGGATTGGACAGTGGGCAACCCACCCACTGTAGAGACTTGAGAGAGTGTGGCTATGCACTCCCCAAGATTGAACAGTGGGCAAACCACCCACTGTAGAGACTTGAGAGACTGTGGCTTTGCACTCCCCAGGATTGAACAGTGGGCAACCCACCCATTGCAGAGACTTGTGAGACTGTGGCTTTGCACTCCCCAGGATTGAACCCACCCACTGTAGAGACTTGTGAGACTGTGGCTTTGCACTCCCCAGGATTGAACAGTGGGCAACCCACCCACTGTAGAGACTTGAGAGACTGTGGCTTTGCACTCCCCAGGATTGAACAGTGGGCAAACCACCCACTGTGGAGACTTGTGAGACTGTGGCTTTGCACTCCCCAGGCATGTGACCCCCTCGTGGATTTGGCGTTGTGCATTCATCCGGCTGAGGTGCCCCCCCTTTCCCTTCCCCCTGAGGTGCCTGTTTTATTTCTGTCTGATGCCCCTGCAGTGTTCTCTCCGTCATGTTCGGGTATCTTGTGTGGGCCTCGCCCATGCAGTGTGGGCCCAGTGTTCCACGGACTTAAATGGAGCAATACCTGGACTTCTATTCTTAGTGTATATATTTGTTAATAGTGTATATATATTTTGCGTACTGGATTTTAATAGATTACAATGGTTACACTAATTTCCTTTTGTCCTTACATTCTTCCAGGGGGATTGGGTTGTGTAACTGTGATGTATCTTTATGCATTAGTGTGTGTGTTGTTGTGGGTGACGGTGGGGGGGGGTGTTGCGTGTTGCGTGCGTGTGTCCCTGTTTTTTCCCTCCCCCCTCTCCTGTGTCGTAGGTGCAGTACTCACCGTGGTCTTTGCCGCCGGCGTTCGTGCTCCTGGTAGAGGAGCAAGAAGATGAAAGCTGGGAATATGTGAAACTCTGGTTCCATGGCGTCCTGGTTCCTCGTGGGTGTGTAGAGGTGAGTGTTTTCCCTTTGAAGTCCTGTTTCCGCTGTGTTTTTGTTCGCGGTGAATCCGCCCCGGAAAAGGTGGCGGATTGGTACGTTGTGATACTGTGGGCAGGACATTGTCTTCCGCCTGTCTGTTGGCGGTGACCGCCAAGCTGTTTGTTTGTACCGCTGTGGCGGTCGGAGTGTTAAAGTGGCTGTCTACGTTGGCGGTTTCCGCCACCGTCGTAATTCCATTTTTTTTACCGCCGGCCTGTTGGCGGTCTTACTGTCGCTTTAACACCGACCGCCAGGGTTGTAATGACCACCATAGTCTGACAACTTGAAGTCATTCCAACTTTTCCAAAGGCTTCTGATGAGTGACAGCATCATGTGAGGTTGTGACGTCCATCTGACATTTATCATGCCATACTTTCAAAACGTATTCACTCATGTTACAAGGTGAACCCCCTTAGTAAGTAAGAGATGTACATAGGCCTTTGTAATGTATCATATGAGTGGACATCCTACATGTTGGTGCCAGGGCTATGAATGTTAGTACCATGTTCATGTTCTGTAGGTGGGAAGTGGTTTCACAGCTATTTCCTTAGCCATGGTGTTGTACGCATGATAAATAGGCCAAGATATGTTAATCACAGTTACAATCTTAACAGTGTTTTGCCAACATCATGTGTACATTGAAAGGTTATGTCATGTATCCACATTGCAATGAGTCATAAACATACTTTCTGTTGCCATTTTGGATTTCTTTTGAGTCCTTGTATGAAGCCTTTTGCTTGCACAGACACCAATGTAGTGAATGTGTGCTAGTTCACATACACATGCGAGTGGCATGGTATGTGTATTCAGGCATTTGGCTTGCATCATGGTGGGTTGGTGTGCAATCCCTTCCACCTCCAAGGCCTCCCTACCCCCCTGCCAGTACCCATGCCCCTCCCCTGCCAAGAAGTCAACCCCCCCAAGAAGACCCATCCCTTTCCCAAGCCTATACCAACCCCCCCTTCCAAGCCAAAGCCTAAACCCTTCCTCCAAAGCCCAAACCCCTCTCCCCGCCAATCATCCCTGAGGTGACTTCCCCGTTGATGCCCCTACCTGTGGAGGTTACATGGCAGTCAGGAGTCAAACTGGGGCACCATATAGTGCCTTTGGCGCACCATAATCTTTTTATATGGACTGGCAAATGGCATTGATTACTTATATTTGTCATTTATAATATATATACCCTTACAGCTTCTGCCATAATCCATTTCACCCATTGCACCAAAGTAGCTGGCATAACCTGCCCAAATGGTTTTAGCAAGGCAGGGAAAAATTGACCTGAGGTAGAACCCCTAAGCACCCTGGTGCAGCCCTTGTAAGTCTACAAACACTGAACTACACAAAACTTGGGATGATTCAGAAAGCACAGTTATAAAACACTGCTTGAGAAAGTCTTTTACCAGATAGAAAGTTGGAAAGAAACTCCATCAGGAGGAAAAATCGAGTCCAGAGCATGCACACCACTCCAGACCTTCTCCAGCAGGAAGCCAGTCACAAAAGCATAGTAAGCTTCTCAGACAGTTGCTTTCTGGAAAGATCAGAATTAGCAGGCCAGGCAACACTACACTGATATTCCAAAGACAGAACAAATACCAAGGTTGAGGGGGATTGGACTGATAAATACCCAGCAGGTGTTTAGACACGAACAGGTGCTCTCCTACCGGTCTGCCGTCCACATGGGAATTTCCTGCAGAAATGGCAGAGTTGTTAACAAATCTTCCGAATAGGTCAGCCTTCAGAAGCTAAGAATGATAGAAAGTCCACCATGCAGGGCAAATCGACCGCGAGGGATCCACATGGAGTTTGACATTAACATACCCATTGCTGACAGGCTGAAGAATAGTGTTTCTGGGTACAAGACACCCAGGACTGCTAGATTAAGAAACTAGCCTGTTCTGGAAGGCCAGGCACTTGCTAATGGTCTCTGAAATTTTTCAAGCCATGACCTGCAGACTACCTGCTAATAACAGCAGATTAGGGATTAGGGAAGCCCCCCAGTTCTGATAAAATCCCTAGAAACAAGAGAATACGAACCAAAGGCTTGCAAGAAAACTCCAGAAGAAAAGGGAACCACTGTTTGGTCCTCAAAAGGGGAGTCACTTGTATCAGATCCGCTTTCTGTCTCCTCACCTACGTCACTACTCTGGGGATCATCATGAATGGAGGAAAGCCATAATGGAGTGCCCTGCTCCTGTCCTGAAGAAACATGTCAGTAGCAAGGACTTTCGGAACGGACACCAACTGAAGAATTTCTCCAGCTGGCGACTGAGGTGGTATACAAAAAGTTTAGTCTCACACCATTCCCCAAAGGATCACTAGTGCCCGAAATACCTCAGAGTGCAACTGCCAATCACTGACATCTCACAGGACGCTAGAGTTTCAGTATGCCACAATTGTGTTCAGGCCCAGAATGAACTCTGTGATTTGTGTTGTAGTCAGTAATTCCAAAAATCTTTGGCTATCTCCACCAACATCGAAGACCTTGTCCCTCCCAACTTGTTTACATACTGAACCACTGACGCATCCGTTCAGAAAAGAATGTAACAACTCATCTTCTGCAGAGACACTGTCTTTACTGAAAATTAGCCTGCCAACAGTTCCAGACAATTGATGTGCAACTGCAGTTTTTCTGCTGAACACTGACTGCCTGTTTATAGTGCCTCACACCTGGCCCCCCAATCCCACTGCTGGCTTCTGATTCAATGCTGATTTCCAGCCAGGAATCAAAGAGTGCCCTGCCATTCCATGTCTTAATGTAGTTCAGCAAACAAGACAGTTCTGCCTTGGCCTCCTGGAACATACAGATCCAGTCCACATAAGTAAGGTCTTTCTGAAGGTATTATATTTTCAGTTGCTGTAGGGCCTTGTAATACAGAAGGCCCAGAAAGATGGTTTGAATGGATGATAAGAAACCCACCAGTCTGGCATTCACCCCTAAGGACATCAACTTTCTGTTGAGGGCAAAACAAATCTCTTGTTTGATATCCCTCATCTTCTGGGCTGGTAATAATAATAAAGCCATCACTGAATCTATGAGGAACCCAAAGAATTCTATATTCTGAGACGGACTCAACACAAATCTGCTCTCAGTCACCACAAAGTCCAACTCTTGAATGAGGTAAATCATCTAATACAGATGGGTCACCAAGAGCACTTGGTCTTGAGCCTTCAGGATCAAGTCATCTAGACAGACACTCAGCCACATGTCCCTTGACTGAAGAGTCTCTACAACCTGTTTTATAACCTTGATGAAGCATCAAGAGTTATAAGACAAGCCAAAGGAAGCATTGTGTACTTGTACTAGTGATCTCACCATTGGAATTGCAGAAACCACTTGTGAAGGGGCATCATTTGAATAGTGAGGTAGACGTCTTTGAGATTCAGGCAAATTATACATTTGTTTTCTTGCAATGAGTCCAGAAAAAAATTGATTCCCTACATCTTGAAATGTTAATATAGCAGCCAACCATTGAACTCCTTCAAATTCAGTACCAACCTGTAAGCTCCTACTCATTTGTTCATGCGGAATATGGTGCTGCAAAGACCCCTGGAATGGCAAAATGAAGGGCAAATTACTGCTTTGCACAGCTCTTCCTGATTCTTCAAGTCTATAACACTCATCTCTAAAAAGTAAAAAGACAATTGTCTGGGCACAACATGCTGTATGAGAGACCCATAGAATTCGATCTTGAAACCCCAAATTGTTTCTAACACCTAAGCATCCTGAGCTGTGCAACTCCAATTGGGAAGCAAATATTGATTATGACCCCCCAGAATAACCTCTGAAGCTTGAATAAGTTGTACCTGCAGTGGAGGAGCTGGCTCTGTACTGGCTCTTGAATGGAAGCCCCGTCTGCTGTTATGATCTTGTCTGTATCTGGCTTGGGACTGGAAGAAGGTGCCTATGTCAGAGTCACTGTTATCGCCCCTTTTTCTATTGCCAAATCATGACTGGTGGCTATGAAAATAGGTTCGACCCAACAACCACCCCCTAAATTGTCTGGTCACGGCAAAAATGCTCTGATTGAAAACTCTCTTGATGGAGCTTTGGGCTCTATCAAGGGCAGTGAAAGTGTTAAAATATTTCTTGAGGTCCTTCACAAAAGGTACCCGAAAAAACAGACCATTGATGATGCACCTGTCTCTGTCTATGCCAATTCTGCCCACCTGGGGTCAATCCGCAATAAGTATGCAATATCCACATGATACTCAGCACTCACATAGGTTTTATAACATAATAAAAAGTCCAATAAAGTTCAATTTCAAATACGGACGGCACAGACTCCCAAGTCTTCCTTCTTTGTGAAATAAATTATTTGTATTCATAAATATTCACTAAAACATCTTTCTCTTCAGTTCATAGTAGCCAACACCTTTCGTTCACACAGACTTCTTCAGGGCTACAAACATACTAATACAAATATAAATACACAGATATACACATAAATACATATAAAAAGTTGTAAGTATATATAGAATCGGGAGGACGATCACACCGCTTACAAATGGCTGCTGGGTTTTTATTGGCATTTGGTGGAAGATCATACTTATTTAAAGATGACTGCCATGTTTTTATTGGGATTTCCTTTATATTCTGTTTGAGTCTTCATAATATAAATTCGAAAGAGTTGGTAATAGTATTTGCATCTTGTAGACATATCTGTAATGTGTATGACGATTGTATAGCAGAACTTAAGGTGTCTCATGTGGATAATAAATCATCCAGGGTTTTAATCTTGGTGTACTGATGACTAGGAGGGTTGGTCTTCAAGACTTGTGCACAGTTTCCATGTCCCTTACTTAAATTACATCTCCTTGTGATATAGTAAGGTGCAGCATTGATTGCCTTAGACCTCCTTTTGATTTGGTGATTGAATTCGGCATAAGTATGCCTTTGCATTGTTCTGAAGAAACTGTACAGTTGGCGTCCCCATCTAGTAGATAGCACCTGCAGCACTTTTGGATCAACCGGTTCTCCTGAACAGACAACTCTTGAATTTTCGCAAGAAGGCTGGCCAGATCCAAGAGGTTGTCTTGCCAAGACCTGACAATTCCCTGATTGAGGCCCTTCGAGAATTTTTCAGGAAGGTCATCGTATTTGGATCCACCTCCGGCATGTCAGCAACTTTATCCGCTAATGCTGTCCGTGGACACTCTTCCATCATGCAACATCCTTGTCAAAACTCTTTAGTAAATGGCCTGGCATATAGTCTGCCGCTGCTGGAAGCGAAATCCAGTCTGAGGAGAAGGGGTGTACAATACATCCAGGTCAAAGGACAGCAGTCCTGAGGTTTTGGTAGAATTCTCAGAGGGCCTCCTAGACACAGTAGAAGATTTGTTATTTTTAGGAACTGGCAACAGAAGCTCCTGCAAGCCTTTAGAGTGGCCAGAGTGGCCTTACGGAACATCCGACTCATCTTCTCCGACCGCAGGAGGTTCTGGGGGTGGGGGATTCTCAGGGTGGTGAGGACTATAGCCATGACCTGCCATGTAGGAATCTGGCTCTCTATATAGTTCACTAAAATAAAGCACACTGTGCAGAGTCCAGTAGTTTCCCAATTGGTTTAAGAGGCTAAAGTAGATAATACTAACACTGTCTTTTGCGCTAGTGTGGGCGAGCAGTTAAGCTTATCAGAGGGCAGTGCTAAGCATTTGTTTTACTCACAGAGAAAATAAATGAGACACACACTCAAAGAATGAATCCAGGGCCAAGTTAGAAAAGTAATGCTTCTATTTATATATGTTTTGAAACCAAGAACTGCATTAAAAAATAAGTTCTGTTTTTGTTATCAATTTTCACAGGTAAGTAAAACGTTCAAACCTGTGTGCTTTTACACACATTGCAATCCTATGGGAGGAAAAATCAGAGATGCATAAAAATAGATACAGTCAGGTTCAGGGGTTCACCTTCAGGGTTTGGAGTTGTAGTGGGCCAAGATCCAAAGTACTACCAACAGTTCTTCATGAACATCCTGGATTTCACTAAGAGCAGGGTGCTGGTGAGGTTGTAGCTGGGCGCGCTACGGTGAAGGGAGGGGCGGGCTGCACCAGAAATAGACTGCACAGGAGGACCTGGGGACAAGTCCAAGAGCTTCCAAATGGGGGCTTGGGTCACAAGGGGTCTTGGAACAAGTGGACACAGCTGGTTCTTTGGAACCCAGGCTAGATGACAGATGCAGAGTAGTTAGAGTTGCTGAGCTGGTGCGCAAAGATGTGCCAACAGCTGGCAGGGGCAAAATCAGGACTGCTGGGCTACTCACAAAGTGGGTCTCAGTGATGCTGATGCCCCTCAATGGCTGCTTTGTCGTGGTTCAGTGGGGATCTGAATTGGACTCTCACTGTTGGTGCTTGGTGCAGGGCATCCAGTACCACAGCGGATGATGCTTCATGGCTCCAGTTGGTCCTGGTGTCTTCAACCTTGGTGGAGAGACAGATCTGGTCCTCCAGAGCACCAGTACCTTCTCCTGGTCATCTACGGTGTTGGTCAGGCCGTGGAGCTGCAAGGCGTTGGACCAGACTCTGCTTGTCGGTGCCTGTGGACTGCAAGGAAGTAGCTCCTCTACTCCAAGGGAGGCTGGCAGCAGTTTTCAAAGTAATGGTGGGTTACCCAAGGCTTTGGAAGTTCTCCAGCTTGCAGGATGAGTCACTTTGTCTCGAGTTTTGAGAGAGTTGTGAGTAGGCCTGCCAAAAGTTTTCAGCTCTACTGCTGTTCTTGCCAGGCCGTTACTCTTCTTTGTCTTTTTTCTCTTGATCCGTCAAATCTGAATTCTTGGGGTGCCACCTAAATACATAATTTAGGGGCATCAAGGGAAGTGACAGATAGAAGCCAAAGGGTTGCCTACCTTTAGGGTGTCTACACCCTCTATATGACCACTTCCAGTGGGAAGTGGCCATAACCCTGACCCTAAAATGCTAATTGCATCTTAAACAAGATAGAGGGATCTGATAACTGGTGTCCGCATCAACGAGTCCACCTTAGGGGTGGGTCTGGATAGGTGTGGTCACACCTCCTAATCTTACTAATTTTCTCGCCGGTTTTGCCACCAAGAAGTGGGGTCAGGTCAGGGTGCTTGTTCATCTCCCCATCTGGAGTGCCCTGGGTTGCATAATAAAGGTGGCTGGGCCTTTGAAGCTCCCCGCCCTGGAATGCACATCCTGCAGGGAGATGGTGTCAACTCCTCTGCCCAGAGCAGGCTTTGTTCCTGGCCTTCGAGAGTGCAGACCCTCACCTCAGGAGGTTATAAATGTGTCTATGGTAGCTGTATTGGTTGAGACCAGTCAGTCAACACACTAGCAATTCAGGGGGCACCTCTAAGGTGCCCTCTTGGGGCATGTTTTAATAAAATCCATCACTGGAATCTCTGATGGTTTATTCATATGAGATGTTCCAGTGAAGCCATTGTGTGGCTGGGGAACTGGTATTGACCAGTGTCCAACATATGTATTCCAAATGGATTCCCTTGTGTATAGCCATTTTAGCTATAGTTTTATACACTTTATGTTAGCAAACTAGGCCTGCCGCTGTGCACCTTAATCTAGATATGTTTTATTCCAGCTCCGTTATATTACTTTAACAGTAGCCACATTTGCGGTCTTGTTTTATTTTCTCTATCATGCTGTCCTTCGCCTTAACAAGACATTTCTTTCACTCTATGCTTTTGTCAAGGCTGTAGTAAGATAGGTTGCCAGCAAAAGTGGTACGCTTTGTCTCTAATGTTCACAGAAACATACACACTCTTACGTGGGGATCTTTTCTGGGACCATCAGCTGTTTTATTATAAAAGTACTACTTTGACCCATGTACATTAGAGGGAGATTCCAGCCAGATGACCATGACTGTATGCCGATTGCTGAGTGCTTCGCTGCAGCTGCTTATGTAGACGACATGCCTTTTGCTCAGGTATGAGGGATGATGTCTTCCCAGGGGAACCTGAAGGGCAGAATTAGAGCTTAACATGCTGTGCTCTAACATAGCCTCGGTAGGAACTGTGGATCTTAGTGACATTATGGTAGCGTTATTTATATGTTTCACTCTCCTTGTCACAATTTTAATCCTATTGTGCTTCATCGTCCTAGTTATTGCAATACATGTTTTATTATCTAAGATGCAGTTACTTCAATAAAACCTTATTGAACTATACTCTGCCTCAGATTGTCCTTGCATATGTGAGACTAATGTAACTGAGGGAAACGGATGAGATCTGAGTAACCACAATTTCTCTGAGGAGTCATTTGTTGCATACGCCCGGTTGCACAATCATCCCTGCTCTTGGGTGGAGATGAGGCACTGCTAGTTAGCCAGAAGAAAACCCAGATTAGACCGACAGGTGTCACCTGGTGTGGGTTCAGTCTCAGTCCCTCACAGTACAAGTGATTCTGCCGCCCAAATCCAGTAGTCTCATTAGGATAATGAGAACCCATGTGACATGGCGCCCAACATTTGGTCAGGCACTAATTTTCGGGTACTCTGAGTATCTCTGTCTCACTATATGCAAAGACACCTCAGTACTATATATGGAGACCTCCGTGGTATAGAGGATTTTCCTCCTCAGCTAAGTAGGGAGTACCTAACTAACGCTCTAGGTTGTTCAAGCTTGAACCCTAAAAGGATAATCCCCATTTGGTGTGCTTATCTCTGACAAAAATTTACCATTCATCATGGCAAACCTGCAAAGAGTAGCAATTGCAGTCCATTTGCGATCACCCCTTACTGCACATTTATGGCACATGGCCTAACGGCCCAAAGGGGTCCTGTTACATTTGTTGTTGAGGCTCATCCAGCCTATAGAACAGAAATGTTCTATTCTTGGGTCACATTTCCAGTAGCCGATGGGAACACTAATACATTTCATCACTATACACCGCAAATATGCCTGCACAGTATAGAGCATATGCATCTTTAGAAATACGTCTATCTTATCAAGAACATAATAATTGGCTTGATGGCGCCCTATCACATACAATCCTACACGCTAGGTTAGGTCTTCTAAGTAATGATGGTCCTACCTGGCCTTTATTGGCCACATATACACCGCACCCTGATGCAGCAGCCTTGATGATAGCTGAAGTCCGCCGCTTATATGCTGAGCTTACGGAAATATACAGACGGTTAGTACAGTTTGTAATGCAAACATTAAATACAAACCTAGCACATCCTGCCCTGGCGCAACCACATGCAGTAATGCCAGGCATTAATCCTGCAACTGTAATTCGATCATGGGTAAAGTACCTGCCAAACGAGAAGAGATTCCGTTTTGGTTAGCTAAAAAAATAAATGTGCTGAAAGCAGTATTTCCCCATACAGGACCTCAGGATAGGCATAGAATATTAACAACATGCTTGCCATTTGGGATGGTTCCCAGAGTAAATAACTGCAATACTTGGGGCACGGTATTTGCTACACTCTATACTACCGCACACAGTGCACCAACACTTGCCAATCTACCGGAAGTGTTAAAACAGATTCAAGATTAATACGGGGCTGCCCTGGGCCTGGACTTGGGGATGCAACTCATGGGCCATTTTGCCACTGTATCTTCAATTATATTAAGTAACCTTAAAGGGGAAGCAGTTGCACTAGCAGTGTGCGTGCGGCTCCGGGACGTTCCTCTATAGGATCAAGAACGTGAGGTACCAAAGATTATCGTGGAGACCTACTCTAGTATTGGTCGAGATAGTCTGGGGGCCAGACCCACAAATCGAGTTTCAGGGTAAATATAATAAAGATACTAACAAGCAAGCTCCTGAGGGTTCTGAAAAATGCTGGGATAAAAATACAACATAACCTAAAAAAGAAAGGGGAGAATCTCCACATACGGAGACCCCACTAAATAGATATAGGGGGTTATTCTAACTTTGGAGGAGTGTTAATCCGTCCCAAAAGTGACGGTAAAGTGACAGATATACCACCAGCCGTATTACGAGTTCCATAGGATATAATGGACTTGTAATACGGCTGGTGGTAAATCCGTCACTTTTCCGTCACTTTTGGGACGGATTAACACCCCCTCCAAAGTTAGAATAACCCCCATAATCTCAGAAATAGAGATAATATAAAAATGCCTGACAGATATCAATATACTTATATACGCCAATCTCATTCCTTTCAGTACTCAGTAGAAAAACGCAGTGAGAGAGGTAGGCGGTCAGAGCGAAGAACTGAGTATGTGAAACCGAGACAGGAATCACAACGCTCTACAGAAGTTTCTGTCAAAAAAGAAGAGAAACTTCTCCAACACAAACCCCAACTTAAAAAGAAAAGCAGTTGCGATTTGTCATGCCAGTCAAGAAGAGGGCTCTATTGAAGAACAAGACGTGGGCACGAGCTCTGCTAGACAGCGCAGCAGAGGTCACAATAGTTCTCCGGAATCTTCAAGAGCATCTGGAGGTGAAAGCAACTGATGACTTCTTACAACTTGAAACTGCGGACATGCGTGTCTCCACTCCTGACAGGATGTACAAAGTAACAATACAGTGAGAAGGAGACATTGAACGCACAATTGATGCAATCTTTTGGACTGCGTCATTAACATTTATGATATTTTACTGGCTGAAAAGGATTGGCCACCTGAATTTGTCCGTACCTGCCCATATGGGGAAGAGGTTATCAAATCTTCTTTCTCGCCTCTTGTTCCCGGATTAGGCCGACAGGTGTCAAATGGTGTGGGATCAGACTCAGTCCCCTGCAGTACAGGTGATTCTACCGCCCGAATCTTGTAGTCTCATTAAGATAATAAGAACCTATGCAACAATTCCATTAGGGTTAATGCCTATTGTGGTGCTTGTTTTTCAGAGAAAGTGTGTGAGAGATAAGTACTGTGATGAGTAAATGATAAATTTTTGTGGGGGGGTCATTCGATCTCACTAGCATATCACAAGAATCTCATGGAAAATTACTGGGCATACCACAAGGTGTTTTACGATCCTGCAAGTGTCTTGCAAGATCGTATGGGGTGAAGTAAAAAAAAAAAGGGCCAAGGATTAACCAATAGCCACATGGTTGGTGAAATGCTGTGATGTGATGATTGAGTGCAGGACCAGAGGTAGCTCCGTTTGTTCGTGGTGCTGCAGAAGAGAAGGAAGTCTCTTTGAGTTTTACTCAACAGTATTTTTTACCTGGAGTTGAAAGAGACTAGTGTGGCTATGTGCATTTAAGAAAGAACTTCAAGTTCAGAGATTTAGCAATATATTTCAAAAACATTATTGTGATGTGTTAGTAAGTGTACAAATGTTGGTACACTTACTCTGCAGCACGTTTACAGAGTAAGGAGGTGTGAATGTGTTAATATAGGTTTTGAGAGGTACCGATTAGAATGTAGAGAGATGTGAGCAAGGTTTGAAAATTGTGTTAAAAATGAGATGTACAAACTGTGTACTTGTAAGTAAAGAAGCGGTTTCCTCAAATTATAACACAAAAGGGGTCATTCTGACCCCGGCGGTCATGGACCGCCGGGGCCAGGGTTGGCGGGAGCACCGCCAACAGGCTGGCGGTGCCCCACAGGGCATTCTGACCGCGGCGGTTTGGCCGCGGTCAGAGGTGGAAAACCGGCGGTCTCCCGCCGGTTTTCCGCTGCCCAAAAGAATCCTCCATGGCAGCGCAGCTCGCTGCGCCGCCATGGGGATTCTGACACCCCATACTGCCATCCTGTTCCTGGCGGCTCTGCCGCCAGGAACAGGATGGCGTTATGGGGTGTCGTGGGGCCCCTGGGGGCCCCTGCAGTGCCCATGCCAATGGCATGGGCACTGCAGGGGCCCCCGTAAGATGGCCCCACTTTGAATTTCACTGTCTGCATTGCAGACAGTGAAATTTGCGACGGGTGCAACTGCACCCGTCGCACCTTCCCACTCCGCCGGCTCCATTCAGAGCCGGCGTCCTCGTGGGAAGGTTGTTTTCCACTGGGCTGGCGGGCGGCCTTTTGGCGGTCGCCCGCCAGCCCAGTGGAAAACCCAGAATCACCGCAGCGGTCTGACGACCGCGGTGCGGTGTTCTGGCGGGGGTACTTTGGCGGGCGAATCACCCCCAAAGTATGTAATAATACAAGCTGTACTTTATTATAGACCTCATTGTACAAATATTTTGGCCCTAATAAATGTTTGAGTGGTGATATTGCTATTTCTAGAGTGAAAAGCTGTGGTGAGTGTTAGCAAAGGTGTCTCAAAAGGAATGTGTCACTTTATAAAACTTTTATGAAATTAGGTTTGATGGCATGTTATAATTTTTGGTGAAAAATTGCACTGGGTGAGGATTGGAATTTTTCATGAGAAAGAAATAATACGTCACTGGTGCATTGGATGTAAATATGTGATTGTGGGTGAAAAACATAGAAATGTTTAGAAAATATACTGATGTGTCAGTGCTATCTTTTATTGACCTTCATGTATCTTTTATTTTTTTGGTTATTTTGTCTTTTTTTTAGGGAGAAAATGGAAACTTGTCTCTAAGGAAATAATTATCTCCTTACATACGCAGCAAAAAAGAATCTAGTTAAGAAAAGCAGGAATATTGTGCTCTTTGGGAATTAATGCCTCTTTAGGCACAGTATATTCAGGTTCAAAGGATGTTGAGTCGCCTGAACAGTTGTGTACTTCAGCAGCATGAGCTAACTCTGAATGAGCACGTTTTCTGAGCTGTACATATAGATATGCTGCTTTGCTGAGACTTTATTGCCACCTGGCCTGCCATAACATGGCACAAATCTAAATACTCTTTGGCAGGCTAAGGTGGCTAAAAGACTGTAATCATATGCTACCTACATTATTGTCCAATAGGCAAATTAAGTGAAAGGGGTGGATGTTTTAGGAAGTGCCTATGAGCGTAAAAAAAAAAAACTTTTTATTTTAAAGATGTTTGTTTTTTCATGCTACAGTTGTTATGTTGTTTGTTAAAGTAGTTGTAGTTTTGTACTGTTGTTAAATCGTTTTGTTCTAATAAAAAGTTTGCAGTTGCTTTGGATTAGTTTCCTAGCTACTTATTATACATTAAAAAATTATAATAGTATTGCAAAATTCAATAATGCTGGCAGTACCATGTTCAAGGACTGTGAATATGCTATTACATGTACATGTATCTCTATGGTACTGTGCCCATATTTTACCCTTTGAGAGTTGGTACTAGAGGTCCATTTATTTAGCAATACAGGTATGGTTACTTGTCATGCAACAGTGAGGCATGCTGTAGTACAGGTAACTATAATGCAAGAGAGGGATCTTCACAGAGGTATGTGCATGTTTATACTCATACACACTGCTATCAGCTGCTGTGCACACCCTATTATGTATGAGTGTTGTCACTGGGAGGAGTTTGAAACACAGATAAATATATCTCCACAATTAAATATGGACACAAGTTATCCAAGACTCAGTTCTGAACATAGATGATTCTTCATTTCATACTCTATTGTGGACATTCATCAGTATGAAGAGAGGTATATACAGAGAGAACAGTTTCTTCCCACAGTCTGCTTTGCACATGTTATTCTGGGGAGATGTCTCACCTGAGAGGATAGTGTTTTTTAATTTCATAGTCGTTATAGATGTTATGCAAGACATACGTTTGAACATAAAGGTAATTTCAACTCCACACTTTACTTGGACTTCTGTCATACTGGGAAGAGGTGTGACCACAATGGTAAGCCACTTTTCACACCCTAATTTGCACAAGCATTAACCAAGCGACACAACACAGGAGAGTGGCCAGTCTCTTCACACAGTACACTTCACAGAGTTAGCATGCAAGAAACGTGTGCCAGAAAACAGGGCAGTTTCTTATCACAGCCTACTATGCATTCCAGTCAGCATGAGAAGAGATCTGAAGTAGAGAGATACGTTTCTCTCAAGCCCTACTAGAGACACCTCTTATCCTGGTGTATTAACAGAGAGATGACTCCCTCCCCACACAGCACTCCATATCGCTGTTGTTCTAAGTAGAGGTGTGAGGACAGAGGTCACTGGCTCATTAAACAGTCCATCCAAGTTGCCCTGGAGATAGGTGTTAGTGCAGAAGACAATGCTTCACTACATACTACGGTATATCTCTGTCATGCTAGGGAAAGCTGTGAGTGGACAGGGAGATCTACTCCCACACACTAATAAATGTGGTTATTTCCCTGGGAAGAGGTGTGCATGGGAGGCTTGTTATACTTGGTATAGGATAGTGAGGTCTTACATATGAGGTGAGTACCATCCCCATCCTACTATGCAAAATACTGAGCGTGAAAAAAGGTATAAATGGAGAGGTAGTGTTTCTTTACACCCTATTCTATACACTAGTTGATTTCATACAATGACTCAATGGAGATTTGAAGAGGTAAGTATTGTAATTAAGGAAATTCTTCCTCTAGAGCATTTTTACGATCTCGAGAGAGTCTCATGGTATTGTATTAAAAAATAGAGGTGTAGCAAAAATCTGGTGCATACAATTTATACCTATTACAACAGAATATCCTCAGTGAAAATGCAAATTCCATTATAAAAGTACGGTCTCATGAGGCACTTACAAGTGCAAAGCAGAAAATTCTGCCCCCTAGCAGAGCACTCAGAGGATTGTGCACCTGCCTCTCACAAGAGGCTTGCAAGAGTCAACTTTCCTATGTATGAGAGCATCATGGCTCTTGCAAGTGTTTTCTGAGAGTCATCAAGAAGAAGAACATAATACAAACAACATACATAATGACAGTATAGGGTAGCTCTGAAAATAGCTTTTTAATTAAAAGTTTTTAACAGCTGTATTTTTTGTGTTTTTTAACATTTTTAACTTTTTGTATTTTTTTAAAAGGGATAAAACAAAAACAAAAAACTGGGAGAGAAAAAAGCATCTCCTCCAAAAACAAAGAGGAGTAAAAACTAGGAAAAAATGTTTTTAAAAACTACTACCTAGGTGGGCATTCGTGATCCATGTCAAGCGTGTCCTGTGCAGCCCTGCTTTTTTCTGAAGAAAAAAATGATCTGCTTGCATGATCAGCAAAAAAGGGCTTTATTGAAATAAGCAGGGTTGTTATCTGCTGAAGCTTTGTGTACCTGGGCAGGCACAGTGTCACCAGGTTTAAAAGATGTGGACGCCCCTGATGAGTTATCATCTTCTGCAGCACGGGCTAACTCAGCCAGAGCATGGTGTTGTGGGTGCATAGCTCTTAAAGGACTCCTTATCTCAGTCGTACTCATATTGCTTCCTCTGACCGCCCTTACTGTAGTCTTTTTTGCATATTTTACAAATCACATATTTCACTGATACTTTTTTCTCCAAAAAGCCTCATCTCAAAAGATTGCCACACCAACAACTCCTTTGGTGGCTGAGGTGGCTGAGTTGCAGGAACAGGAGTAGGGTTCTCATCTGAATCTGATGATGACATTCTGATGCCAGAAAATCAGTAATGTCAGAGAGCTAGTGAAAAAGGTTTAATGACAGGAAAACCCAGTAGCCAAATAAAGCAACAAGGAAGGACATTTTCTTTGCTAAATAAAGACAACCATGTGAACCAATCACAATCTTTCCTTGGGATTTCTTTCTTCTGCTGGGCGTTTCTGAGGTGTTACTCATGAGGCTTTCTAGATCATAAAACAGAGACCTTTCTTTATAATTGAAATACAACTATACATCAACTGATTTTTTACTTTAAATAACACTTCTCATGTCTTACCTTCTTCAGAACTTCAAAAATAAACTGTTATGAACTTAGGCCGATATTTATGAAAAATGGGGCACAACTGCACTAGCGCAGTTATGCGTCATTTTTTTAAACACAAGCTAACATAATTCCCTAACGCCATCTGTGCGCCATATTTATAAAATTGTGCACAATGGCCCTAAAGAATGGCTAGCGCCTCAAAAAAAGACACTAGCCAGTGAAGGACGGCGTTAGGGGAAATGGTAGTAGTGGGTCAAAAACAACGTTAGACTGATTAGTGGCAAAATATCTGCTGCTAGTCAGACTAGCATCATTTTTTAATGCACAATCACCCAAAAAATGACTCCTGTCTAAGTATGGACAGGAGTCATTACCACTGCCCCAGTGCCCACCACAGCAACCAGTGTACCCAGGGCAAACCCAACATACCCAATGCCAGCCAGGGGCCCATGTAAGGGGCCTCCAGTGGCACACAACACACATACACTTACCTGCAACTTACCTAGGATGGTCTGCCTCCTCCTTCTTTAGTGTCCCTGTGGTGTGGGTGGTGGTGATGCTGGGGGTTGTGGTGGGCATCTTTGTGCCCATTCCATGGTGTGTCCCCATGGAAATGGGCCTACCAGCACATTACCGCCTGGTCTGACCAGACGTTAAATAATGACACTAATCTGGTTTAGCGACATTATTTAGGCCCACCTCCTAGTTGCATGTTGTTTCTGCATCTGGTGTTAAATATGGCACTGGAGGGCAACGCCATTTTTAGGAAGGGAACTCCTACCTTGCATCTCATTGATGCACGGTGGATTGGCGCTTCCTAGAAATGGCACTAACTCCAATATTTTGACGCTGGATGGGTCTAGCGTCAACATATAAATATGGAGTTAAGATATCGCCGCTTAAGCATCAAAATAAATTATGCTAAGGCGATGCCAACTGTCCATAAATATGGGCCTTAATTCCAAAATTATGATCTTGTGAGGTGTTTGCGAGAGCCAGACAGGAAGTGCAGCCTCCTCATAGTCCACACAGGGGATTGTGTGTTCGGCTCTCCGGATCGTCTCACAAGGGCCATCATTTTGTAAACAATATAATTATCACAATATACATACTGTACTGATTTTGTTACTAAAGACTAGCACACAATAATATCTGACCAGATGAAAAATAACTCTGTACAATAGATTAGAACAAAATGCACAACTCTATGATCTCGTAAGCCTCCCACCAGAGCTATCCCACAACTTAAAAATAGATGTAAATAGTGAAAACACATAGGCCCTCATTATGAGTTTGGAGGACGGGAAAGCCTGTCCACCAAACTCCTGACAGAGTGGCCACTGCCTTCGCGGCGCCTTACTAGCTGGAGTTATTATGATTTTCCCACTACGTCGGCAGGTGGAAACCTGAGTGTCTGCCCGTCGGCCTCGAGGGAAACAGACTACAGCATTGTCTCCAGCTCGTAATTGAGCCAGCGGCAATGCTGTAGCCTGCAGGGTGCATGAGCACCCTCACAATGTTCACTGTCTTCAAAGCAGACAGTCAACATTGCAATGGTGCTGGGCAGGGGGCCTCCTGCACTGGCCAGGCTAAGTGCATGGGCAGTGCAGGGGCCCCTCTGTGGCCCCCTACCCCTGTTCGCTGCAAGCCTTTTCATGGCGGTGGAACTGCTATAAAAAGGCTGGCGAAGAACAAGGTTGTAATCTGCAGGGCAGCACTGCATGCAGCACTGCCCTGGTTGATTATGATCTCAGCCACCGCATGGCCACCGGGATCATGGATTGTGGTGGAGCTGGTGGTTCCCTGGCGGTCTGACAACCAGGGTTGTAATGGGGCGGTCAGACTGCCGCATCAGCAGCGCTCCTGACCGCCATCGCAAGTGTGGTGGTCTGTAGACCGCCAGACTCGTAATGAGGCCCATAGTTTGGAGTATAGGGAAAAACTGATCAGTGTCTTTTTGAAACATAAATATGATGCTTATGTAAAGATAGATACAAAAACTATGACAACTATGCTGGGAATCTTTCTTTATATATTAGTTACAAAGACTAAGAAGCTGAACATTCTCAGATCAAACGTTGTTGCAATAGCTAGTTTCTATGTGTTTATCAATACATTTTTATTTAAAAAAAGACCTTAAAATTCACTGAAAAAAATCAAAGGTTAAAGTAGCATTATAGCAGGTCATTACGACCCCGGCGGTCGGTGATAATGTGGCGGTAGTACCGCCAACAGGCTGGTAGTACATACCGCCACATTATGACACTGGTGAGTTGGCTGCAGCCAACCTGCGAATTTACCATACCGACCACCATGGCGGTAGGAGCCGCCGGGCTGGAGATAAGAATCTCCTGCCCGGTGGCCGCTATTGTACTGGTGGCGGCATCATGACCCTGCCTACAGCCATGGTTTTCATGGCGTTCACAACGCCACGAAAACCATGGCTGTAGGCTCTACCAGTGACAGGGAATTCCTTCCCTGTCACTGGTAGGAGGCTCACCCCCCGAAACACCCCCCAGACACCCCACGTCCCCTCTTCCTATCTACACACACACTCGCTCACACAGGCATACACGCATGCATCCATTCATTCTCGCACAAATCCGTACACACATTCACACTGACACGCAGACACGCATTCACATTTCCATTCATACACGCATTCTCACACATGCATACACACTTGCAAACAACACTACACACATATTTGCATTCACGCACACACTCACACGTTCATGCCTATACCCCTTCACACATACACACAACACCCCCCACCCCACCTCCCCTGTTGGAAACCCAACTTACCTACATACAGGGGTCTTCCAGCAGAGGATGGGTCGGGCACTGCTACCGCCAGCAGCGCACGCCAGCAGAACACCACCATGCCGTATTATTTTTCATAATACGGCTGGTGGCGGTCTACTGCCATGGCGCTGCTGGTGGTAGCAGCGCCACCTTAACACCATCCGCCAGTATGGCCGCAGCCGGATTTCCACCCTTCCTGTGGCGGGAATCCGGCTGTGGTCATAATTTGGCTGTTAGCCACTGCGACGGTCTTTTGGCAGTCGTCGCCGCAGCAGTATGCGCCATTACCACCATTGTCTTAATCTGGGCCATAGTTAGGTGAATTTTTCAGTTACAAGCTTAATGTTTTGAACTAAAAAGAAAATAAAAAAATTACCAATTCTAGTTACCAGTGCTAACTGTAACTTGCCCTCCCGCCATGCGCTCCTCATAACGTTACATAGGACATCGCTCATGACATGTTCTATGACATCATTTATGACATCACTGATCTCAAATAACATCATTGATTACATCACTGATGACATCATTCAAGCTTTACTTTCAAGCAAATTCTGTATAAATTGGTATGGATTTTGTTGCAAAGTCATCTTTTTGCCCTGTTCATCCCCATTGTTTTTGTTGCTTACTGGTGCTGATGATAACTGACTCTGATTGTGCCCTGGACTCTGTTAGCCAGACCCAGGCCAGTCCTATGTTAAAACACACACTTGTAGTAGAGTACACTAGGTATTAGGGTGCCCTTTCGATTGTCCTGACAGACCCTGTAAGTCCCTAGTATATAATGGGGCAAGGGTGTACAATCTGCCTATAAGCCCCTATATAAAAGGGCATGGAGATTAGAGGCCCAGCAGAATTTCTGCACTTGCATGTGTGCACTGCTGTGTGCTGCCTGTCCTTTTAAATGCAGACCTGCCGTGCAGCCTGTCTTTAAAAGTTACATTTCTACCATTTGCATGACAGCCCCTGTAGGTCACTAGTAAACAATGTGGCAAGGGGGTTGCCAACTACCTATAAGACCCTCGTACATAATAGGGCATGGAAGTAGAGATCCATCAGAATTGCTGCCCTTTGCAGGTGGGCACTGCTGGAGGTTTTCTGTCATTTTAAAATGGAGCCAGACTCTGCAGACTGCATTTACATGGAAATGGCGTTCCAATTCGACTTTGGTGCTGTGGGCACTTTAAATGTGATAATCTACCTTATTTTCACATATTAGGTACCCCCAGGATCTTCCCTAGGTATCCCAGGGGCGGGGGTCATGTACCCATAAGCAGGAGTCTTATAAAAGATGTTTTATAAACCCAGGTAAGGGAAAAACTGATCATTTCATTTCCCCCCCCCCCCCCCCCCCCCCCATGGATACTTGCCTTAATAGGCTATCATTGCTATATGGTATTTTCATGGTAATAATAGTAAGGAAAAGCGCAGAAAAGTAATTCAAGGACTTAAAAGATTTGTTTTGATAAATCCAGCAATTTGACACTGGTGAGTTTATCACAACTTGTACAGAAAATAAGTTATAAGGCTTTTCTTTCTGTGAGCCAAAATCCAGCCTTTTGACTGTCCCCTCTGATTGTTCAGTGCTAACAGGATTAGCAGAGCTGCTTGATTAAGTGATAAGTGGCTGTCCAGGGGAGAGCATATCTGGTGAAGGGCAGCTCGGGGGCTACACAGGAATGCATGAGCAGGAGGAGGGGTAATAAAACATACAGCCTCAAAGGAGAGCAAGATAGGAGAGAATGCCAGATCACCTATCAAACACCTTCTGGACCCCTCAGCCAGATACTAGGCTTAAGGAAGGAATTTGCAGATGTTAGAAGGAGGAGAGCTATGGAAATGAGCCACACTGGAGGATGGTTTAGTCAGCTCTTAGTTTCAGACATCATGAATTTTGGAAAAATGGTGCTCTCTGGGCAGGAATATGCCACACTTTGCAGGAAGTGGTCATGCATCTGGGCGCCACTCTGCATTCTATTGGTTTGGCGCCCCCCTTCCTGATGCCCAGGAGCTGGGAATAAATATGTGAGCGGTATATAGCCTCTCAGATCTGCTGCCTGAAACTACCAGAGAAAGAAGGACTGCCCTGCTGGAATCTGGATCTGCACCCTTGGCCTGCACTTCTAAGTGAACTGTGCCTGCTGCACAATCTGGTACTACAGCCCTGGGGACGGTGCCTTGCTTCAAGAAGGACTCAGGAGTGGACTCCCTGCAGCTACAGGTTAACAGAGCTTCACCTGCATCACCCCAGCAAAAGTCCCCAGCCTGGAGTGCATCCAGTGGACTTTTAGGGATTTGGCCAGGTGCATTGGGGGAATTGTGGTCGAACTTTCCAAGGACCATCCAGGAGATTCCAGACCCTTGGATTTGTGTTTTGGACCCTCTGTACCTGCAAGGAGGACTTCAGGAAACGCCTCCTGAAGATTGGAGAAGTTTGGAGAATTTTAGTAAAATTGGCACTTTGTGTTTCTAAGCACTAGGAAGTGTTTATTCTTAAAAAAAAAAAAATATCTCTGGTTCCAAGGACCCACCCGGAGATTCCAGACTCTTGGATTTGTCTTTTGAACCTTTTGAACCTGCAAGGAGGACTTCAGGAAACACCTCCTGAAGTTTGGAGAATTTTGGTAAAGTTGGCACTTTGTGTTTCTAAGCGCTAGAAGTGTTTATTCTTTTAAAATTCATATCTCTGATTCCCTACATTGGATTTTTGTCGTTTTGGTGTCTATTTACTCATAAAAATATAACCTATTTTTATAAATTGGTGTGGGATTTGTATTGTGTGTTGTGTCTCACTTACTTGCTGTATTGGTGTTTTTGAATGCTTTACACTCTTGTCTTCTAAGTTAGGCCTGCCTGCTCGGTTATAGCTACCAAGGGTTGAGCAAGGGGCTAATTTACTGGGACCTGTACTGAACCTATATTTGGTTAGTGGCCTTAGTGCCAGTGGTAGGTTCATAGTTACCACTGCCAGCAACCCACTTTCCAACAGATTTACACATAGGATAGTTCACATTAACAATCAACCACAGTTATATGGGAAACTCTCATGGAGTATGGTATTCAATTTTTATGAACAAGTGTTCATAAAAAGCCAAAATAGTGAATGCCAATTCCAAAATTAATACCCTGCTACGGACAGCTTTATCTGTATCAAACCCCTGACACACCCCAAACCTACATTATGAAATTAAGTTGATATTGGTAGAGAATTGAGTACTGTAGACAATGGTTACTCTATGGAGAGAGTTAATTCTATACCACACTGTTGGGGGTGTCTCTGTGGTTATTGTTCAGTTCATGGGTAAAGTAGGGAGACTTAGACCACAGGTTTCGGGTCACACAGCGTCTTCTTCAAGACAGGTGAAGGTCAGCTCTAGCTGAGCTATCAGTCTCTCCGTACAGTAGTTGCTTTGGAAATCTTTGGTGGGGGCTAGTGTCCTTCTTGGGCGACCAATCTGTCTTCCGACAACACTCTCAGGTCCAATTGACTTGGGTGCAATATTTGTCCATCATGGATTAGTCTCTCCCAGAGCCCAGAGGCAGTCACTGGCATGTTCCTCAAAGTGGCTAATGACTTGGCAATTTGGGCTTTTTCGGTTTCAATGTCCCTGGTGTTAATTCTATGAGGTCAGCAGAATGACTCTTTGAGTCACTCATTCGGGCTGGTGCTGGGAATCAACTATTCCCCGAGCACATTTCAATCTTACTAGCCCAAGGTGCAGCGGGTGCAGTTCAGCAGATGGTGCAGCCTCTTTGTGCAAAACCAACGACAGCAGGGCAGTCCTTCTTCAGTCCTCTTCGAAGTCCAATCATGATCTAAGAGCCCAGGGTGCCCTGGGGGGGCCTACTTATCCCAGAAAAGTACCCAAGGGGACTACAAAGTCACTAGCCAATTGGCTACTAACTCACTTCCTCTTTGGTGACAAAGTTCTAGTGATGTGTGGCACTTGGCAATCCCAGAGTGCAATATTCTTGCCAATCTCAAAATGTCAGGACCTCTCTTCAGAGGTCAGGAGCTTAGTACCCAACCTTAGAGGAGTGGCTGTCTGTGGGCTACACACCCAGAGGAAAACCAGTTTGGGCACTGGTATTCTCTCTCTGGCCCTGTCTCCAACTTGTCTGCAGGAACAAAAGGCATCTATTCAGGAGTTTGATCATCACTTGCCCGTCAAATGCGGCTTCCCCTTTGAAGCTCAACTTTAGGCCACCACCCTGAGTGGCTTACTGCAAAGAGGAGGTAAAACCTCTTCCAGCAGCAGGATGTGTTTGATGTTAAGCCTGGGAGTCATTAACACTACTCCTCAGATGGGCAGAAAGCTGTATGTGTGTGTTTTAGCTGTGCAGAAAAGGCACCTAGCATCTCAAGGCCAGGTTATGCAACATGCAACATGCAACGATGATCTGGCAGACCTTCTTGGGTGAGTAGCACAGGGATCCACCTGTCAGACTAAGCACCTGAACCTGGCCTTCAGGAGGCCAAAGGTTCGCTCAATAATCCTCCTTGTTCGCCCGTGTGCCTCATTGTAACTTTCCTCTGCCCTTGCCCTGGCATTCCTCACTGGGCGTCAGTAGCCATGAGAGGTTGGGATAACCAGAGTCACCTGCAAATACTGAGGGATACTATTTAGCCAGACACTAACCCTTAGGGCCAACCCCACACCCATATACCAACATCCACAGGATATATGCATCATGCACAGACCCAGCATACTTAGCATTGACATGGGAGATGTACTGGTCAGCCAGGCACACTATCTGCACATTCATAGAGTGAAAGCTCTTTTGATTTCTGAACACCTGTTCATTTCTCCGGGGGGGGGGGGGGACACAGGCAATATGTGTTCCATCAATAGCACCAATGATAAAGGAGCCACTTGCCAAGAAATGGAGCACTGATAGGACTTGCACAAGAGGAGGTATCCCAGTGGGGTGACGGATAGCTGAGATCAGGTCTGGCTTCAATTGGGCACACAGCTTTTGGATTGTGGCTCTATCAAGTCTGTAGGTGAGGATAATGCGCCTGTCCTCCACTGTTGCCAGGTCCACCAGGGGTCTATACACGGAGGGATGTCTCCATCTCCTATTCATCTGCAGCGGTTGAACTCTAGGATGAAAAATGGTGACCAGACGGTCATATTCATACATATCCTTAGTAAAATGCCTTGCATGTTGGGACAGAAACAGTATGTGAACGTGTAGTTCTGTTAATGTGCCTATGTGTGCTGTGACGCAGTTAGGTGCCATGGGCTGTTCCCCCTGAAATGGCAGCCGCCTGACCTGTGTGGAGGGACAAGTGGAAATTAGGTAATTCCGCTGGCGTTGTGCGCCGTTGTGGGAGGCGGTCGACGACTGCCATGCAACACCTCATTGGTTATCATTGGGCACTATGGGTTCCAGTAGCCAATGGTGATGTACGTTGGTGGTGACGGTACACCCCGCCGCGAACGTGACCGCCATTTCCTATCTGTTCACTCACTTGCTACCTGACCTTCAACAAGAGAGGACTTACACTGCAAGTGCTGCTGTGACCTGTGTCTGGAAGAGACCATGGCTCGAGTGTCTGGGGAAAGCACCCCTGCCTTCACTACGGAGGAGTTGGAGAGACTGGTGGATGGGG
Organism: Pleurodeles waltl; assembly: GCF_031143425.1. Classification (NCBI taxonomy): domain Eukaryota; kingdom Metazoa; phylum Chordata; class Amphibia; order Caudata; family Salamandridae; genus Pleurodeles; species Pleurodeles waltl. The sequence goes on along the minus strand of NC_090446.1, from coordinate 111,295,654 downwards.
GTCCTACCCCAGTACCGTTTACTTTATGGTCCTCCACACCAACAGGTGAGTACACTGTGAGCATGATGCATGGGGCATGAATGCATTGAGTGCTGTGTGTGCAAGCCTTGTGTAAGGGGGTGGCTGAGGGATCCTGGGCAGAGTGATGCATGTCTGGTGGTCAATGTCTGTGCATAAGGGGATGGGAGGGATACGGTGGGCCATGAGTGTAACAGGCCGGACGGTATGACTTATACCTTTTTCTATGTATATTTATCTGCAGGCCAGCGCTCATCAGAAAAAGGGTATTTGGCGTACCATCGCCAAGGAAGTGTGGACCCTGGGGGTCTTTGACAGGCGGAGCACCCACTGTCGCAAACTGTGGTAGGACCTGCGCCGCTGGGCAAGGAAGACGGCAGAGGCCCAGCTGGGGATGGCCTCCAAACGAGGAAGGGGTGCCCGTCGTACCCTGACCCCCTGATGTTCCACATCCTGGCGGTGGCCTATCCGGAGTTGGATGGGGGCTTGAAAGCATCACAGCAGCCACAAGGGGGTGAGTACAGTTTCAGATTCTGCAAATTGCGCGTGTTGAGGTGTTATCTGGGTGGGTGATGTGGGTCTGTGGGTGCCCCTCGGCCAGGACGAACATGGCAGGGTAGGTTCCTTGATGGGCAGGGTCTGATGCACTCCAACCCCAAATATGCTAGTTGGCATCTCCTACTGGGCAGGGTCCTGTGGGTTTCAGGTGTGCTGCTATTGGCGTTAGGCATTGTACTCCATGGCCTGGGGACTAGCATTGTAACTGGTAGTGTATGGCCTAGTGCATAGGGCTGTTCCCTGTGTGTTTTGTGCGCCAATGGTGGTGTTGTTGCTGGCATTGACCAAGTGTATCCCCTGTCTCTTCCCCCCTTTTTGTTTTGTCACCCTGTCCTTGTGTGCGTTAGCATCATTTGGCGGAGGAGCAGAGGCACAGGCGACGGAGGGAGCTGCATCCCACATGGCCCATGAGGCTGAATCCACAGAGGGTGAGGGCACTAGTGGGATGGAGTGCGAGGGGAGCACCACGGCGGAGACTGGAGGGGACAGTTCTTTCCGGTGCACCTCCTCCGATGGAAGCTCCCTGGCGGTGGCGGACACCTCTGTGGTCACCTCAACTACAGGTACAGCCGCCACCCCCATACCAGCACTGCCCTCCCAGCAGCCCCTCAGCATGTTTCCCGTGCCCGCTCACCCAGGAGGGTGGGCATCTCCTTCGCCCCAGGCACCTCAGGCGCTGCCCCAGTCAGACCTGCTGCCCTCAGTGAGGAGGCTATTGACCTCCTGCGGTCCATCTCTGTTGGGTAGTCAACCATACTGAATGCCATCCAGGGTCTGGCAGGGCATTTGCAACAAACAAATGCATTCCTGGAGGGCATTCACTCTGGCGTGGTGGCACAACAGAGATCATTCCAGGCTCTGGCCAACTCCCTGATGGCAGCCATTGTCCCGGTCTCTAGCCTCCCCCTCCAAATTCCTCTATCCAGTCCCATTCCATTCAACCCCAGCCTATCTGAAGCACACATTCAGACCAGCATGCACCCAAATCAACACACAGAAGTGGCTCAGGCATACACAAGCACTACACTTTATCCCACAAGCACTTACACAAGCACCATCCAGATGCAGACAAACCAACATCCACTGCCTCCACTCTGTCCCCCTCCTCCTCGTCCACCTCCCTCCCAGTAGCATCTCCACTCACACCTGAATGCACTACATCCACACCCACTGCCTCCATCAACATCACGCCTATCACTACACGCCCCTCACTGGCAGTCACCACCCCCACATTCATGCACACGTCTCCTGTGTCCTCTCCCACTGTGTCTGTGCCCCCTCCTCCCAAAGTACATAAATGCAAGCACTCAGACACCCAACAGCCATCCACCTCACAACAGCATCCAGCCCATGCACCTGCACCCAAACACAGCAGACAAACATCTCCTACCACCACTCCCTCTTTCTCCACTCCCAAACCTTCACCCTCTTCCAGCTCCAGTGTCCCTAAAAAGCCTTTCCTCTCCACCCTTGACCTATTCCCTGCCCCTCCTTCCCCCCGTCCTTTACTTCGGGCCAGGGTGGTCAGGACCCATGGTAGCACCTCAGCCACCCAGTCCACGACCACTGTCGTTTCTGCAGCCACTGCAGTTGTGAGAGGATCCGAGAAGACACCCGTCCACACAGCCAGTGTGCCAGCACCAGCTACCAAGGGCAAAAAGGGAGCACCAGCTGCCAAGCGCAAAAAGGGATCACCAGCTGGCAAAGGCAAGGGGTCACCACCCGCTGCCAAAAGCAAGGAAGCACCAGCAGCTGGCAAAGGCAAGGACGCACCACCAGCTGGCAAAGGCAAGGAGGCACCACCAGCTGGCAGAAGCAAAGAGGCACCACCAGCTGGCAGAAGCAAGGAGGCACCACTAGCTGGCAGGGGCAGGAAGGGAACACCAGCTACCGAGGACAGGAAGGGAACCCCAGCTGCCAAGGACAGGAAGGGAACACCAGCTGCCAAGGACAATTAGAAAGGCAGAGACACCGCAGCCAGGATTGATAATGAGCCTGGTGCTGGAGCAGCATCTGGGCACACAACACCAGCCATGGCACTTCAGCCGCTCGAGGCTGCGGGGGAAGGGGCTGGAGCCTCCCCGCACCGCCGCCAGCCCAGCACCAGCACCGCCACCAGCACTGCCACCAGTACCACTGCCACCAGCACCACTGCCACCATCACTGCCAGCAGCAGCAGCCCCAGTGGCCAGCCGTCCGAGGATGCAGGGGAAGGGCTGGAGCCTCCCTCCACCAAAGGCAGCACCGCCACCAGCACCGCTGCCAGCACCGTCACCAGCACCGCCACCAGCACCACTGCCAATACCACTGCCAGCAGCAGCAGCCCCAGTGGGAAGCCGTCCGAGGCTGCAGGGGAAGGGCTGGAGCCAACCCCCACCAGAGGCAACACCGCCGCCAGCACTGCCGCCAGCACGCCACCAGCACCGTCACCAGCACCACTGCCGCCACCACTGCCAGCAGCAGCAGCCCCAGTGGGCAGCCTTCCGAGGCTGCAGGGGAAGGGCTGGAGCCTACCCCCACCACAGGCAGCACCGCTGCCAGCACTGCCACCACTGAGCAGCCATGACCACTGGCAGGCAGTGTGTAGTCGTGCATCCATGGGCTGTAGTGCTTCCTGGCCCCTGCAACAACTGTAGGTGTGACACGCAGGTGAGAGACTGTGACCTTACACCCTCCAAGATCTGCATCACAGGGCACAAAACCCCCTCCAGAACCAGTGGAAGAAGGCATCCACTCACCCTATCCTAGCCAGGATGAAGCCCACTGGGCACAAGGCCCCCTCCAGAACCAGTGTAAGAAGGCATCCCCTTGAGAGCAGTGTCCCTCCATTTGCATATATTGTAGATACTGTTTTGTGCTTTTAAGGACGTATTTCTCGAAATGTATATTATTACACTGACTTTACTCACTTTCCTTTTGTCCTTGCGTTATTCCTGAGAGTTACGGGGTGGATGTGTAATGTTGTTGCATCTGTTTTTGTGTATGGTGTTGGGGGTGGGGGTGTTGCGTCTGTGTGTGTCACTCTCTTTTTCTCCCCCCCCTCCCTTGTGTGCTAGGTGCGGTACTCACTGTGGTCGTCGTCGCCGGAGTTGGTATTCCTGGTGTAGGAGGAGGTAGACCAGCATGGGGAACACCTGTAGTTTGGACTCCATGGCGTTGTGGTTCTTCCTTGAGTTACCAGAGGTGAGTCGTTTCCCTTCTGTGTACAGTTTCAACCGTGCTTTTGATGGCATTGGTACCGCCCCGGAAAAGCTGGCGGATTGGCTTGTTGTAATAGGGTGGGCGGTACATTGTCTTTGTTGACGGTTACTGCTGCGGTGCTTGTTGCTACCGTCGTGACTGTTGGAGTGTTAAAGTGGCTGTCTGTGTTGGCGGTTTCTGCCGTGGTCAGAATTCAATTTTTTTGACCACCGGCCTGTTGGCGGTATTACCGCCGCTTTATCACCGACCGCCAAGGTTGTCATGAGGGCCTTAGTCCTATATTTATACTTTTTTTGCACCTCATTTGTGTCACTTTTTGATGCAAAAGCGGCACAAACTTACAAAATACAATTATCTTTTGTAAGTTTGCGCCACTTTTGCATCAAACAATGGTACAAATATGGTGCAAAAAAAATATAAATATGGGCCTTAGTGTAAAGCATTTAATATTACCAAAACAATTCAATAAGAAAATCACACAAGACAAAAGGTCCTGAACACCAATTTATGCAAATATCACATCATTTAATGAATTTATAGAGCACAAATTAACAAAAACCACCAGAGGGATCCAGAGATACAGATTTTAGAAGCTATTAGCACTCTTGAATTTAACCCCAAAAAAGCATTGGTGAACAAAAAGGCCCTCATTACGAGTGTGGCCGTGTCAAGACCGCCACACTTGCGATGGCGGTTGGACCTCCACAGACAGGGCGGTCCGACCAACCCATTATGACCATGGCAGAGCCGCCACGGTCAAACCGCCGACACTGACACTGCCGCGGTCCAGGCAGTTGTAAAACACCAGGGCAGCGCTACAAGCAGGACTGTCCTGGGGATTACAAGTCCCCATCCACCAGCTTTTCCATGGCAGTAAACACTGCCACCAGCCTTTCCATGGCAGTAAGCACTGCCATGGAAAGGCTGGTGGAATGGGGGTATCGGGGGGCCCTGGGGGCCCCTGCACTTCCCATGCACTTGGCATGGGCAGTGCAGGGGCCCCCATGCACAGCCCCATAACGCATTTTCACTGCCAGAATTATGGCCAGTGAAATGCGCAACGGGTGCTGTTGCACCCGACACACCACAACATTGCTGCTGGCTAAATTACAAGCCGGCGTCAATGTGGTGGTGAGTGTTCAGCTGGGCCAGCAGCCGAAAACGCTGTTTTCGCCCACTGGCCCAGCAGAATACTCCTAATATGGCAGGCAAAAGACCTCCAGGACTGGCGGTCTTTTGCCTGCAGCGGCTTCAGCAGTCCTAGAAAAGGACCACCGAAGTCGTAATGAGGCCCAAAGTTTGTAAACTTTTAACAAGTTTTTAACAAGCTACTTTGGTGGTCATTACAACCCTGGCGGACGGTGTTAAAGCGGTGGTAATACCGCAAACAGGCCGGCGAAAAAAAAAAAAGGGAATTATGACCGTGGCAGAAACCGCCAACATAGACAGCCACTTCAACACACCGCCCGCCACGGCGGTACAGACAAGCAGCGCGGCGGTCACCGCCAACAGACAGCCGGAAGACAATGTACCGCCCACAGTATCACAACCCGCCAATCCGCCACTTTTTCCGGGGCGGATTCACCGTGGATAAAAACACGGCGGAAACAGCTTCTGCAATGGGAAAACGCTCACCTCAACACACTCCACAAGGAAGGAGGCGACCATGGAGCCCGAATTACAAATACTCCCAGCGCTTGTCTTTCTGCTCCTCTACGATCACCATCTACGTAGGCGCCGAAGACAACGGTGAGTACTGCACCTATGACATAGGGGAGAGGGGAGGCAAAAGTCAGGGGGACACACATGCAACACCCCCACCCCCAACCCCACCCTCACCCACGACAACACACACACCAATGCATGTCCAAACAGCACAGTAACAACCCCCAACCCCCCCGGAAGAATGCAAAGACAAAAGGAAATCAGTTCAAACATTGTAATGTATCAAAATACAGTAAGCTAATATATACAGATATATATACACATTCAACAAAATATACATCACGATTAGTAGTGCAGGTATGCACCATTCAATGTCCGTGCACCACTGGGCCCAAAATGCATGGGCGAGGCCCACACTAGATACCTGTCCACAAACGGAGAGAACACTGCAGGGGCACCAGATAGAAATAGAACAGGCACCTCAGGGGGAAGGGAAGGGGGGGCACCTCAGCCGGATTACAGCACCACGCCAGATCCACGACGGGGCTCCATGCCCATTGATGTATCCTGGGGAGTGCAAAGCCACAGTCTCTCAAGTCTCTTCAGTGGGTGGTTTGTCCACTGTTCAATCCTGGGGAGTGCAAAGCCACAGTCTCTCAAGTCTCTCCAGTGGGTGGTTTGCCCACTGTACCATCCTGGGGAGTGCAAAGGCACAGTCTCACAAGTCTTTGCAGTAGGTGGTTTGCCCACTGTACCATCCTGGCGAGTGCAAAGCCACAGTCTCACAAGTCTTTGCAGTGGGTGGTTTGCCCACTGTACCATCCTGGGGAGTGCAAAGCCACAGTCTCACAAGTCTTTGCAGTGGGTGGTTTGCCCACTGTACCATCCTGGGGAGTGCAAAGCCACAGTCTCTCAAGTGGATAACAGTCTCCACTGGTTCTGGAGGGGGACTGGTGCCCAGACTGCATCAGGCTCCCCGTGACAGTTCCTGTTCCGTCACTGTCCCAGCTGCACATGGGCTAACGATGCTTGAGTTGGCGGTCTTTTCCCTGTTCAGCGGTGCTTGACTTTGCAGTGTCTGACCTGTTCAGCGGTGCTTTGCCCTGTTCAGCGGTCTTCACCATGGCGGTCTTTTCCCTGTTCAGCGGTGCTTGACTTTGCAGTGTCTGACCTGTTCAGCGGTGCTTTGCCCTGTTCAGCCGTCTTCACCATGGCGGTCTTTTCCCTGTTCAGCAGTGCTTTGCCATGGCGGTCTGTGCCCTGTTCAGCGGTGCTTGACTTTGCAGTTTCTGACCTGTGGATTGGTGTGTGTCATGACGGTCCCTCATTGCCCAGCGGGGCTGTGGCTGCCGGGGCCCTCCAGGGCACTGACGCTGGCGGTGCTCTCCGTACCAGTGACTACAGTGCTGCCCTCCTGGGCACTGACTCTGGCGGTGGTCTCCGGACCAGTGACCACAGTGCTGCCCTCCTGGTCACTGACTCTGGCGGTGGTCTCCGGACCTGTGACGATTGTGCTGCCCTCCTGGGCAATGACTCTGGCGGTGGTCTCCGGACCAGTGACTACAGTGCTGCCCTCCTGGGCACTGACTCTGGCGGTGGTTTCCGGACCAGTGACGATTGTGCTGCCCTCCTGGGCAATGACTCTGGTGGTGGTCTCCGGACCAGTGACGACAGTGCTGCCCTCCTGGGCACTGACTCTGGCGGTGGTCTCCGGACCAGTGACGACAGTGCTGCCCTCCTGGGCACTGACTCTGGTGGTGGTCTCCTGACCAGTGACGACAGTGCTGCCCTCATGGGCACTGACAGTGCTGCCCTCCTGGGCACTGACTCTGGCGGTGGTCTCCAGACCAGTAACGACAGTGCTGGCGGTGGCGTCCCAGCCGCCGGGGAGGATGGCGCCCTTCTCCGCCATGCTGCTCTTCCCAGACTGTGCAGGCTTCTTCTGGCCCTTCACCACCTTTGGAGGAGTCACAGCTGACTCGGCACTCCCCCTGGGACCCTTGTGAGCAGTTTTGCCGCCAGGAGTCTTCACCCTGTCCCGTTGGCCACTTTCCAACCTTAGGTGCTTTACAGGGGGTGGACTGGCAGTGCTTTGGCTCCGTGTCACACTGGCTGCCCTGGTGGCCGGTGCACTCCACACACCTTGAACACGCACCAATGGTACTGGACTTTTTGTGGCTGAGGTGCTACTACGGGACCTATGAATTGGAGGGGTGGAGGTGGTGGCAAAGAGGTCAACGTTGCTGAGGAAGAGTTGCTGACGAAGACTGGGATGGGTAGTTGGAGGGGGTCTGGGAGTGGAGGAAGAGGAGGTGGTTGTAGGAGCTGTAACTTTAGGTGATTTGGGTTCAGGTGCAGGTACTGGAGGCTGTTGTGAGGTGGATGGATGTTGGGTGTGTGGGTGCCCGCGTTTGTGTACTTTGGGAGGGGGCATCACAGACACACTGGGAGTTGTCACAGGGGACGTGTAAGTGGTAGTGGGGGTGGTGAGTGCAGGTGAGCGGGGTGTGGTGCTGGGTGTTCTGGTGCGAGTCCTAGTGCCTGTATATGTAGTGCATGCAGGTGAGAGTGTAGACGACACTGGGAGGGAGGAGGGAGACGACGAGGAGGGGGACACAGTGGAGGCAGTGGATGATGTTGTGTCTGTATGTGGGTGATGCTTGTGTGAGTGCCTGTGGGTTGTGTGGTGCTTATGTTTTCCTGAGCTACTTTTGTGTATTGAGGTGCATGCATGCATGTCTGATGGTGTGCTTGGGATAGGCTGGGGTACAGGGGACTGGGTCTGGGTGGAGGGAGTTGGAGGGGGGAGGCTAGACACAGGGACTATGGCTGCCATCAGTGCTGAGGCCAGAGATTGCAGGGTTTGATGAAGGGCAGCCTGACCAGAATGAAGGGCCCTTCAGGAATGCATTGCCGTTTTGCAACTCCCTTTCTACACCCTGGATGGCATTCACAATGGTAGACTGCCCAACAGTGAGTGACCTGAGGAGGTCAATGGCCTCCTCACTGAGGGCAGCAGGGGTGACAGGGGCAGGGGCTGAGGTGCTTGGGGCGAATGTGATGCCCACCCTCCTGGGTGAGCGGGCACGGGGCAGAGGCTGAGGGGCTGCGGGGAAGCAGTGCTGGCAGGGGGGTGGCGGCTGTACCTGTTGAAGTGGGGGGCACAGATGGTGCCGCCACCACAAGGGAGCTCCCATCGGCGGACGAGTCCGTGTCGCTGTTTGGTGATCCGGTGACTGACGTGAAGCTCCCCCCGCCCTCGGTCCCACTGGTGTATTCGGAGTCCATGGTGTGGCCCTCCATGGCCATGTGGGATGCAGCTCCCTCGTGCTCCGGTGCCACTGTACCTCCGCCTGATGATGCTGATGCACAAAAGAACAGGGAGAGCACAAAAAGGGGGGTGGAACGACAGAAGAAAGACAGGTTGAGTGCATGGCTTACCGCTACCATTGGCGGACAATACAGACACAGCAGCCCCCTGCACTACGCCGTGCTCTTGGCCTCTACAGATGCAATTCCTGGGATCTGCCCTACATGGCTATGGTGGTCATCTGCACACATTGATGACACAGGGGCATGTATACCTGTACTTGGCACTCTACAGAGGTGGGGTGGAGTGCCACATGGCCTGCATTACGGAGGGGCCTAGCCTACGGAACTCGCCCTGGCCTAGGGAATCCCACAGCCCTCCTCCCCCACCCAGACCCCTCCACTGCGCACAAAGTCCGCAGAATGAGAGTGTACTCACCCCCTTGTGTCTGCTGTGATGCCCTCAAGCACCCATCCAACTCAGGGTAGGCCACCGCCAGGATCCTGAACATCATGGGGGTCATGGTGCGACGGGCACCCCTCCCACGTTGGGAGGCCATCCCCAGCTGAGCCTCCGCCGTCTTCTTGCTCCAGCGGCGAATGTGCTCCCATCTTTTACGGCAGTGGGTGCCCCGTCTCTGGTGGACCCCCAGGGTCCGGACGTCCTTGGCGATGGCATGCCAAATGTCCTTCTTCTGGTGGGCGCTGACCTACATGACATGTACAGGGGAAGAAGAGAAGTCATTAACAACAGCACCGTCGAAGTGGGTGGCCCCCATCCCTACCCTTGCCATGTGGCACATGCATTCACAGTCCTTCATGTTCCCTGACCTCTGCCCCCTTCCTACTGACATCCAGCCCTCTCCACCCAGGCATAGCCCATACAAAGTGCTCCCTGTGTACTTACCTGTTGGTCTGGAGGACCGTAGAGTAGCGTGTACTGGGGAGGACCCCGTCCACGAGCTTCTCCAACTCCTGAGCAGTGAAGGCAGGGGCCCTTTCCCCAGACGCAGCAGCCATTGTCTCTTCCAGACCGAGCAGCACTTGCAGTGTAGGTCCTCTCCTGTCGTAGATCAGGTATCGAGTGATTTAACAGATAGAAAATGGCGGTCACATCCGCAGCGGTCACATCCGCGGCGGTGCGTCTCATCACTGCCGGCGCACTTCATCATTGGCTCCTGGGACCCACAGGGTCAAATGTTAACCAATGCAGCATTGCGCCGCGGTCTACGACCGCCTACCGCGATGGTGTACAACGCCAGCGCAGATACCTCACATCCCATTGTCCCACTTTAGAGGTCAGGCAGCCGCCATTTCAGGGGCCCACATGGCTTCATTTACTACTGCGTCACACATACCTAGGCCTACACTCAACACACATACAGGAAGAGTTTTGTATTTGGTGTCGTGTTCTGTGTAGCTGTGGGTACATACCTGGGACTTTGTTGACTCTGTGGTCGCTGTTGTCCTTCCTAGGCACCATCAGCTGGGACATGTGAGGAGATGGCGGAATCCTCCGGTGTACCGACTGCTGGTGGACCTGTTGACAATGGAGGAGCGACATTTAATCATCACCTACAGGTTTGACTGTGCCACAATCCAGGAACTGTGTACCCAGTTGGAGCCAGACCTAATCTCACCAATCCGCCATCCCACAGGAATCCCCCCTGAAGTGCAGGTGCTATCAGTGCTCCATTTCCTTGCAAGTGGGTCTTTTCAGACAACAGTGGCCATGGCATCAGGGATGTCCCAGCCTATGTTTTCCAACGTGTTGTCCAGACTGTTGTCTACCCTGCTGAAACACGTAAGAAGCTACATCGTTTTCCCTCAGGTGGAGGATTTGGCTACAGTGAAGGGTGACTTCTATGCCCTTGGACATGTCCCCAACATCATAGGTGCTATTGATGGGACCCATGTAGCTCTGGTCCCCCCGCAGGAGTGAAAAGGTGTACAGGAACCGGAAGAGTTATCATTCCATGAATGTACAGATGGTATGTTTGGCAGACCAGTACATCTCCCAGGTAAATGCTATGTTCCCTGGCTCAGTGCATGACGCCTACATCCTGCGGAATAGCAGCATCCCGTATGCGATGGGTCAACTCCAGAGGCACCGTGTGTGGCTATTAGGGGACTCTGGTTACCCCAACCTGTCATGGCTATTGAACCCAGTGAGGAATCCCAGGACCAGGGCAGAGGAATGCTACAATGAGGCCCATGGGCGGACTAGGAGGGTGATCGAACGCACCTTCGGCCTCCTGAAGGCCAGGTTCTGGTGCCTCCATATGACAGGTGGTACCCTATTCTACTCACCAAAGAAGGTGTGCCAGATCATCATCTGCTGCTCGATGCTTCACAATCTTGCTTTGCGACGCTAGGTGCCTTTTCTGCGGGAGGATGGTCCAGATGGCGGTGTTGTGGCAGCTGTGGAGCCTGTGGAGCCTGTGGACAGTGATGAGGAGGAAGCTGAGGAAGAAGACATAGACAACAGGGAGTCAGTCATACAGCAATATTTCCAGTGACACACAGGTGAGAACATTTTGTTTCACTATTACATTCACTTTCACACTTCTACCTCTATCCTGTCTTTCATTTAGTAGCAGTATTTGGTAACTGAGTTGTACCTTTCCATTACGGTTTCACAGGTGTGGTTACCACTGTGTGTCATCTGCTTGCATCCTTCATGGACTTGTGATGTGTGACATAGGTATGTTGGCATTACAATAGGAAACGCATTTTGACACTGTCATTGATAATACAAATTTACCAAATCACAGACTGACTCCAGATTGTTTTGTGCTTCAAGGGTGTTTATTTAAGTGCTCAAAAATGGAGGGGGTTGTAAAATGGTGATGGGGGATGGTGGAGGAATGTCCATGGCAGAGTCCAGTCTATTTGTCTCACAGGTGCTTTGCCCATATGGGCATAGGAAGTGGACCTGGGGCAGTTTAAGTATGGACAGGGTAACAAAGTGGGACAGTGGGAGGACAATCAGGGTGGTCTCATTTCCTGGCGGGGTCTTGCCATCTTGCTCTGTCCTGTTCCTGGATCTCAGGGACCGCTTGCGGGGTGGTTGTCTGTCTGCAGGGGGTGGGGTGCTGGTGTGGTGGTCCTGTGGCGGGGCGTCCTGTCCACTAGCGCCGGCGGAGGTGGTGGGCAGTTCATCGTCCATGCTAGTGTCAGGGGCCCCTTGGAGTGCCACGGTGTCCCTCATGGTCTTTTGTATGTCCTTCAGCACCCCTACGATGGTGCCCAGGGCAGAGCTGATGGTTCTGAGCTCCTCCCTGAACCCCAAATACTGCTCCTCCTGCAGGCGCTGGGTCTCCTGAAACTTGGCCAGGACCGTCGCCATCGTCTCCTGGGAGTGGCGGTATGCTCCCATGATGGAGGAGAGGGCCTCGTGGAGAGTGGGTTCCCTTGGCCTGTCCGCCCCCTGTCGCACAGCAGCCCTCCCAGTTCCCCTGTGCTCCTGTGCCTCCGTCCCCTGGACCGTGTGCCCACTACCACTGCCCCCAGGTCCCTGTTGTTGTTGGGTGGTGGGTTATCCTGGGTTGCCTGTAGTGGTGGACACACAGCTGATTGACGTGTCCTGGGAACGGAGGTATGGGCCCGCAGGGTGGGTGCTGTGCTGGTGTTACCAGAGGGTGGCAGGTCAGTGTTGGGCTGTGCCTGTGCGAGGGGAACCGACTGTCCTGAGGCCCACGATGGTCCGGGCTGGTCATCTGGATCCAGTTGGCCAGAGCAGCTGTCGTCATTGTGGGCCTCTTCTGTGGGTGGAGTGGAGATGTCTGGACCCTCCTGTGTGGTGACGTTCCGTAGTGGTCCTGCAGGGGTATAAGAGCATGATTATTGCATGTGTGTGTGTCATGGTGTGCAATGGGTGGGTGTGCGTGTACCCCAGTGCAAGCATTCCTGTGTGGGGGTTTGTGGATTGATGGTTAGGGGGTTGTTATGGGTATGTGCAGTGAGCATGCTTTAGTGATGGGTGACCATGCTTAGTTGAGTCATGTAGGGCTTGGTGTTGGGATGGGTGGTTTGTGTTATCAGTACATTAGGGAGGATTTGGAGTGATAGGGGAGGGGGTGAGGGTGGGGGTGTGTGATAGCATGCAGGTAGTGTGGGGGATATGATAGTTAAGATTTGACTTACCAGTGTCCATTCCTCCACCGACTCCTCCGAGGCCCTCTGGATGCATGATGGTCAAGACTTGCTCCTCCCATGTTGTTAGTTGTGGGGGAGTAGGTGGGAGTCCGCCGCCAGTCCGCTGTACCGCGATGTTGTGCCTGGAGACCACAGAACGCACCTTCCCCCGTAGGTCGTTCCACCTCTTCCTGATGTCCTCCCGATTTCTTGGATGCTGTCCCACAGCGTTGACCCTGTCCATGATTCTGCGCCATAGCTCCATCTTCCTGGCTATGGAGGTGTGCTGCACCTGTGAGCCAAATAGCTGTGGCTCTACCCTGAGGATTTCCTCCACCATGACCCTGAGCTCCTCCTCGGAAAACTTGGGGTGTCTTTGGCGTGACATGGGGTGATGTGGGTGAGGTGTGGGGTGGTGTATCTGTTGATGTGTGGGGTGATATGTAGTGGTGTGTGGTGTTTTGTGCGTGGACTGTTGTATGGGTGATGGTGTTGTGTGCCTCTGTGTGGTGGGGTTCTCAATTGCTGTGCTCTCTGTCTCTCGGCTTCCTCAAAATTTCTGGTCATAGGGGTTTGTGGGTGATGTGGGTGTGTGTTTTATATAGTGTTGGGGGTGTGGGAGTGGTGTTTGTATGTGTATCAGGTGTGTGTATTTGGAATTGTCCAATGTGGCGGTGTTTTGGAGATGTGTGTGTATTTTGAGCGCGGCGGTGTGTACCGCCAATGGAATACCGCGGTTGAAAGACCCCCGCGTGGATTCGTGGGTCGTGATAGCATGGGCGTGTCTCTGTTGGCGTGATGGTGGAGGATTTGTTTTCTCCAGTTTATCACTGACCTTTGGTGTGGCGGACTTGTGTGGGTGTCTGTATTTCGGCGGATTCCGAGATGTGGGTCATAATAGCTGTGGCAGAATTCCACTGCCACGGCGGTGTATTGGCGGTCTTCTGCACGGCGGTAAGCGGCTTTTACCGCCAACGTTGTAATGACCCCCTTTGTGTTCTCAGGCTCAGCTTGGGACACGAATTCCAATAGGGCAGATGACTAGGGAGCCAGTATGGAGACTTTGAAGAGTTACATGGCTACCACAATGTTTTAGAGCAAGTTCAAGCTTTTAGGACCCGACCACCATAGGAGACAATGGAATAGTCCTGATCTGGGGACGCAGGCAAAAAGATGTTCCAAGGATGTTCCGGTTGCTTTGTCGTTGACGAGGGTGCCTCTATCGTTATTCCTTGGTCCACGGGTGAGGTGTGGCAGCTTTGGTCACAGGTCTCGGGAACCTATGACATCCTCTTCAAGTCAGTTGAAGGTTAGCTCCAGCTGAGCTACTAGTCTCTCTGCACAGTGGTTGTCCTGGAAATCATTGGTTGGGGGTAGTGGCTTTCTTGGGTGACAAATCAAGCTTCTGACATCACTCCGAGGTCCATCTGACTTGGGTACAACTTTTGGCCACTGTCGATTAGTCTCATTGGGCACCAGCAGCAGTCAGCAGCAAGTTCCTTGAAGTGGCTAATGACTTGGCGATTTGGGCTATTTTGGTTTTAATGTCCATGGTGTCGATTCCAGGTAGTCAGCAGGCTGACCCTTTGACTCACTCCTTTCATCTGGTGCTGGAAATCAACTATTCCCCAAACTAGGAGCTGTAGGCACATTTTATTCCTACTAGCCCAAGGCACAGCGAGTGCAGTCCAGGAGATGGTGCAGCCTCTCTTTGTGTAAATCCAAGGGTAACAGAGCAATCCTTCTTTGGTCCACTTCCAAGTGTAATTGTGATCTAAGAGCCCAGGATGCCGGGGTGCCCTACTTATCCCACAGAAAGTGCCCCAAGGGGACCACATGTTTACTTGCCAATGGGCTAGTAGGTCTCCTCTTCTTTGGTGACAAAGTTCCAGTGGTGTGTGGCATTTGGCAATCCCAGAGTGCAATATTCTTACCACTTTCAAAATGTCAGGATCCTTTCTTGGAGGTCAGAAGCTTTGTAACCACCATAGAGGTGTGGCTACCTGTGGGCTACACTCCCATGGAAAAAGTGGTTTGGGCACTGATTTTCACTCTCTAGCCATGTCTCAACCTTTTCTGCAGGAACAAAAGTCAACTCCTTGGGAGTGTGATCACCATTTACCTGTCAAAGGTGGCTTCCCCTTTAAAGCTCGCCTTTTTGGGCACTACACCGAGTGGCTTCCTGCAAGGAGGAGGTAACACCTCTTCCAGTTGCAGGTTGTGTTTGATCCTAAGCCTGGGACTATTTAAAAGCACTTCTCAGGTGTGTAGAAAGCTGTCTGTGTGTTTTAGCCTCTGTGAGGCTACTGGAATACTGGCATAGAGTTGGCAACTTTCTAAAAGTTGCCTTTCCTTTATAGTGACATTAATTTCCACCTGTGCTTCAAGTCAGATTTTATTCCACAATAAATGTGCTACCTTACAGTACCCAATTAGTTAGTCCCATTCAGAAATTTGCTAGGCTGCAATGTCAGCCATTAACCCTGTGCAAGCCAATGGGGCTACAAACTATCCCCAGCAAAATGACAACTTTGAAGAGTTTTGCTGCTGAGACAGATATAAGCATATATGACTTTACTTAATAATAAATAGCTCTCTGCCTTAGGGCTTCATAGGTCTTCCTCAAGGGAGTCTTATATGTATCAAGGGAGTGGGGGACTTTGCCCTTAATGGTAATGACAAAGTTGAACTGCCAGAATTTCAGCTGGTCTTCCAGTCTGCAGTGGCAGGCTGGGAGCCATGACAGATTTTGTCACACACAGGGTGGCACGATCAGTGTTGCAGCCATGTGGAGACTCTCTACTTACATGCTCTGGGTGCCCTGGGTACCATATACTAGGGACTTATGAGTAAGCCAGGCAATGCCTATTTGGGGTATCCAAATTTGCATGTGCTTTGTAGTGGGTTAGAACACTGGCACTGAGGTCTAAATAGCAGGCCTCAATGCACTCTCAGACTCAAAAACTAGCAAAATCAGTCCAAAAATGTGGGGGTGAACATGCAAAAAAAGGCATTTCCTTACACCCCTGTTTTGAAAAAAGTTTGTAAAAGGGGACATAAGTGCCCATGGTAGGGCCCTCCCTTCTTGCCCTTGTAAAGGGGTCCCAGAGAGACCACACGTGGGACCAAAATGATGTTTTCCCCATTTTCGGTCCTGCAGCAGTACCGTGGGACATGCTGAAATGTTTTTTAAATTGATGGGCTTCAAATATGTTTTTTCAATTTGTAAGCCCAAGTAGGCCTGGGCCTGGGGGAGGGAGCTGTATATTTAATTTTTTTATATGAATCTGGAGAGAGAAGCATGAGTGGGTCCCCTTTCCCAGACAACTTTTGACCCTGTGGAACCAATTCCCTGGGGCCTGACGCAAAGATGGCCCGGGGATCCTAACTCCCAGGACAATGAAGATTGATACTGGCGCTGTGATAATAGGGTCCTGGAACCCCATCTTCTGGATTCAAAGCAGTAAGAGGAGGAAACGGGGCATAGGTGCGTGCAACGCTCATGGCAATGTGCTGCTCCAGCACACCAATAGTGTTGGTGAGACAAGGAGCCGGCTGGGGTAGCCCGGAGTGGGCTCCCCACTCCTCCCCACTGCGGAGGACAACATAGGTGCTGGTAGGCATGAGCACCTGGTTTACCAAAAAAGTTAAAGACGCATGCGGCACGAAGGCGCAAGTGCGAAATAAAAGGTGATGTCACTGATAAAATAATCATACTCCCGGCCTGAGAGCGTCCTGTAATGTTCGCTCGGAGCCTTTCCGCATATTGTTTTGGCACTGTGATGCCCCAGTCTGGGCAGGTGCACCATCAACGGTTAAATTAGTGTTGTGGGGGCTTCAGGAGAGACAGCACTCACCCATGATTGATGTAAAACACTTGATCTAAATTTCAGGGTGCACGCAATTTATGACCCCAAGGAAAGGTTTGCTATCGAAATAGGCACTCTGAGCATGAGATTTTGCTCTTCGGTTCAGGGCAGGGACTCCCTGCGGATGGGCCTGTGACTGCATTATGTGGCCTGAGTAGTGTTAACATAAAATGTAAACACATGTTTATTGTTTTTTATTTGGAAGTGCTTTATTTATGATACTTTTGTGACAATGGTTAATAATGAACTTTGCAGTCTGTGTATTAATAACGGATGCAATGGATTGTTATTATTGGGTCCAAAGTTTTTATTTAGTAAATTATAACATGTCTAACTCATTAATGCCACAATCCTTGGACAAAGTCAATAGGTCTGCCTTGATGTGGAGTCCCCTTGAGAGAGTCAGTAAGCCTGCTTTATTTGAAACAACTACCGCTATAGCGTGATGTTGCATTTGATATAGGTGGGAGGATTGTTATTATGGGAGTCATGACCCACGTGGGGTAAATTATGAGATGAGGGTATCACCACAGGCATTTTCATTATTTTTTAATTAGAATATATACTGACTGGACATGGCCTAAGATTGTGTGCAGCGGGATATAACTTGTGTCCTTGCCATGCACTGATCATGACCACACATATTACTTCACTCTTGACATGTTCTACAACCTCATTGATAACGTCAATAATGACATCTGATATTACACAACTGTGCATGCTGACAACACACGTTATAGTTACTTCAGTGAACTATAACTGGCAAATTAATTTGTTTAAGTTTAAAATATTACAATTTAACTGACATTTTTACTTAACTATGACATCACTTTAACCTCTGTTTTTTCAGTGGCTTTATGAGGTTTGCTAAGTTAAAGTAAAATATTATTACCACACCTAACTGTAAAGTCACTTTCACCTTTAATTTTTGTGTGAATGATATGTGTATGCTTGTGTGTGTGTACATAAAGTTATTTAACAGCGTACACAAGAGATGTGATTGGTGGTTGGCGATTGGCAATGTTGGTGGGCAGGCCTGTAGTCTGTCAGCTAGAATGTTCTGGTGAATGAGGAGTGTTGCATTGCATGGATACGTTCTTCGAAAATGAGTTGCGAAGCGAGTGGCTTGGGCAGGACAAGATTTACACAGGATCCCTCAGGATCACCTTAGACTTGGTTAGATAGGCAGAAGGTCCAGCCCAAATCGCCCTAAAGAGATCCTTTTTCTTGATCCAACAACTGCTCTGATGGACAAGTGTCAATGAACCCATTGACAACAAAGTGCCTTGTCCCTGACCTTGCTATTTGTGAAGCGATGTGTTGTCATAGGAACATGACTTAGTAGTCATTACAACACACTCCTGACATGTTATTCAAAAGAGAGGGGAGAGAAGGGTTACCCACTCACTGTAGATCCACAGCCCTTGCACTGTCAACTCATAAGAATGTACAGCACTTCTCCCTAGACCAGGGATTCCCTTCAACAGGATTCCTAGAGACCAAGATTGGGACAGTCATGGAAATAACATAGGTAACCCAGGTGTCAGGCTTCTCTCACTGTTCTATTTTTCTGTATGTGTGGAAAAGAAGGATGTAAATGGGTGTGATCATCCATGTACATGTGTAGGTAGCATGACCACAGATGTGATCCAATAGATATGTGTCAGCCATTTATCCATAAAAAGAGTTCTCTGCTGTACATTACCTTTAGCGGGTGTGATATCCATACCACATATCTGTAGTTGATGGGAAGGAAGAAGAGTTGATTTAGGATTTGGCGATTCAGTGTATCTCTCAAAAATGGGTGGACCCTGGGATTGAACACTACTCAGGGGTAGGGGACAGGGCTGCGCAGGCCCCCCTCTGGCATTTTATTTAATTATTTGAGCCTGGGATGGGTTACCCAGTGCTTAAAAAGGTTCAGGGAAGGGGGCCGCCTGACTCCCGCCCCTTTATAATGTAATGAACTCCCTGGTGGAAAGGGTCCCCAGGGCCTAATAAGGCTCAATGGGCATGGGGCCGCCTCCCTTATTATAAAGTAATGAGGCCCCAGGGGATAGGGTCCTTGGGGCCTAACAAGGCTTGGGGGCGGTCATGCCACCTTCCTCCCCCTTTTAAAAAAATGGGTGACCCTGGAGGATGGATTTCCCAGGGCTAGAGGAGGCTCTGGCAGGGGAGCAGTATGCCCCCCTCCCTTTTTAGGTGACAACCTACCAGACAGCACAGCTGTCTGGTTTGCTAAAGACCTCTCGGGGACTTTCAGAAAGTTGACCTAGGAATTCGGCTTGTTGATTACCATTGGCTTTGTGGTTTGTAATTCACACTTTCTAGGTTTCCATTTTCCGACTTTCTTTGCTTTAGGCTCTCCAGGTTCATTTTGTCCCTCCTGTTGCCTAAAACATGTTTTCTGTATCCTACCTCAAACTCACTTTCTGCTAACAGGCCTTTAACTCTTGTTCTATCACATTTGTTGTACATTCAAAGACCAAGGTCAAATGTCAGGCATTGTCTTCCAAGGACACTTGTTTAATTTCCTTTTGCTAACTTCAAAGTGAGAGAATTGATGTGACAATCTAGCTGGATATTGGTGGTAGGAAAGAGTTTTTTTTCTAGCACACAACAATGTTTAAATGAATTGTGTAAGTCTTTTAGAATGTATCAAAATTATGAACACATAAATGAAGCACATTTTTTGTTATTTATGAAGTGCATTGGAAAAACATGCTCTAATATGATCAAAATGACTCATTAAACTAGGTGATGCAATTTCAACACATTTTCATCTGAACACTGTATAGTTTCATTAGTATAACTGTACATCTATGTAAATGTAAAGGTAATTTCAGTTGAAAATGTGTTGTCTGTAATGGCAGTGTGCTACCACACCATAAATACTCCATTCTACGCCTCTCCACTCTACTCTGCACCATTCCACACCACTGCACTCTACTGGGCACCACTCCACTTTACACCACTTCACACCACTGCACTCTGCATCACTCCAATCTACGCCAATGCACTCTATGCCACTTCATGCTATGCCTCTCTACACTACCCTGTCCCACTTTACTCTATGCCAATGCACTCTTCGCCACTCTACTCTACACCACAGCACTCTTCGCCACTACACTCTACACCACTCCAGCCTAGGCCACACCAGCCTACTCTGCACAACTCAACTCTATGCTACTGTACTCCACACCACTCTGCAACACTGGACTCTATGCCACTCTACTCTATGTCAATACACTCTACGTCAAATCACTTTACTGTGCAATACTCAACTCTTTGCCTCTGCACTCTACACCCTTCCATCTAATACCACTTTAATCTACTCTACAACACTGCACTCTATGCCACTGTGCTCTACTCTGCATCACTGTACTCTTTGCCACTGCTCTATACACCACTCTACTTCTCACTTCTTCACTCTGACACTCTACTCTGCAACAAAGCACTCTCCGCAGAGAACTCTACAGCACTCTACTTTACACTCCTCCAGTATACACCGCTGCACTCTATGGCACTATGCTCAAATCTGCACCACTCTATGCTACTCTACTCGGCACCACTCTATGCCACTGCACTCTGTGCCACTCAACTCTACTCTGCCCCACTGTCATCTGCATCACTCAACTATATGCCACTCCACTCTACACCAGTCTACGCCACTCTATTTTATGACACTGCACTCTACTCCACTGCACTCTACACCACTTTACTCCACTCTGTGCCACTCCACTGTATGCCACCACACTCTGTTCCATTCTAATTTGCACCACTACACTCTAAACCACTACACTCTACTATGCACCACTACATTCTATGATGCTGAATGGTATGCCGCTGAATTCAATTGCATGGCATTCAATGCCACTGCACTCTACATCAGTATACTCTGCAACTCTTAACGCCAATGCAATCTACACCATTCCACTCAACTCTATACCACTCCAGTGTATCACTCTACGTGAATCCACACTATGCCACTCCAACACACAACACTTTCTGACACTCAGCACTCTACTCCCCTCTTTGCCATTCCACTCATGACACTCCACGCCACCTCTATGCAACTAACTTTTAGCAATGCTGAACAGCAGCCATGCTGGTGAACAACATGGCTAAAACACATTGGCAAAGCCAACATTTCTTGCATAGGCGATACCTATTGGCTTTGCCAATAAATAAATGGACTGCCACGGGGGATGGAGTCCCTGGGCCTGAGAAGGCTCAGGAAGGGGGCAATGCCCCACTCCCCTTTTACAAAAAGGAATGGCTTTTGGGGGATGGGGTTCCCAGAGTCTAATAATGCTTGGAAGGGGGTCTGCACACCCTACTCTCCTGTTTAATTGTTTTTGGCATCAGGAGATAGGGTCCCAAGGGCCTATTAAAGATTTGGGAGGGGAGCTGCACACCCCCCTGTCCTGTTTAATTGCGTTTGGCCTCGAGAAATAGTCCTGGGGCCCTTTAAGGCTTGAAGAGTAAGCCACACAGCCTGCTCGCCTTTTTATTTGAACTGCCCTGGGATGATGTCCTCTGGGCCATTAGGGGTTGGGAAAGGGGCTGTACATCCCCTGTTCCTTTAATATATATGTTTTGCCCCAGGTGATGTGGACCCGGGCCCAAAGGCCAACCCAATGCTTCACGTGCCAAAGCCTGTGCACTGTATGGGGTTAGCAGTCTACTGGTAGTTTGGTCACAGGGCCTGTTTGCCGCCCAAAACCCAGTGGCCAACACTTTGCTGCATACGGCCAAAGACTCTGTGCGTGTGTGGTTGGCTTCCTGTGGGGAACTGGATGCAGAGCCTGGCCACTAGCCATTCATTCCCTGTGGCCCAACCCAAGAAGGTGTGAGGTTGCCGTTCTGCAGGAAGTTAGGTGCCTCTGGGTGGGTTGGCCAGGCCCTGCAGCCAACCCTCTGCTGTGCATGGCCAAAGGCCATGCAGGGAGAGGATTAGCTGCCTGTGAGGGGGTTTGCTACAGGGCCAGGTGGTATGCTGGACGAGTTGGCATTATGTATGATACTAAAATATTTACATAAGAAAAAATGTATAAATCACTGAAAAAACAAGGGTTAAAGACAGCTATAATTAAGTCTGTGAAATAGGTCTGTTTTTGTTTTTAAAAAAACAAAAAAACTTAGAAATTCTGTGAAACAAAACAAAGGGTAAAGTTTTGTTATAGTTAGGTCAATATGTCTGTGACAACATTATGTTTTCAACTACATCAAAACCCAGAAACAACATGCGCCCCCATTCACTGCTCACGACCTGACATATTACATCATTCATGACATGGTCTAGGACATTATTTATGATATTACTGATCACTGACAGTTTCCAGTCTCTTAGCTTCTAGATATGGACAGCAACACATTTCTTTGCTGTGTTCGTATGGGTTTTTCTTATCCTCTGAAAAGGACAGCATACATCTCTTTATAACTTCATGTTGCTCTAATCATTTCTCCTGTTAAACAACACGAGGTAGCCTTTTTCTGACAACCTGAGTTTTTATTATTATTTGTGTTGATTTTTTGTTGTTGTTTTTAGCTTTATTTTTCATAAATACAAAAGTGTCCACATTATAGCATTCTCACTACAAATAATACTACATCACTTTAAAGTCATTTTGCTGTGAGGCTCTGCACGGGCCCATCTACATTCTTCTTGCTGTTTAGGCACTCACTGGACCCACTAATTGTTGGTGGGGGCCTCCTCTCGGGGACCTGCCCACCTCCCTAGTGTGATTTCACCCTAAGCAGTGCGCGGGTTCAGGAAGTGCGAACTTTGCTCTCCGTGGCCGCCCCTTCATCCCGCGCTGATCAGAGCACCCACGGGGGAGTGGCATTTCGGACTGTTTATGTGGCCCCACATTCCTCCTGGATTGGAGATCTGCGATACCTGGAGAATCACGGGGATGTGGCCGCTGCTGTGGTAGCAGATGGCTGTGGGCGTGGCCTCTTGTGGGACGGGGGCCGCTGCACTGGATGTAGTTCCCATAAAGTGCTGCCGGTTCTCCTGAGACTTTACCCCCCCCACCAGTTGTGCAGCGGGCGCTGACACCAGACCACGGGGCCTGCATGGCAGGCCCCCTAAAAAACCTGGCAATCCCCCTGCAGCCTTTCCATTGTCCCGAAGAGCCCCAGTGATGGACCACGGGGCCCCAGAAGAAGCCCTGGCTGCTGCCTCAGGAACCGCATTCAATTTGAGGCCGGTGTGTGGAGGTCTAATAGTGAACGGTCCTGAAGTTTGGCCCAGGCACACACAGACTGTAGAGGTGGGCGTGGTTCCATCAAGATCCTGGAAATTGTCTCGTCCACTGCCTGAAGAGCATCAAGGCTGTGTGGAATACGTGAGTGATAGCATGAACTGAAGCCCCCTGGGCCTAAGAATCTGTGGTAAGTGCTGGGGGTAGCCTAATTGAGACAGATGCCCATTTCTTGCCCCCTCCCCCCTTCTTCTCAAGTGAGGTGTCATTTTGGGGACATGCTTGAAAGGGACCCCGGTCTTTTCTGTCCCCTGGATCATGACAGAACTGGATGCCATTTGAGGGCTGGAATGTCTTGCGGTGCTCTTCCCTCAACACCTGGCCCCTAAGGACACCCATGCACCTGCTTTAAACAAACCCCCACCGCTTTGATAACCTGGTACCCTTCACTTGACTGTTGCACTATCAGTAGGTGTAATGCGATGGCAGTGAGGGGACTCCTTGGAGGGCTGCACTGCTGGCCCGTAGTTGGGTGTGGCCAAAGCCCGAGGCTAGTGCTCTTTTCTACACTCCCTGGGTGCCATAGGCAGCTGCTTGGGGCATGGTCCTGCCAAAAGTACCCAAACCTCTAGACCAAAAAATCTATTATGGCCATGCTAACAGCATCTCCTGCTCCAATCCGTCAGTTAGAACGGTCCCTAGAAAAGCACATAGGGATGTTTGACAAGGTCTTACAAGCCATTGAAGACTTAAAAACTGCTAGGTGAGGCCCAGCTGTTGGCAATACAGGTGTAAACAGGCTTGCTGCAGGCCAACCCGGTCAAACTCACAGAGTGTGGATGCTACAAAATCTTCCCTACACGCAATGCGTCCCTCCTTGGTTGTGATGCAGGACCACCTGAAATGATGCAAGCCAAGGCGCAGGACCGCTAGGTAAGGGCGGAGGACACTGAGGGGCACAACAATTTCTGCTTTCTGGGATTTCCTAAGCAGTTGGAGGACCCCACTGTTGAACTGTTTCTTGAAGGCTGGCTAATGACTATGATCTTGGTTAACCGATTCGAAAGTTTTTCTCCAACGTGTGGGAGCACACTGGATCCCTCGTTATCCCCACCCCTACGGGGGCTCTGCTGCACCTAGTGATAGCACACTTACTTAAATTCAGAGACAGATCTTTTATTACATATGTTCCAAGCAAAAGGCCACTGGACCTACAATGGCAATAACATCACGGCATATCCGGATTAACAATTAAGGTTCAAAGACGGAGTAACCCCTTTGGAGTGGTGCGACTATATACTTCAGGATCATCATATGCCCTGCTTTTTCTTGCCACGTTTTGTGTGGTGGACACCGACACGGCCCACTTCTTCTTCTCTCCCGAGGAGGCCTGGCTGCACACAAAGCGTTGCCTGACCACTGGGTGTGTCTGGAGATGGTCTGCTGAGCTGGCTCGATGGAAGGCCCAGGCAGCACCGCTGCTCGCAAAGACCATGATCTTGTCCCAGTGAAGAGCAGGCAGCTAAGGAGCAGGCCCAACTTGTAGCTGAGGTCTCTACTCACTGCACCAATTTCAGGTCCTGGCCCCAGACACAGACCTGGGCTTGACGGAGGGGTTACACTTGCACCGGGGGGGTTGCTTTGCAGGGAGATGCTGGTTCCAGGACATTGATTGGTTGGTAAGTGCTCAGGGACACCACTGTAAATGCTTCTGATAGTTGAGGGGAAAATTGGTTATCCCCTGCTGTTCTTATACATTGAGTGTGGGAGTCTTGGACATTTGGGATCCAATCTTGGGCCTTGGGTTGGATGCCATGATAACAGTTCTTCCATTCTGTCCCTCTTAGCCCTTCCCACCAGAGTCTTTCGCAAGGACTTTCTGGCACCAGAGACACGCAATAATTATTTACTGTGTTGTTTAGGAACATTGTGGCACGATGCACGTTAGCACCCAAGCCAAGCATGTATATATATATTTTTTTTTTTACAGTTTTACTTTTTTGTTTGGCCAGAGCGGGGTGGCAATGAAGAGAGGATAGGAGTAGGAGTGGGGGATGCTTTGGGACTTATCTGTGGCCCCTGTTCTTGGAGTCATGTGAAACCCATATGGTTACCACATATATTTACTGACCTGGAACGTTAGGGGCATGGCAACTCAAGTGAGGCAACGCAGAGTTTATGCATACTTATAGTGCAGACACGCCCATATTGCATGCTTTGAGGAGGCACACCTAAATACTGTAAAGCTTGACAAGATTTTCTGGTGTTGGAGCAGGCTAATATTTGGGACTGGATATCCTGCCTATGTCCGGGGAGTTTTGGTCTGGATGTCCCAGGAGTGCCCATCATACAGGATAGAGTGGTAATATATACTGGGGGCAGGTATGCACTACTGGAGGGTACTCTGGTTGGTCGACCCCTTGCCATAATATCCCTGTATGCCTTGAACACTTTCCAGGGCAAATTCTTCAAAGCTCTGTCACCTGACCTGCTTGTGGATCCTCAAGAACCAGGGATTTGGAGAGGTGATGTTAATTGTATTTATTGCTCTATCCCTTCCCTTCCTGGGATTAAGTGCCTCCATGTGATGAAACACTTGTGACAGTGGACGAAGGAGGCACACCTCCATGATATTTGGCAGTTGGAACACTCAGAGTGGGGGGTGGAATACTCTTATTATTTTTTGGGACACCAGACTAGACTAAATATTCTGCAATGGAGAGTCCTGTTCTAGGGTACACAACTTTGGGATGGGCCTTGTCGGACCACAATGCCCTCAGGGTTACTTTCGGCTGTGAAGGGACCGGGCCTCCATTACGTATGTAGCGGGTGTGAACGGAGGCTCTCACGAATGTGGTCTATAGGACTACCATTAGCACACCTCACTCATTACTTCGAAGGAAACAAGGGCTCTGTGGGGACCAGGAAAACTGAGTGGGAACCATGAAGGTGGATATGCAAGGGCATTGTATTAAGACTTCCTGGGGAGTGAGATCCTTCTAATTCTGCAGTGTAGTGGAGTAGGAGATGCGTATGTGGGACGCTGGGATCAAGGTGGTGATGGTGTTGGAACTCCATCATCGGCACCTCAACAAATCAAGACGGTTGACCCACACAGATTATAAAGCTTTCCTGGCTCATCAAAATGCTGATGGAGACAAGCCAAGGCATACGTTGGCATAGTTACTACGATCAGCAGTTCCTAGAACTCACATAGGAGTGATTTGTGACAGTGCTGGGAACAATGTCAACTCCTAAGCAGATATCAATGAGGTCTTTGTGCAATATTATGAAATGCTGTGCTCCTCCCCTCCCCTGGTCCTCCCCTGAACTGCATTTAGGACTATGCCCGTACAATTGATCTTTCTCGCGTGACGCCTCTACAGTTACTAGAATTGAAGTAGCTTCTACCAGTAGAGGAGATATAGCCGGAAATCCATCAAATGTCCTGAACAAGGTTCCTTGAACCAATGGGTTCCCTGTAGAATACTATGCTACATTTAGAGCATCCCTCTCCCCCAAGCTCCTGGAGGCCTACCAAGAGGCACATGGGTGTACTGCCAGATTCTCTGAAAGAGGTTCTCATAGTAGTACTTCCTAAACCTGGTGAGGATTCTCTAGAGATGGGCTCTTATCACCCATTCTCAATGTTAAACATTGATTACAAAATACTAAGCAAGACACTTGCCAATAGGCCGCTTCCTCCTCTTCTGTCGTTGGTCCTCCCAGATGAATGTGGGTTTATTCCCCAAAGAGCAACTTTCTCAAATACTCGTAGGCTGTGCCATATTATGGGCACCTTTGAGGTGATAGCTGATCTCCTGGTGGTGGACTCCCTAACTTTGAGAAGGGCTTCAACATCCTGGGGTGATCCTATTTGGTGCTGGTATTGGAGGCCCTGGGGATGGGCCAAGAGTTCCTTCAATGGGTCAAAAAACTTTTTATGGTGCCACGAGCCATGGTGCAGACAGGACACCAGATATCGTGCCAGTTTCAGATTGGGAGAGGCACCATTCAGGGCTGTTCTCTGTCACCCATAATGTTTGAGCTAGCTATGACATCACTTGCCGAACTGTTACATGCTAGAGGTCTGGATTGGGGTGTGAGGGCGGGTGGAGATTGGCATATGGTCTCCTTATATGCAGATGACGTGTTAGTTTATATACGAGCCATGTGCAGACACGGCCGGCCTTATACAATCGACTAGAACTTTTCGGCACAATGACCGGCCTCTGAATTAATTGTGGAAGTCCTGTGTCTTCCCCTTACATATAGTGGAGAGCGATGAGCAGATGGGGTTAGAACCTTGATGGTTACCTTTTTTCTTTGAGAACTTCCGGTACCCTGGTGTGAACATTTATCCTGCTGACAAAGATCTCCTGGATGGTGATCAGGGTAGGGCCCTGACATTGAGGTGCCAGTCATTGGGTTTTTTGGGCCAGCTTGCAATTGTCGCCTATGGGCCAGGCCTCTCTAGCTAAGATACTCATTCTCTTGCAGCTCTATATTTTTTTGCAGCAATACTGTCCGATACTGACTAGGTCCTTCTTTGCTGAACTGAGGGGGTTGATTTCTGATCGATTTGGTGGGGGGGGGAAACGGGTGTCTATTCAAATGCTTCAGCGTCCATTGTTAGAGGGTGGTCTGGGAGCACCTGACCTCGAGCTTTATTTTGTGCCGATGCTGCTACAGTGGCCCATGCAGTGGCTGGACAGAGACATATTGGGCAAGGATAGAGTTGTACCGGGAGAGCTTCAAAAACTGGGATTGATAGAATGGTTGCTGTCACTTGGTGGCCCATCCAGGGAACTGGACAAGTAGCTAAGATCTGCTGAAATAGTTATGTCCAGGCCAGACGAGACCGAATGCCGTATGCCCCTCATTTACTACTATGGAGCACACCTGAAATTAATTCCTTGCAGACGATACACAACCCGACTCCATGGACTAATGCAGGAGTGACCCGAATGTGCGATTTATATGATGAAGGGGCTCTGCATTCTTTTCAGGACCTACAGGACCTGTATGACTTAGGGCCTGGTGTTTTTGTGGCCTAAAACACAGTGGGCCTGGCACTATAAAACACTTCGAAGGTGGGCGCGCAGGAGACACAGCTCCATCAGGGGTTGCAATGCATTATCACACATGGGTTGGGTAGGCGAGCAATCACAGTACTCTACGCAATGTTGCAAGCCGATGATACACCGCTTACATTGCGCA
The DNA here is from genome assembly GCF_031143425.1 of Pleurodeles waltl. Taxonomy (NCBI): domain Eukaryota; kingdom Metazoa; phylum Chordata; class Amphibia; order Caudata; family Salamandridae; genus Pleurodeles; species Pleurodeles waltl. Next base: position 111,267,468 of record NC_090446.1, on the reverse strand, counting down.
CTAATGGTGGGAGGCATGCTGGGAATGGCTTTTACGGCCAAACAGTGGAAGATGGCACTAGAGTAGGTGAAACGCATCTCCAGGAATGTCCACCTGAAATTCACACAGTTCAGTTACTTACAACACACCTATCTTACACCACATCGGCACCATAAGATGTTCCCAGGGTGTAGCGCCACCACTTTTCTTCACATGAGTTGGGAATGTCCCCTATAGGCAAGGGTGTGGGTACAGCTGATGGAACATATTTAAGCTGTGGTAAATGTACATTTATCTTCTAATGCTCTATTGTGCCTGCTACGAAGTTCTCCACGGACAAAATGCGCCAAATGTTACATGGAATTAGTTGATTTGGCCATGGCCTTGTTCAATCGCTTCATTGCAATACCCAGCCCCCTTTCGTTCCTCACCCATAAATGGGCGATGGAGGAGGCCGACGCCATGTCCCATTACCTGCAGCTCAGAGGGGGTGAGGAACTGCCACGCTTTGGGATACTTATGTGCTTAAACTGGCAGACAAACTGGCCCCCCGCCGCATGAGTGGTTTCCCTGGGAGAGCCTAGACTCACTGCTGATCCTTGTTATAATTTAGATGGGAGTTGATACACCAACATTTAGAATGTCATCTTTCTTGGCAACGCTCCTTTAAGGTGGGACAAATATTGTTCATTCTCTGTTTCATCTACAATTGACGATTTAAAAGCGAACTTGAGTGCTGATGTTTTTTCTACTAACATATTTGCAATTTTAAAATGTAACTTGCAAAATGCCCCAAAAAACTTCAACAAAAAATCACTTTAAAATATATATGTAACATGTACTACTGATACAGATGAACATATTTTACTAGTCATAAATCTGTGTTCTAGCCGGAAGAATTATAGTACACTTTTTCAGTACTGGAGCACTGATGAGATTAATCCCTTTCAATGCAAAATGTAGTAGGGCAGAGTTTGTTTTCAAAGGGACCTTAAAACGAGTTACTAATAAAATATAAACTTTACATAAAATGAATGAGTAGAATTAAGAGGAAACCAGTGCTGCATTTTCAAAGTTGCAATGTTTGCTTGTGGAAACCCAGCACCACAGAAATTTCTCAGCTATGCCACCTTCTCCTCACTAATGGAATTCTTCACTACCTATGCTCTGCTCTCTCCTTTCCACAGTTACACTTGTTTGCTGGGGTCATGGAGAGGAGAGTGGGGGAGGCCAGTGTGACCTATGTTGCATCTGTGATCGTAAAGCACACACATACATGTTTTCTCCAACTGCTGCAGACCCTACCTATGTCGTTAGGAAGCCGAACACAACCCCTTTTGGTAATGACAGTGCAACTTAATGCATGGTTCAGCATGGGAGCCTTGTACCCTAGACAAGGGGCTTTTGGTCCTTTCCTCCAGGGAGGGCTGCAGTCCCCATTTACACCATTCAGGTCAAAACCACTCTCCCTCCTCTCCCTCCACATCCATGTCCACTCCCTCCCTCAACCACCAAAACCTTCTCTATAGGGCAGCTCCTACTGAAAAATAGTTACCAGGTTTTACAAGTATAGAAACAGACTGATTATGTGATGATATTTCTGCACCATACACAAGTGTAGGACCTTCCAAATTAAATACAACATTTAGTTACAACCTCCGTCAAAGACCCCACAAACAAGAACATTTTATTGACCTCACTATCAACAATTCCATTTCATTCCTTGGTGCTGACCTGAAGGCAATCAGTTGACAGGCCAGGAGTAGCCACCAAAAGGCCCTAACCAAGTATTTCAAAACAGCTATTGGTTCCTAAGTGTGTGTATTGATCTACCTAACAGTCTTTGTGCAGTTCTGTGATTGTGAATGCTGTGTTAAGCTACAGCGAGTGAGGCTGAAGTGTGGATCTTTGCTATGACTCAGCTCTCAAAGGCACCAAACTTTCTGAACCACAAAGGGTAACTGGTTTCTTTGAAGAATCCATTGCTCAGCCTTGGTGGTCAGGTTTAAGCAGCTAGCCCTTCCTCAGAATAAATGTCTGTGCTATATGTATGACTAGTACCCAAAAAGGAACCAAATAGGAAATATAGGGGCACGTTTACTTAGAAGTCATGCAAAGCAGCAAAAACAGTTGGGCCCTCATTACGAGTGTGGCCGTCTTACCGTCGCAGTTCCAGTGGTAAAGACCACCGCATTACAAGTTCAGCCACAACGGCGCCAGTTCCGCCAGTGCGGATGAGGACCGGTGCGGCTGGCGGTGAGCTCCGCTGGGCCGGCGGCAAGCCTAAGAACGCCAGCCATATTACAAGACAGCAAACCGCCTAGCTTTTTGCGTCGGTCGCCCTGCCACGAAAACCTTGGTAGTAACACACCCAGTGACAGGGATGTGGATTCCTGTCACCGGCATATGCATCCCCACACATCCACACACTTGCAGACACACACCCCTACTCATCCACACACTTCCTGACATCAAACACCCCCACCCAACCGCACGCATACATCCAAACATCTCCACCCAACCGAACACAAACATACATGCACCCCCACTCGCTCGCAGACACACACACACCCAATGGCTCTCACACAAACAGACACGCAACCCCACTCATTCTAACACAGACACGCCCCACTCCTCGCACACAGACACGCACCCCCATTCGCTTGCATGCATTCGCATCCCCCTCCGCATTCATACACACCCCTACTCCCCCTCCGCATACATTCACACCCCCACCACCACACACGCATACAGTCACACACACATGCATGCACACCCATTCCGACACACACACATGCTCGCACACATGCACATACTGTTAGAAATGGGGTCTTTGGTTGACAGTCAGGTTACCCCCTGTTCAAGCAAGGACCCTCACTCTAGTCAGGGTAAAAGAGAATCACCCTCAGCTAACCCCTGCCTACCCCGTTGGTAGCTTGGCAGAGCAGTAGGCTTAACTTCAGAGTGCTAGGTGTAAAGTATTTGTGCCAACATACACAGTAACTTAATGAAATCACTACAAAATGACACAACAGAGGTTCAGAAAATAGGAAATATTTATCTAAACAAAACAAGACCAAAACGACAAAAATCCACAATACAGAAGTCAAGTTATCAATTAAAAAAGCAAAAAGAGTCTTTATGTAGTTGAAAACACACACTAATACTGTTAGCGTGAAAATGTACCCTGGGTGCATCAAACATAAGCCTGCACCGTGTGAGCGTGCGTCAAAAAGGGCGTGCGATGCGTCAATTCTACTCACGAGCGGGACCTTGCTTAGTTTTTCCTTTCGTAAGGTCAGGGCGCGTCGTTTCTTCTCTCCGCAGGAGAGCGATGCGTCGATCCGGTCAGCACTCTTAGGTCCGGGCAGGCCTTGCGTTGTTTTTACACGCCCAGCGGTGTTTGCGTTGGAAATCCAGCCAGGCGATGATCTGAAAACCACGCAGCATGGGTTGCGATCTCACCAGCCTTCGTCAGCGATGCTGCGCATTGTTTCTCCAGCTCCGTGCGCCGATTCTTTGGTTGCGTTGCAGGTGAGCGTTGATTTTCAGCCGTAAAGCCGGCAGCGTCTCGATTTTCAGCCACAGATCGGAAGTGCAGCAATCTTTTTCCCCACCGTGCTCTGTGCGTGAATTTCCTCCTCTTAGGCTGCCAGCTTCTCCTTTCAGGGTCCCAGGAACTGGATGGGCACCAGAGGGCAGAGTAGGAGTCTCTCCAGAGACTCCAGGTGTTGGCAGAGAGAAGTCTTTGCTGTCCCTGAGACTTCAAACAACAGGAGGCAAGCTCTAAATCAAGCAATTGGAGATTTCTTCTCAAGATGGAAGGCACACAAAGTCCAGTCTTTGCCCTCTTACTCTGGCAGAAGCAGCCACTGCAGGATAGCTCCACAAAGCACAGTCACAGGCAGGGCAGCTCTTCTACAGGCAGAGGTTCCTCTTGTTTCCAGAAGTGTTCTAAAGTCTGCGGTTTTGGGTGCCCTTCTTATACCCAATTTCTCCTTTGAAGTAGGCCTACTTCAAAGCAAAGTCTCTTTTGAATGTGAAATCCTGCCATGCCCAGGCCAGGCCCCAGACACTCACCAGGGGGTTGGAGACTGCATTGTGTGAGGGCAGGCACAGCCCTTTCAGGTGTGAGTGACCACTCCTCCCCTCCCTCCTAGCACAGATGGCTCATCAGGATACGCAGGCTACACCACAGCTCCCTTTGTCTCACTGTCTAGTGTGAGGTGCAACCAGCCCAACTGTCCAACTGACCCAGACAGAGAATCCACAAACAGGCAGAGTCACAGAAATGGTATAAGCAAGAAAATGCCCACTTTCTAAAAGTGGCATTTTCAAACACACAATCTAAAAATCAACTTTACTAAAATATGTATTTTTAAATTGTGAGCTCAGAGACCCCAAACTCCACATGTCCATCCGCTCCCAAAGGGAATCTACACTTTAATCAGATTTAAAGGTAGCCCCCATGTTAACCTATAAGAGGGACAGGCCTTGCAACAGTGAAAAACGAATTTAGCAATATTTCACTGTCATATAAAACACATTACTATATGTCCTACCTTAACCATACACTGCACCCTGCCCTTGGGGCTACCTAGGGCCTGCCTTAGGGGTGTCTGACATGTAAGAAAAGGGAAGGTTTAGGCCTGGCAAGTTGGTACATTTGCCAAGTCGAATTTACAGTTAAAACTGCACACACAGACACTGCAATGGCAGGTCTGAGACATGATTACAGAGCTACTTATGTGGGTGGCACAACCAATGCTGCAGGCCCACTAGCAGCATTTGATTTACAGGCCCTGGCACCTCCAATGTACTTTACTAGGGACTTACTAGTAAATCAAATATGCCAATCATGGATAAGCCAATTACATACACATTTTGTAAAGGAGCACTTGTACTTTAGCAGTGCTTAGCAGTGGTAAAGTGCCCAGAGTAACAAAAACAGCACACACCTACACACCACACACATGCACCTACCACACACAATCTCCCTTCCGGTTGGTCCACCTACCTGTCTGGGCCGCACAGCAGCCCACTTCGAGGTGGTCGTCCGCGAGGGGGTGGATGTCAGTGGTTCCACCACCAATGCCGCACCACTGTGCAAGGACTGCCATGCCATATTACTGCTCGTAACATGGTGGGTGGAGTCCTTCCAGCGTGGCAATGCTGGTGGTGGAACCACCGCTCACCTGCTGTTTGTCAGGCAGACGGTGTCGGATTTCCACTTGTTTATGGGTGGAAATCTGTATGTGCCTTGTAATACGGTGGTCTTTGGACTGCCAACACTGGCAGTCATTTGGCGCCAGTTTTGACGGAGGTCTTGGCAAAAGACCCCAAAATCGAAATGAGGGCCTTGGTGTAATGGAGTGCCTGAAAGGGTAGGGCAGTGCCATAGCTGGAAAGCTACAAAGATATGGTCCAGTTGATCGCTACCTCAGTCCTGGCACACTTTAGGCCACCTTGCAGCACTGACACATATTATCTTATGTCTTTTATCTATTATATATTATTATGATTATTAACTAATGTATCGAAATGTATTATATATCTGCTCGATTGATCACCCCAAAACTTTCCAGGAAGGTTAGACTTTTATTGGAATGTTTTGTGAAGATTTGTTAAATGGTGTCAATGTTATAAGCTTACATGTATTAGTGCACCATGGCAGTGAAAATAAATATGCTCCAATAATATGTGCTATTAATAACACACATACATACTTTTAATAATAAACTGGAAAGTTCAAATACCTTATTACGACCGCACAATCACATTTAAACTGTTTTCAGCCTCACAGACTTCATTTTACAATAACTTTACACCTATAAAACAACTCTACTAATAGTCATAGGCCTTGTTTAACCTCTTGCACTCTGGTTTTGGTTAAATACCTTGTTTTAAAACAAGTACATATGAAAAAGTAGCATGGCACAACCATACATGCAGAAGATTATAGTGTGATATACGATCTATTACCTTGTTGACAGAGGGGAAGGGCTTTATGATCCACAAGAAGCATGGACCCACCTCATATTCAACAACGATAATACATAGCATATTACACTTTGTGCATCTTCATATATCCTCTCTCTCTCGCTATATATATATATATATATATATATATATATATATATATAAATTTCAAAAAGTATTCACTGCACTCCACGAGGTATCAATGGTGCAAATTTAATCCAAATAACAACCACCAACGCGTTTCAACTCCCTCAGGAGTCTTGTTCTGAGGGAGTTGAAACGCGTTGGTGGTTGTTATTTGGATTAAATTTGCACCATTGATACCTCGTGGAGTGCAGTGAATACTTTTTGAAATTTATATTTTTACGAGACTGGTCCTCTCCGTCACTGGTACCGACAGTGGAGTGCGCCGCCCAACAACTTTTAGACCATATTTGCTCGAGGATATATATATATATTTATATATATATATATATATATGGTCTCCACTAGGTAGTTATAGTTAGGTCCTAGTTTCTATAGAAAAAGCATGTTTTAACTTGAGTATATCGTTGGCGCTGGTTGATGATTCTTCATGAAATTTTCCAAACAAATACTGTATATATATATATATATATATATATATATATATATATATATATATATATAAACTATTTGACCATCAAGTGATCTCTGAAGACAATTCTAGCATCTCAAGTAATAGAGGGGGTATAAATAAAGGACAACTGTGGGATTTATTTTGGAAACATTCTAAATGAGAGCAGTCCAAATGGTGGGAAGCAGTGATGCTACAGAAGTACATTGAATGTGATAGAGTACCAAGAGGGTTAAGAATTTGTGTGATTCCCACATATGTGAACCCAGATTCTGAAATGTTGGAGGAATTGGCTGCTAATAATCATAAGTGCAGCACCAATATGCTCAAAATTGTGATAAAATATGCTTGGAAGGAGCAGGAGTTTTTACTTAAGGAAATGGGTTCAATATAAAGGCAGTTAAAGGAATTGTGCTCCAAAGAGGAATTCGACAGAGAGATTATGAAAATTGAAGGCAAACTTGAGAAAGCAGAAGAAGAGTTGAAAATGAAAAAACAGCGCAAATTCTTAAGAGATCAGTTGGATTATGTAAAAAAGACAGATCCTAACATTCAGTAAAAAGTATGACCAGATAAGGATAGATCAACTAAGATCACGAAACAGCTCCAATATAGACCGAAGGATGGATTCAGGGAATGCAGAGTCGCATACAGTATTCGAAAGTGATGGAATCTTGGCTAGTCAGAATGAACAGGAGAGTGATAATAGTGAAAGTGATGCCTCAACTCAGTCTGAGGCTGGAGGAGTAAAAACCCACATTTTAAAGGAATTCGACCTGTTAACCCAAGGCAGAATGCAAGTTGTATCCGGAATAGGAAGGCGCAGAGGACACGGAGGAAGAAGTACATATAAAGGAAACGCAAAAAGGAACAAAAGCAAAAAGCCCGGTGGGAGTTCTAACAAGGGGCTAATCGATGTCCAAATGAAAGACAAACTGACTGTGGTGAATCTCTCAGGAATCGAATTGACTGATTCTGATGTTCAGGTACTTTCACTGAGGTTATTCTTTTGTCCAACGACACATTTTAATTACACTCAGAGTAGAATTGATTTGTTTCATTACATTAGCAAATTGAAATTGCTTAAATTGTTTGTTACCAAACCTAATGTGAAAAAGAAATATAACTATTGTTGAACCATCTAAACTTTTGATTAGTGATGTGGAAATTTTACACTCGTTATGTGAGTTGGACAGTAATATGATTTCAGACTCTGATCCTTTCATTAATTTGATGAATACTAATATTGACATTGGTCTAAGTTGTGCAAGTGGTTTTAAAACTAAATCAGTATTTCTCCTCCAGTAAATAATGATGCCTTGAACATGTTCGAAAGAGGGATTATTAAAGAAATTAAGAAGCTGAGATATAAACAGACAGCAAAATGGAATAATCTTGAACCTAAGTATAGAGAGGCTATCCAATCTTTACAGAATAACAGTAATATTGTGATTAAGAAATCTGACAAAGGTGGAAATGTGGTAATTCTACCAATACAAATGTACTTGGAAGAAGGACAACGTCAGTTATCAGACGGTATAAATTATGAGAGATCCAATAGGGAGGCAGTTAAGGAAGCCAACCATAGATATATGGATAAATTGGAGGAATGGAAAGATAGGGATTTGTTGGAATGGGAGGGATATCTATTCCTGAGAAAGGAATTTCCCAAATTACCAGCCTTGTACTTCCTTCCTAAGCTACTTAAGAACCCCTTGAATCCCCCGGGAAGACCTATAGTCTCATCAAAGGGTAGCCTATTGGAAAATACTTACAAGTATGTTGATTTCTTTTTACAGCCTTTTGTTGAAGCACTTCCCTCATATATTAGGGACACCACTGATTTCCAACGACTGATTAATGATATTCCTTGGGAAGAAGAGTATTTGTTCATGTGTTTAGATGTTAATAGTCTTTACACTAGTATTCCCACAATCTGGGTATTTAAGCAACCAGACATTTCTTAAGGGCTAGATCTGTGTTTTATTTGTTACATACAGAAAGGCTTCTGGATATGATTTCAATCTGTCTCACGAATAATGTTTTCATGTTTAACAAGGAAATATACAGACAAATTCAAGGAACTGCTATGGGCACATGTTTTGCTCCCAGCTATGCAGGACTTTTCCTGGGCTGGTGGGAAGAACAGGCAGTTGATAATATTGACCTGTTTAAATCACATATAGCCTTGTGGATTAGGTATATAGATTACATTTTCTGTATCTGGAAAGGTGATACGAACTCAGCGTATGACTTTGTTAATATTTTGAAAGACAATTCTCCTAATCTGAAATTTACCAGTAGGATAGATTCAGAAAGAATTGAGTTTTTGGATGTGCTAATTTGCAAGGAGCAGGGTAAATTGACAAGTACCTTATATAGGAAAGATACGGCAGGTAATAGCCTGCTCCATGCTAGGAGCAGTCATCCAAAAATGTTTATACAAAGTATCCCTTATGGAGAGCTTTTGAGAGCCCGATGCAAGGGTAGCTCAGATGAAGTCTTCCATCATGAAGTGAAAATAATGACTGAGAAAGTTTTGCAGAAAGGTTACTGCAAATCTACAACAGATAAGGCGATTCTTAAGGTCTCACACATCAAGAGAGATGATTTGTTGGTTATTAAGAACAAAAAAACAAGAACAAAAAATGGAGCAACCTATCAGGCTTATTAGAAAGTACCATGATAGTACTAGTGAAATAAGAACGATGTTCAACACATTCGGTCCAGTTTTGAAAACTGATGATACTTTTTCCAGAAATGTAGGTGATTTTCCTTTATTTACATTCAGGAGAAGTCCTTCTATAAATGTTTCTTTGAGTAGAAGCCTAGTACCTCAAGAGAAAATTGATAATCAAGTACAAGGCTTTTACATTTGAGGAAAATGCCAAGCTTGTAGGCATAGTTTGAACACAAAAAAGGGTTAATTTTCGTACAATTTTGAAACCATTTATCATCAAAAAACATTTAACGTGCCTTTCAGACTACTGTGTTTATGCATTAGTATGTCCTTGTAATACATTTTACATTGGTAGCACTATCCATACGGCAAAGAATCGGGTATTGGAACATGCCCGAGCCATTGTACATCATGACAAAACGTATTCAATAGCCAGACATTTCAAGGAGTTTCACTCCCAGAAAGTTAATTTGATGAGGTTTGTGGTTCTGGTAGAATCACAATCAGTGAAAGAGGTGGCAATAGAGTCTTACTGTTGAGAAGATTGGAGTCAAAATACATTATAAGGTTTAATACACTCCATCCTATAGGTCTTAACTTGGATGAAGGGATGGCAGTACATGTAGGTGATTAACATCCCTCAGTTGGTGGCAATAAATTGGTGCTTTGTAGTTAATAAGGGTATATGTTAATATCCCTATCCTTATTTTGATGAATAGGGTCTTTGTATATGATCTGACTGTTTGTCTGCAGGTTATGTCTGTGACATGTTTTAACGTTTTTAATGTCAGTTTTATATTTTATATATATTATTTGTTTTTTCATAGTCACAGCGGTGATAGAACACAAAGGGACATATTGAGTGTTTGCCAAGCAGGACAAGTATGAAATTGATCGAAGGCAAAAGAGCTATTCTATCCTTTTGATGGGTTGAATATGTAAATTAACAGGTCAATAGAAACAATGTTTGAATAGATGATAAACTTTAGTAAATAATACGTGCAAAATTGTTTTACACGGATAAAAGATTACTTTGTGTTCTTCCTTTCTATGCATCAGCTTATTATGGTTGGTGTAAACAAGTTGTAATATTTCTCAGGGGCAATATCGAATTTATCTGGGCAATTTTTAAAGATAATTCTGGCTGATGAAACCACTGATGTTAATATTAATATTATTGTAAATGTTTAGTGTAAAATTCCATTCTAAGATGGCCGCCATTATTGCTCCTGATGCAAAAGTATTTATAACATTAATGTTTATGGGAAGGGAATCTTGTCAGAGTTTTTAAAGGTTAAAGCTATTACTGTTAACATTATTCAATCTTTGTAATCTAACTGAACCTTCTTAAGATGGCCACTGTTATTACGGTCCGGTAGGATCTATAAGATTTTGTAGTCCGTTCTTTGTCCGTTCTTTGTGTCAGTTGGAGTTTTTACTGAAAAGGGTTATAAATGGAAACTGTCATTAGGTTCGATACTCGTGAACAAGGAAACTTATTTTCCGAAACGCGGCAAGTATTTTTGGTGCCACGTAAGCAAGCCATGGTGACTGGGACTTTCGTTGTTTCTTTACAGGTTGCGATTCTTTGAAGCAAGACGACGAGTGGATCATATGTAAATAGGGGGTTGCTACCCCGTACCGTTCTGCCGCGGTGTGGCATTAGAACTAAGCAAGTTTCTTTGATATATATATATATAACCAAAAACAAACAGTTGCGAGCAACTTTACCACCGCACTCCAGGAGGGAATTTTTTCCTTTTTTCTTTTATTGCAGTAAAAAATAAGTCCCTATATATATATATATATTTATATATATATATATATATATATATTTTTATATGTATATATATATATATATATATATATTTAGTATTTGTATATACATACATACATATGGGCATTTACTCTGGCTGCCTGCAACCAGCCCCTGTCTGTGGGTTTTCAGCTTCCACATAGCACAAACCCTTCAAGTAAATACTAAAACCTGAAGGTTACTTCTTGTTGATAATTAAGGACTGAGGCCCATATTTATACTTTTTAGCGCTGCATTTGTGTCATTCTTTGACGCAAAAGCGCCACAAACTTATAAAATACAATTTATTTTTTTGTATCAATAAGCAGTGCAAATGCGGCACTAAAAAAGTATAAATATGGGCCTGAATTACACAAATGAGGGAACCCCCACTGGAGCGTGTCATTTGTGACATGCCACATGTGTCTGTGTCCTTCCTCTACGGGTTTGTTTAGTTTCATTTGTTTTCTGAGCTGATCATGCTTTGGCTGTAGCTAGAACCCACCTATGGATTTTCCCTCTGTTGCTCCTGCGTAGCCTCTTAAGAGCATCCATGTCTTTGGCTTGCTCCTCTGTTGCTTCAGGGTGTACGCTTCATTTTAGTTAACACTGCTGTCAGTATCCAGAGCATTTCTTCATTTTAGGTCGAGCATAGCAGCGCGCAAGTGCTGCTTTTCCGACGTGTTGGTATGTATCTGGGCTTTTAACCATGCCCACCACACGCCCATCACTATCACTCGTTCATGAGCTTGCCCTTCAGAAATCCTTTAGTTTCGTTGCTAAATGCTTTACGTTTGTCCATCAGTGGGGCGCTTTAGTTACCGCCTTGGACATCGCTCCTGTTACATGGCTAAATGCACTTTTGCGAATACGTTTGGTTGTTAGTGAACTTCTTTTTCCTTTTGTGTGCTGCTTCGCGCTGATGCCGTGGCGCTTTGAATCAGCTCACTTATGTGAAACTGTATTACTTTCATTTTCAATTTATGTGGCAAGAAAAGTCTGGTTAGGAGTTTAGAACGCTAATAGCTCTAACTCAAGCAAATGCCAGACCCATTACATTGCAAATGCTTGTTTGGTATGCAGTCTTTCATATAGGTTTTATTTTAATTGCATTGCTTCTGGGACTCTCCTCCTCCACCTCCTTCATTTTCATAATGACCCACACCTTTGATGCTTTATCTAAAAATGCAGATATTATGAGGTAGTAGCATACAAATGAGAGACACATCCAATTAAAACCAAGTGGTTTTCTAAAGGCTGATCTGGGGTCGTATTACACAAAGTGTGCCGAGGGTGCAACAGGCATGTGCATTCGCTTTATCCACCCCTGGAGCACTTCAGTATTACAGAAGGAGCTTCAGATGCTTGCACAGCCCCTTCCCTAATACAGGTTATGCCAGTGCTATGTGTCACTGCACGATCTCCAGCGGGCGTTCCCTCATTTGCATTCAAACACTTTACTCCTGTGGCTGCACCATGTTATGGACGAGTGGAGAAGCAAATGAGCTGTGCTGTACAGGCTGACTGTGTGCCACAAAGTGGGTGTGCACGGTCAGCACACCACCAAGGGTGCAACTTTATAGTGGTAAAGAGTGTCCACCCAACACAACTAGGCATTTTTCTGCAGGTCGGTGCAAGTCTCTACCTGCAGGAGACTGCATCACCTTTAGGGACATCTATGTCTCACTTTAAAAAGCATGTCACATTGCCACGGGCACTAGATCAGGTGAAAGTTTCTGTAACAGGGAGCTCTGACCAGATTTGCACCCAGCGCACCAGTTAAAGGTCCACCAAAGTGTAGACCAGGTCACTTTGCTCTGTACTTATTAGGGCCCTAGTGCATTTTTCCCTGTTCAAATCCTCCACGTAGTACCTGATAGAAAAGGGCTTTTGTGGGGGTTAACCTATGGAATTAATATACGGTAGCCACGTTATTTCCTATTCTGTTCTTTAAAAAATAGAAATGGCTGAAAGACTCCCGGAGTAAAGCAGAAGCAGTGCAATAACGGGTATTCCCTGTGCCGGCTGTGGGCCTGCAGGGCTTGCAAAAGAAATAAATGAACTGTGTTCTCACCCTGCACCATACTTGATCAGACCTGCAACAGTGTTTGCAGGAAAAAGTGATTATTGACTTTCCTGGATGAAAAGCCCATGGCCAAATGATTGCTGAAGAAAGGCCCACATTGACAGAGTTAACAGAGGATTGATGGCGCCTTAGAGGCATTGCCTACCATGACACAAGGCAGTACATCCCTCGGGGGGATCCTGGAGGCGTCACTTCGGAAAGGAGGAAGGATATCAGGCTGCATGGTACACAGGAGCATGGACCAACCCCCTTGTTCTGATGTCCAGCATGTTCAACGATGTTTCTGGGCGCTATTTGAGAAACACAAAGGACAAAGAATAATGACAGAAAAGAACGTGATACCCATCCCAGGAAAAACCTACGAAAGCAAGGAAAATAAAATTATACCGGTTGAAAAAGATATGTCTTGAGTTGATCTATAAAACCCAAAAGAGCAGAAAGAGACCCTAAGTTTAAAGGGTAGAGTTCCACTCCAGAGCAGCAGTGGCTGAGTACGCTCTGCCTCAAAATGTCACTTTCTTTATCTTAAGCATCTCCAGAAAAATGTGTCACTTTAAGGTAATGCTCGAACAGGAAAGTAGTGATTACATCTAACTGTGAAAATTGGAGAAGAGAATGAATGAATGATGCCATAAACAATGACCAAATCATTGAAGATTATTCTTTTCCTAATCAGTAGTCAGAATGGTTGTCTAAATAATCTATCTGAAAGAAATGATTCCATTAATTTGAGAACTTGATTACCCATTCCAGTGGTCTGCAGCTTTTTCTTAAGAATTTGATGTTTGATGATATGAAAGGCTGCTGATAAGTCCATCAGGACCAGGGGCACACCACCACCCCCATCCACCAACTTAGAAGAATCACTAAGAAAAGCTGTTGTTTCAGGTTCCAAGCTGTGGCTGGCTCTAAAGCCTGTTTGAAGAGGATTTTCCCAAATCTTCTCTAGAAATGGCAACAAAAAAATAGACTGATTGTTGGTTGTGACTACTTTTTTATTTGAGGTTTTACCAAGTTAGCATTCATTCTGCAGGAACAGTGCCTTGCTCAACAGAGAGGTTAAAAAGAAAAGTCAAGGTTTTCTGGGAGAGACTTACTTGTTATACGCTTTTTGTGACATTAATGTAATGGTGAGCCTGAGGTTTTGATGTTTTCAGTTGGTTATACTACATAATGTGTAGAAAGTTCTTCAAACTTTTCCAGAGACTTGGAGGTTTTCTAGGGGTAGGGAGAGATTTCAGAGATCTTTCCACTTCACCCACTGGTAAAGCAAAAGAGAGCTTATATTTTTTCAACATACTTAAAGATACTATTTATGTGCGATCTTATACTCATTTTTGTGAGTAAAAATGTCTAAAAGCTGACTGCAGAGAGTGGCACGGAAGAACCAGACGCAACAAGGACAAGGGATCTTCAATTAGTCTAAATAATACTCTTGTTTTATTTGGAGAGTTCAGGAGGTGCAAAGTGTAATATTCAAGTTGTGTTATAGCTTTATATTGACAAATAGAGAGTATAAAAAGGATTGTCTGGTATTCTGCGTATATCCTAGTCTCTGTTGACTTTCAGCACTTCAGATGTAATTTGAATGTTACTAGGCTGGGAATAAGCCAAGACTGGTATTTAGTAGGAAACTTTATTCCACACTTAGTCCATATTTCAGGAAGTAAATTAGCAAGGAGAGTGGTCAAGTCTTATTTAAATTAGTCAACATCTAGACTATGGTAGGATGTTTTGTAGTCCTGAGAGAAGAAGGGAATTTGAGCAAAGGCTTCTGGGAGATGAAATGATCCGTAACATCTTTCTGATAACCAACTCTTCTTTAAAGTTACTTTTTGAACATTAGGTGTTGTCAAAAAGAAAGACATCCCCAAATGATCTGACAATGCCAAAGGATCAGGGGATCTGCTTGACAGATGACTGGAGTGGGAGCTAGGATAGCATAAGAAAGGTGCTCCATCATGTTTGTTCATTACTTTGAAATCATGGATTTTCAAATCCTTGATAAGGTTAGCGGCAGGGTTCTCATTTTTTTATGAGAACAAAGTTGGCAATGTCTTCTCATAGCGCCAAGATACTCCTGATGGAGTGAAAGAAGCACTCTAAAATAAACTCAAATTCATCTAACTTAATGGTAGGGCACTGTTATGAGTCTTACTTTATGAGGGATGATATATAAACAAATGATTATTTTGTTGTTGAACCCATTTTAAGTTTGCAGGCAAAGATTTTGCATAGAAATGAATTCTGATTGGAGTGTTCTTTAACATTAGTTTGTTTGTGTAAAATCATGACCCACCCCTCAAATTTCTCATAATGGTCTGACCTTAGGATAGAGTAGTTAGTGGAAAGGTTTTTGTCTAGTATATTGTTGGAGTTATCATTTAACCAGGTGTCTAAAAGGATGGGGAGATCCAAGTCATAAGGCTTGCAGTGATCAGCTATCTCAAGGCAAAGTATGGAAGTTTACCTAACATTGCAGAGTGTGATTTCAGACTGATATTGCCTGTTACTATCCCTTTTTTCACTAATCAACCGGAAAACACTTCAAAAACCGAGACACCGAGCAACAAGATGTCTCTCTTTGAATTTGCCTTACCAACTTCTGACAATTGATAGTATAGAGAAAAAAGGCAATATCTCATTATGATTATAACAATACCTATTCAATGTGCCATTCTTGGAGAAAATGTGGTGTAAGATATATATTGTGTTTTTTGTACCTGTCGAACACTTTGTGATCTTTGATGTTTACAGGAGTGTTGAAAGGGTGGAGGCAGTATGGCCGAGTGGCTGGTTGCGTACAGGTGCTGATGGGCGCAGATGAGACCTGGTTGGTGTGTCTCCAGAATGACCGGTGTAAACTCTACTCAGCCGCTACCTCTAGATAGGCCTCTGTACTGAGAAATATCCTGAATACTAGACTGACAACTGGGGAGGCGGAAGCCCTCACTAAAGATATTTCAGAATAGAAAGTGATAACAGACTGCCAAAACTATCCAGACCCACCCAAGATGTTTAGTTGCTTCTAAGGAATGCAGAAGGGTTCCACTGCTGCCTCTAAATAGGCCTCAGTCTTGAGGACTGTGCCTTCAGGGAAGCACAAAAGTTAGAATAACCACACGTAAATTGATAGAAGGAATGCTTGCAATGAGTCTAGCCACTACAATCACTCGGGTTAGCATTCAAACTCATTGTTTGTCTAATATGCACCTTAGATTAGACACAGACTTATGCAAAGTAGCCTAAGCCCTGCTCCAATAAGAACAGTTTAGCCTGAAATGCCAAGCCATGTTCCTTCTGAACACAAGCAACCCAAAACAGAATTTGGTCTAGTTGGGGATTACAACCCCGAGGAACTACAAGTGGTTAGACAAATTGCAAGCACTCCTCCTATCACATGTTGTGAGTTTAATTTAACAACCTAAGTGGCCAAGGATACGCACAACCGTGGGTCCCTTGCTCATTGTGCCACTGGAAACAAGCTTCACCCAACTGAAGAGACCCTATCGGGCTCAAACCTGTTTTGTGGTTGCCTATGCTCTGCTTCAGAGGGGCTTTGGCTCGCCAGTTCATACTAGCCTGTTCCTGTTGAAGTAGGAGCAAGACTGGCATGTATATGGCTGGGTCTAACCTGAGATACCACAGTGGACATAAGTACTTAGGGCTGGAATGCTACACTGAGCGATTGCCAGTGGTTAGACAAATTGCAAGCATTCTTCTCATCTCCTTCTGGTGTTTGACTCATAAATGTTAGTCAAGGGTGTTTTCTGCTCAAGCCATCAGCAGCCATGTGGGTGCAACTTAAAACAGAAAATGATAGACATTTCTTTGTAACATGCTCCTACATTTGAAGAACTATTTCTAGAACAGATAGGAGTAAGAAAAAACATCTACCTCCACATCTTGCTGGATTGGACCCTATGGGAATGCCGACCTTCACAAGTCTGTTCAATCTGCAGCCTTTAACTCTGTTGCATGTTGGATCACACTAGACACTACACTGCTACTCTTCTCCACAAAGTTAGGATGACAGGATAAATGCTCTTGGCACCATATTTTCATCAATTGTGGTGCCCATTCTACAGGTGACCAATATGAGCAAAGAGCCACTCAGCATACTATTTGATAACAAACAGGTGCGTGCTGAAGAAAATGAAACAAAACAAGCACTGGCAAAGCAAATGGGTCTGGCTTTAATGGGACAACACATGTAAACGCAGACATTCACGAATTTTATTTACATGTATTGCATTGACAAATTCTGTCAGTCACATTAAAACCTGCCCTATTGGATTTGACGGTGCTAGGAAAAAAGTTGCAAAAAATATTGTTTTCTGTTTATAATGCGTGTAGGTGATAAGTAATTGAATATGGCAAACAACATGATGTTTGAGTGTTCTATTCAGATGTAAAATAGTCCCTTATCACTTCCAAAGGAAGCACTTCCTAAGAGGCTGAATGATGTAGCAAATTCGAAATAGCATAAGGTGAAGAAGTGTTTCTCTTTTGGGTGGAGTGAAAACTCCCTCTGTATAATTTGAGTAATTGCTAACAATACATATTGCAGACAACAGCAAAGTGAAGCCAGGCCTAAAAGATAATTTAGCCATACAAAACAACTGAACACAATGTCATTCTCTGAGCCTTAGTCTTATATCTTGGACACAATCTTACCCATTTGGAGCGAGACTCTCCACATAGAGGTCAGTCTAATTTACTGACTATGAACCTCACACCTTCGATCATATTCTCATTCAGTAGGTATTAGTTTCACCTCTTAAAGCACAATGCGCCTTATGTTCTAAAAGTCTGGTCGTAAAAACAAATGGTGACCAATTGCCCACCAACGTTTTGGGACGAGTCTTTTATTTTATGATACAACCAATGTACTAGTAGATCGCATTGCACAATCTCAAGTCGCATGGGGTCACAAAATGAGCTGCCTAATGAATATTAATTAGGCAGACCACTACTTACAACTCCTTGTGATTGTCTGCAGATACATGGCAAATGGACTGAAAGGAACAATAGATCACCATCCCTTCATTTGAATTCTTAAATGTGACGTATTTTTTTAAAGGAGAAGGTGTTGTTTTAGAAAAAATCCATTTGTGAAGACATTTGGGGGGGTATAAAAAGTGATCCACTCGACCACTGCCTGCTGCCCCTGAGGTCCCCCGACATGATGCTCAGAGGGAAAGCTGCCCATAACAGATTCCTCTTTGTAAATCTATTACTCCTTCCTTTTAGGAGTCACTAGCTGCTCAATGTTTCGCGACTACAATTGTATTAGAAAACCACTGATACATATCATTCTGATTTTCATTTAGAAGGAAACGCACCTTTCATGCCCATTCCTAACTTTGATTTAGTATCAGTCGATAAACTCATTTTGTGAATCTGAAATGTTTTTCCAACTCTCAAAAGGGGGTTAGTATGTATCAGAAATCCATTTCAGGATTTCAAAACCTGTGATTTTGCAAATTGTAGGGCTTGCTACACTTACGAAGTTATTCGAGGTCAGTCTGACTCGTTTGGTGTAAGTCCCGCCCCTCAGAATGCAGTCTCATTCAGTCAGAGTGAATGTCTCAATGTCACTTCTTGAATCCCATCTCGCTCTTGCTCATTCATTTTATTTTGATCACAATTCTTTATTCGTTTTTTTTAATCAAACTGAGTTGGGAATACAGTGAGAATATCAAGACAGCAGTAATGCTTAAATCAATGTCCAAGGCTCAAATATATCTCCCAAAGATATTCAGCAACATCCCAGAAAGAACAAAAATGATCACTCCTTGGCTATGAGCAGAAAGGAACACACATAGGGAGCTGTCCAGTCTAGGAGTCTCTGTGCCCGAAATGTAGACAGCATCGGGGATCCCTGCCCAGTGCCGGATTAAACCCTGCAGGGGCCCCTGGGCAGTGGAAATTTGAGGGCCCCCCTCGCAAATTATCTCCTAATACCTTTTTAAACTTACCAACCAAACATTTTAATAAACCAATGTTATTACACAAAACTAAACATAACAGGTAGGTAGTTTGCACCATTGTTTTACTGACAGCTGTCAGAAGATGAGCTTTTACGAGACAAACTGTTAGTTGAATCTGATGTCTATGGTTTATGTACTTTAAGTTGTTAATGGGTAAATTACATTAATACAGTATTTTCTCTATAGAGTCTTTAATGTAAAGTTTTTGTTTCTTTGACTTGATTCATTTTTCCCTACCCTTTGGAAACAATTTAAGAATGCTTGATTGTAATTTTCTTTCAAGATCAAAGCAATATTATTCTGATCCGTTGTCGCCAGGGCCCTAAAAGGAGTGGGGCCCACAGGACGGTGCCTACTTTGCCTATTTGGTAATCCGGCACTGTCCCTGCCTTTCTGTGAACCTTCTGGAGTGCAACCTCAATGAAGAAACAAGGAACTAGGAACAATTGCCCAACATGTCTGGGCAGTACAAAGTGCAGCAGCCTAAACATGAGAGAGGCATACAGTGAGTTGTGTATACCCAGGAACCGAAGGCAAGGTAATGTACCAGTAACTTTTGTGTACTGGGTGATTTGGCAATGAGTTAAGCCCTTAAGAAAGGTTCCCCAGATGTCGTCAAAGGTCTGCAATTTGTCATTTAGCTTATAAAACAGTCTCTTGAACCTGGCCATATCGTACATACTTTCCAGCCATGACTGGAATGAATGAGTTTGATTTGTTTTCCAAAAGCGCAGGATGGCCACCTTAGCCATACCAAGGGAGGTGGAAATCCACCTGTTGCATCATAATAGCAGGGTCTGGGTTGTCATGTGTTAGGATAAAAGCAGGCGGTCAAGCCACATCTCTGCCCACAAATATTCCCAGATCTGTTTCCAAAACATATGTAACTTACTGCATTTCCACAACACAACATATGAACAAGGTCACATTCCAACTCCCTGCATCTCCAGCATCTCCAGTCCATGCTGAGGTAGGGGTCCATAAAGTTTCACCGGTGTATCTAGCAGCTTTACTTTACTTTATACTTTTAGCTAAACTTTATTTGTGATTCATGCAGTCGCTTGTTGTAGCCTACCAGTCGTCCTCCAGGAATTGTATATTAAGCCGTGTTTCCCACCATGTGTGCAGTGCAGAAGACGTGGCTATGTAAAATCAATGTTACATGTAGTCCCAAAATAACCCCACTAAAATTCTTCCAGCTGTAAGTGTAGTGAGCAAAGGGGGAGTGGTTCAGGGCGATTCGGAATCTCCCCAGGATGGCCAGAAAAGCAACAACAAACAAAAGTACATTTTAGATTGAGCGGCTGCTTGCAAAGGAGCATCCCAACGCTAACAGCAGGACTGCCCAAAAGAATGGAAGGCAGCTAAGCATAAAACGGTGGGTCTTTAGGCCTTTCCTGAGGTGCAAGGCGAAGGCTGAATGGAAGCGTATTCCAAAGCACATTTGGGAAGTGCATCCTACTTGCCACCACTTCCCGGCTTGCTTTGTACGTACTCCAAGCTTAGCTGCCAGGAAGGTGAAAGACCTCCCACCGCGTCTGGCCCCTGTGGTTTCTCAGCATATGCAGGAGCCTCTGGGAGTTAGACCTGAGGGATCTGTTCTGATTGTATGTCTTGAGTCTGCATTTAGGTACTGAGGTTCCTTATTCTACAAGGCTCTATAAGTGACATTAGTTCCTTGAATTTGATATGACTGCACACTGGGAGCCAGGGAAACTGGCAAAGATGTGCAAACACCTATTGCCAAATCGGGATCTTGAGGATAAGGCAAACAGCAGCCTTCTGTGTAATCCGCAGCTGTTGCACAAGGTACGCTGGCAAGCCTAGGTAAAGACTGTTGGTGTGGTTCAATTTAGTGGTGGCAAGCGATGGACAATAGTTTGATGGGAAGACATGGGCACCAGGTGGAGCATCAAAGATTTCAGAGTGGCAAAAGAGCTAGTCTAAACTTCTTTGATCTGTAGTTCCAACAATAAGGCTGAGTCAAATTTGATTCCAAATTCCTAACGCAGGCCGATGGGGCAGGGGTGGCTCCAACTCAGATGGCCACCAGCTCAAAGGGTCAGGAATTGTGCCTGTGCCAAAGAAGAGAATTTGTTTTATCAGAATTTAGGCCCTCATTTACAAGGAAATTGTGCCACCGGAGCGTCACATTTTCTGACATTCCGGTGCTCCATATTTACAAAGCAGTGTAAACTCCTTTACAGACATCACTTTGCATGAAAGGTGCGTGCAATAGTTGTTGCTGTGGGCATTCCACTGCAACAACTGTTGCATTTTGACACTGCCCCGGATTTACAAGAAATCATAAACCTGAGGCAGCACCAAAACTAATGCCACCCCAGCGGTGGAGTTAGAGTGGCGCAACAAGGAGAAATTCTTTTATTTCTTCTAGTTTTTGCTTTTTCTATGGTTGCTGCATTCTGCAGCACACATAGAAAGAGCAAAACACCATTAATGATTGTTTATGTGCAGGAAGATGTCCCTTATTAAATAATGATGATTTGTTACTGCTATAGGTGCTGCATTATACAGGACACATAGGGGTTCATTCCGACCCTAGCGGACGACGGAAAGCACCGCCATCAGGCTGGCAGTGCTTTCCTGCCCATTCTGACCACGGCGGTAAAGCCGCGGTCAGAAAAGGTGATCCGGCGGTTTTCCGCCGGATTTCCCCTGTCTGGGATGAATCTCCATGGCGGCGCTGCAAGCAGCGCCGCCATGGAGATTCCGACCCCCTTCCCGCCATCCTGTTCCTGGGGGTTTTTACCGCCAGGAACAGGATGGCGGGAACGGGTGTCGTGGGGCCCCTGGGGGCCCCTGCACTGCCCTTGCCACTGGCATGGGCAGTGCAGGGGCCCCCTAACAGGGCCCCAGCATGATTTTCACTGTCTGCTTAGCAGACAGTGAAAATTGCGACGGGTGCAACTGCACCCGTCGCACCCCTGCAACACCGCCGGCTCCATTCGGAGCCGGCTTCTATGTTGCAGGGCCTTTCCCGCTGGGCCGGCGGGCGCTCCTTTGGCGGGCGCCCGCCGGCCCAGCGGGAAAGCCAGAATGGCCTCCGCGGTCTTTTGACCGCGGAGCGGCCAAATGGCGGTGACCGCATGGTGGTCAGAATGACCGCCATAGTAACGAATTGCCATTATTGATCATTTATGTGCAGGAAGAGACACCTTACTGCACATAATCATTTCTTGCAAAGCAGGCACCCTTGCACTTTAGTGCAAGGTTGCCTGCGTTGGCGCTAGGCAGCTAATTTTAGCGCCAACGCTAGGGAAAACAGAAGGGTGCGCCATATTGTAGAAAATACAGCGCATCCCTGCTTTGCTGAAATGACACAGCACAGAGCTGCAAAATTTACTGCTGCACCACTTCTGTGGAACCTCAATTTGAGACAGCTTTTGCCCATCCAGTCGCATACTGCTTTGAGGCAGTCCTTGAAGGACTTAAGGGCTTGAGGGGCTCGATCCTGAAAAGAAAGCATCAGCTGCATATAATCGGCACACAAAATGATCTTCAGACCCCGCTCTTCAACCAGCTTGGCCATGAGCCCAAGGCAGACATTAAAAAGCATAGGGCTCAAGGTAGAGCCCTGCAGCACCCCATACTCGAGGGATTTAATGTCTGGGAGAAAGGGAGGGATCTAGTGAGAGAAAAGGAGAAAAAAATACAGCGTGAGACCTCACCTCCAGGTACAATTTGATCCATGCCAGTGCATTCCCTTGAACGCCAATCCTACCTAGTCTATTCAGCAGGACGGGATGCGTGACTATGCCAAATGCTGGTGACAGGTCAAGAAAAATGACCATCGCAGATGCAACCAGATCAAGAATGAGTTTGACGAATTCCAGAACCACCATTAAGGCAGATTCACTACTGAATCCTGCTTGAAAACCAGAATGTGTATCTTGAAGGAGGGTGTTCGATTCAAGGAACAAGCAAATCTGGTTATTGAGCCCTTTCTCCAGCGTCTTGATGTTGCCAAAAGGAGGGAGATTGATCTATTGTTACTGAGTAACTTAAGATCTGTGTTAGATTTTTTCTAGCAGTGTAAGTAGTAGGACCTCTTTCCACCTCTTAAGCTCACTTGCAGACTCAAAGAAGGCATTCAGGATTTTATTGAGGATTGGATTGATAATAGGCAGGACTGACTTTAGTATGCCATGAGGGCAGCAGTCCAGCTGCGATCCAGTCTTAGAGTTAGCCAGGAGCATAGCTGAATCCTCAGGGGAGATAGAGTCGAACTCCCTCAGGACGGGGCCGGTAGGCAGCGCTGGGCCAGAAGAAAGCTTGGGATGATTGAGTATACCTCCACTCCTGAGGCCAGGGATGCCAAACTATTGTTTTAAAAAACTGTTGGAAATAATGCCATGTGTTTTTCTAGAGTGACCAGCAGACCTCTGCACCCCCTAAGGCAATACCTGCATTGTGGCTCAAGTATCAATGTTTTGGAGTGCAGGTGGCTGAATACTTTTAACATCTTGTGGGCTGTCTGCCACATGAATTAGGAAACGTATGATGAGGTTGGAGAAGAGGGTGATTGAGGGTCACAAATTATAATATGAAGCAAGGTCCCTAATTCTGCCTCAGTGGGCCAACTGCTCTGCCAACCAGTAAGTGTGACAATCTGAAACCATCCTATAATGTTGAAGTATGCAACTTAGATCCTTTTAATCTTGATTTATCTCATCTTCCCATGAACTAGGAAAATGAGCAGGAGATGTCCCTAAAGGTGGAATGATGTATGAAAAGGGGCAGTGTTCCAAAGATATATTTAAATTAGGGAAACACATTTATCTTGAAAACCTGGACCTCCCACCCCCCCCCCCCCATAGAGAAAAACTCAATTCGGAACACCTGTGAAAATCATGTTCCATTTTATCAATAATCAGTAGGATATTATGATTGACCATGTTGTGTATACCCTGGTCTATATATATCCTCAGGTATTTCAAATGTTTGTGCAACCATTTTAAGGGCTGGTCATCAAGGGAGGCCATTGTGTTACTGGGTGATAGGGGCAGTGCCTTGCACTTGAATCAATGTATTTTGTATCTGGAGAACCAGGAGAAAGAGTTCAATTGGGTCATCAGGGAGCTGGCTTATAGAGATTTGCATGAGAGGGTCAGGACAATACCATCAGCATATTAGGATTCCTTGATCTCCTCTGCCACTGTCAATGTGCCTTTAGTTTTGTTGTTGGGAACGTATGGCAAGTGCCAAGGGTTCTAGTTTCAGTAACAACAGCAATGGAGACAGGGGTCAACCCTGCTGCGTTATTCAGTGTATGTCAAAATATGGGGAAGGGAAGCCTCCACAAGTAACTGATGCTTTAGGATTGCCGTACTTGCCTATGGTAAGTCTAAGAAAGTTTTGACTGATACCCATCCTCTCCATGGTCTGAAAAATAGTTGCCCCATTCCACACAATTAATGGCCTTTACAGCATCCAGTGAGAGGAGGATTTTTTCATCAATGTCTTTTCTCACTAGCCACAGAAGATGGGAGAGGGTGGGTAAACGATTAGTTGAAGAGTGACCAGGTATGAAGCCCATCTGATGGGGGTGTAATAGGGCTGATATTCCTTACTTCTGCTCTGTTGTTCAGAGCCAGGCCAAAATTTTGACAGCCGAGTTTATTAACAATGTGGGTCCATAACTAGAACATTTAAGTGAGTCCTTCCTAGGCTTTAGGATCACCAAGATTCTTGCTCTAAGGAAATTAGGAGACAGGTGTCCTTGTTTTAGGGCTTCATTAAATACAGAGATGAGCATAGGAATGGTAAATCTTGATCACTTTGTAAAATTCCAACTGTAATCCATCCTCCACAGGTTCATTTCCAGAGTGCATGGTGTCTATCGCTTTAGCAACCTCATCCGCCATGACCTTCCCTTCTAATATGGCCAACTGGGCATGAGTCAGTTTAGGTGAGTTGAGGCAATCAAAGAATGATATTTCATCAGCATGTGTCAAGAGAGCCTCAGAGGCGTAGGAGTTCTCATAATATGTTTGGATGTCAGAAGACATCCATCGGCACTGCCGAGGGCTAGTATTGTCCTGCAAGAGTCCAATGGGCTGAGTTGGTTGGCCAGCATTCGGCCGCATTTTCTGCATTCTTGCAATGTTGTTGACGGATGCAGCAATGCCATTTCTCCATTTCCGTTGTGTATAATATATTAAGTTTGAACTTGGCTGCCCAGATGGCCCTCTGATTCGCCTGTGTCATTGACGTGGAGTAAGCTGAGGTTGGTGAATGGACCGGGACTTCTAAGTGGCATGTCAATTTGGTGAGCTGTTTTTTGATCAATGCAGAGTCCTTCATTAATAGAACCCTCACTACAGCCTTTCTGGCTTCCCACAGTTTAAGCACAGAGGAAACTGAGTGTTTGTTTTCCTGTAGGAACCTCTTGACACGGTCAGAAAGACAATGTTTGGCCACTGAGTCTTTGTAGTGAGAGGTATGTAGGCACCTAGGATTAAGCTGAGGTTCCTGCAGTCATAGGTCCAAGTGTAGGTCTATGCCGGTGTGGTCCAGAAGACTGCAGGGAATTATGGAACCGTCTTCCAGTTGCTGGTACAGAAGCGGTGAAAGTGTATTCCCTCTCCCGTTGGTGTAGCATTCTCCGGGGTTTTTGTAAAGCATGGTCTCAAATGAAGTAGAGCAGTGACTTCAGTCTCGGGTGTGTTGTGTATCTAGTTTACTTGATCTGTCCAAGATGGGTCTAATGTCACATTCCAGCCACTACCAATGTCAACTGGAGTAGTTTCAAAGGAGGTGAGCAGTTTGTTATTCTGGAATTTGAATGTTGATTTATCCAACAGGGCATAGATGAAGCCCACGATTATGTGCGTCACCTGAATCAAACGTTTCGCAAAAATCTACTGAGCCTCTGTGTCTTTCCAAGTGTGGAGCAACTTAAACAGGAAGTGTTTGTGTAGGGGAATGGCAAGTCCATTGTTCCTGTTGAAGTGAACTGCACCATTTTGGCCCCATAGCATGGAAGGGTGTAGGAAATTCGGTTACTGGTTGATGGTGGTGGAACCCTACTCAAGCAGCAATCACAATTCTTGTCAGCGTGAAATATAAGCAAACCCTTAACCCTCTGGCAGCTTGGCCCAAAAGCAGTCAGGCTTAACATAGAGGCAATGTGTAAAGTATTTATGCAGCCCACAAACAGAAATACAAGTGAATACACAACACAAGGAAAAATCTCACACCTATTTTAAAAAAATGGAATAAAATGTATTAAATTATTTGACACTGAAACAACGAAAATCGTATTAGTAGATCTAGAGATATGCAATTTTAAATATTTAGGGCAAAATATTGCTCATAAGCACAAAGCACCAACCGTGGTAGCGTGGGATCAGGACAAAGTCACAAGTTCAGGCTGATCACGATAGAGCACGGGCCGGCTATTAGAACTAAGTTTAACCCACTAAACAAACTATCTTAAATCTCTGTTGCCAAGCGTTGCAAGGACCTGCATTGACGATGCATCATGCAGAGGTGCTTCTGAGGAACTGTGGGCTGCGATGCGAGGTACTGCATCAAGCATGTGTCTCACAGAGGCAGTTCTGAAGAGCTGCAAGGCTTTGAAGCGAGGTCCTGTGTCGAGGATGTGTTGTGCTATGGTAGTTACAAGGACCTGCGAGGTCGTGCACTGGGGATGCGTCATGCACCAATGGTTCGGATGCATAGCTGTAAGCTGATGCGTCATGCTGCATTGGTTCTGCTTGAACAACAGCTGGTCTGGCTGAGTACCTTCAGACCCATTTCCAAGAGTCAAGGACTGGGGTGGCACCTCTTGGGGGGCAAGACTCACAGCAGTCAGAGTCAAAGGTTTCTGTCACTGAGGTTCTTATCAGAAGGCCAGCTAAGTAGCCTCTCAAGCCACTCAGATGGTCCTGGGTTTAAGATGTCAGTCCAGTGCTACTCACCCAAACAGTAGTGCAGCAGGTTGTCCTTCTGGAAGCACAACAGCTCTTATTGATAGCCTTCCACAGGTCAAGAAGTGTACTAAAGATTTGGGTTTGAGGCTCCAATATTTAAATGTCATGCCAGCTTTGAAGTAGGAGATGTTTTTGGAGGTTTCCAACTGCAAAGGTGTTTACAATTTCCTTCCTCCCTACCCTGGGCCCAGCTTGTCTTCAGGCACAATAAACTTGTCTGAAACCCTTTCTAAGTGTGCTGAGGTAGGGTCTTTGTGATGTGCAATTGTGGTCGGTGACAGTCCCACTCCCTATCAAGTCAGAAACCTGAAACCTCCTATCCCAATTTGGTTCACTGTCTGGGAGCAATACACAAAGACCAACTGCCAGCTACACCTAGTCATGTGTCCCAGGATATGTGCTGTAGACAATAAGTGGCAACTTTTCGTAAAAGTGGCATTTTCAGACTTGTGACTTAAAATCTGACTTTAAATCTGACTTTACAATAAAAGAGTATTTTAAAATTACAATTCTTTAGAAACCAAACTCTTTATTCCTACTTGCTCCTAACTGAATGTTAGCACTTGTTAAATGTAATAGGGTAACCCAATGTTCTCCTATGGGAGAAATAGGCCTTGCAGTAGTGAAAACCTACCAGGACCTGTAGAACTAAAAACGTATATGCCTAACTTTTAAAATACACTGCATCCTGCTGGTTGGGCTGTTTAGGACCTAGGCTTGGGTGACTTATACGTATTAAAAAAGAAGGTTTAAGCCTGGCAAAAGGTTTATTTTGCCAGGTCGAAATGGTAGAATTAAATGCACACACAAGCTGCAATGCCAGGCCTGAGACATATTTAAAGGGGCTATATATGTGGGTGGCACAATTTGTGCTGAAGGACCATTACAAACATTTAATTTACAAGCACTGAGTACAGACAGTACCACTTCCCTAGAGACTTACAAGTAAATTAAAAGTGCCAATTGGGTGAAAGATAATTCCTACATATCTAAATAAGTGAGCACGCCCACTTTAGCACTGGTCAGCAATGGTAAAGTGTGCAAAGTCCTAAAGCCAACAAAAATGAGTTCAGCAAAAATAATAGGTGTAAGGAGAACATTTGGAGAACAACCAACTTAAGGCTGACAGGTCTAACATGTGTCCCCCACTGAAAGTGGGGAAAACTCCTCGGAGTTCTCGTCACTAAGGTGGAAAAACCCGGAGAGACCATCAGCATTAGCATGGTCTCACCGAGGGAAATGTTCCACCATAAAGTCCATTCCTGGTAGAAACATGGACCACCACAACAGCTTGGGATTTTCACCCATCATTTGCATGAGCCATCTGGGGGGCATGTGGTCTGTCTGCACTTGGAAGTGAATCCCAATCAGGTATCGTCTTGGCTTCCTGAGTGCCCAGACCACACAAAGGCCTCCCTTTCAATAGAACCCCACCTCTATTCTTGGGGAAGTGACTCCCTGCTAATGAAGGCTAAAAGTTGGTCAAGGCCCTCCTCATTTAACCCTGATAAGACATCCCGTATGCCATGCTCTGAAGTGTCCATCTGCACTATAAATTCCTCGGAGAAGTCAGGAGCCTTGAGTACAGGTGCTGTACACATGGCCTCCTTGAGGTTGTTGAAAGCTTTCTAATAGACCTCTCTCCAGATTACCATTTGGGCTGGTTCTTGGAAGTCAGCTTAGTTAAGGGGGCAACAATGATGCCATATCCCTCAACACACCTCCCGTAATATACAGTGAGAAAAGGAGGTCTTTACCCCAGAGTGAGTTTTGGGGCTTTGCCAGGCCAGTGAAGTCTCAATCTTGGCCTGGAGGGGCTGCACCTTGCTCCCGCCCACCATGGGGCCCTGGTATACCACAGTGCTCTGCCCTATCTGGTACTTACTGGCCTTTATAGTCAGGTACACCTGCAGCAGGGCCTGAAGCACCTCCTGGAGAAGGGCCAGGTGTTCCTCCCAGTTGGAGCTGAAGACAGCTATGCCATCTAGGTAGGCAACACACAATGCCTACTTCCCAACCAGGACCCTGTTCACCAACCTCTGAAAGATGGCGGGGACATTCTATTAAAAAAAGGCACAACCCTAACCTAGAAGAGGCCCTCTGGGATTGGGAAAGCTGACCTTGTTTTGCCCCTTCAGTCAGAGCAATCTGCCTGTACCCTGATGGGAGATCAAAGGTACTGAGGAACGTGGCAGCACACAGCATGTATATGAGCTCATCAGCTTGGGGGCTGGGGTGAGCGTCAGTCTTGGTGACTGAACTGAGTCCCCTGTAGTCTGCACAGAATCTGAGTTCTGGGGTGGTGCCTAGTGGGGCATTCTTCAGCTCCAGAACATTTGGGCTGGATCAGAGACTGCTGGAGGTCTCAATCTTCCCTAATGCCAGCATCATGTAGACTTTATTCTTGATACTTGCTCTAAACTTCTCTTACAACCATCAACTTCTATTTTTAACAGGTGTACTATCTCCAGTATATACGCCATGGGTACACAAATGCCCAGGGGTGAGGATGAAGAGTGAGGCAAGCTATCCTAACAGTTGGTGACATTCCCTCTGTTGTTCTTTAGTCATTGTTGGGGAGGGGTTGACACCCTCCATTGACCTGACATGATCCTTGTAGGATAGGAGGTAAGGGGGAGGTTCACTTCCCTCTTTCACCCCATTATCTGTCACCATGAGCATTGTGACTTCAGACCTCTCAAATTGTGGCTTGAGGTGATTGATATGGAGCACCTTTAGGAGGTTTCTAGGAGTCTGAGTTCCACAAGGTAGGTGGTCTCCCCCTTCCGCTCCTTCACCTCATTGAGACCAGTCAACAATCTTGGAGAGCTCTGGGCCCCACCAGTTCTATGACCTATACCTTCTGGCCAGGCTGGGACTCTACCAGAGTGGCTTTCTGGTTGCATCAGAGTTTCATTACTTCCCGACTGTCCTCAAGATTCTCCTTAGCCTTCATCCAGAAGTGCTTTATCTGGCTACATAGATCCAGTATGTAGTTGACTGCATCCTGAGGGGGCTTCCTGGGAGCTTGCTCCCCAGCTGCTCTACCTAGGATGAGAGGTTCCCAAAGAGGGTGACCATATAGAAGCTCAAATAGGCTAAACCCAACCCTCTTCTGCAGTACCTTCCTGTAGGCAAATAGCAAGCATGACAAGAGGACATCCCACTCATACCTCAGGTAGGTCAATAATCATGCCTTTCAGGGTCTTGTTGAATCTCTCAACACACCCATTTGTTTGAGGAAGATAGGGTGTGGAGAACTTATAGATTACCCCACACCCATCCCACATGGATTTCATGTACGAGGACAGGAAACTGGTGCCCTTGAGGAACCCTACTTGTGAAAAATTCTCCATCAGAGTCCTGGCCACTGCAGCTTCAGTAGCTGACCTCAGGGGCATGGTGTTTGGGTACCTAGAGGCATGGTCCACAAAAACTAGGATGAACTTGTTGCCTAAAGCAGTTTTGGGCTCCAATGCTCCCACAATGTTGATGCCTACCCTCTCAAAGAGAGTGCCAACGACAGGCAAGGGAACCAGGAGAGCAGTCAACTTCTGCCCTGTTTTCTCACTGGCCTGGCAGGTGGGAGAGGACCTGCAGCATGTATCTGAGGCTGTCTTCATCCAGGGCCAATAGTAATGGGGGAAAAGCCTGGCAAAGGACTTGTCTTCCCCCAGATGTTGTGCCGGGGTATGTCATAAGCCAACCCAAGTAGGAAGAGTCTGTAGCACTGGAGGACCACCAGCACACAGGCTGTTCCAGGTCCAGGAACCTGCATCTCACTATACAGAAGGTCATTCTCTCAATACATAAGGTGATCATCAGAGGTAGCACCTACTGCCTGGGCCTCAGTTTGCTACATCAAGCCATCTAGGGTTTGGCATTGTTTCTGTACCTTGCAGAATTATTCCTAGTGAACCCACCCTCAACTTGCCATCCAGCAATCTCAGCCTGGTCCTCCACGGTAGGGGCAGGTTTCTCAGATGCGTCATCCACCAGTACCATGGGAGTGTCAGGCACTGGTTTCCCACACCCTCATCCTTCTTCTTGGCCGATGCCTGGGCCATTCTTGGAGGCTCTAGGCTTTCTTGACTCCCCTCTTGGGCAGTCATGAACTTTGTGGACATGCCTACCCACTCAGGGATGCTGAACATCTCCATGTGTGACCTGATCTCTACTTTCTCTCAGACAGTGTATTCTAGTTCATTGCCCAACAGACAATCTACAGGAAAGGCATGGCTCACAGCTAATTTTAGAGAACCTGAGGACCTTCCACCTCTGCAAGGGAACCAGAGCCATTGGGTAGTGACTCTCACGGTTATCTGCGATGTGATCTGGTTGAATGTTTTAGGGATGACCACCTCTGAAAACACCAAATGACACCTCACAGTAGTCACAGTGGCTCCTGTGTCTCTCAGAACCTCCAGCCTTTGCCCATTGATGGTCCCTCTACCTGTATTTGGAATTACTTGAAGGCATGTGGGCTTTTGCAACATATATCTTTCTCTAGTGACACTAGGGTAACATCTGTTCCCTTACCAAGCTAACTGGGACCACCTTCTCTTCCTCAAGCACTACACTTGCCAATCCAAGTTGCCTGCTGGTAGGCAGCTGAGACCCTTGGGACATTTGGGGCCATATTTATACTTTTTTAGTGGCACATTTGCGTCATTTTTTGACACAAAAGTGGCACAAACTAACAGAATATAATTGTATTTTGTAAGTTTGCACCGCTTTTGCGTAAAACAATTACGCAAATGCAGTGCTAAAAAAGTATAAATATGGGCCTTGGTGTCTCCCTTCGAGTGGCCATACGTATAGCACTCTGAGCACTGTGGGGCAGAATTCCCTGCCTGCTGATCATAGAACAGCAGACTGGGACTGGTTACTACTCCCTTGGGAACCACAGTGTAGTTATCCAGGTTGGCAAGCTCAAACTCCACCCTTGCCAGTGTAGTCACAGGCACAGACAATCAGGTAGAAAGAGGGTACATTTGTAAAAAAGCAAAGGAGCAAATCCTGAAAATTGTAATAGAAACTCAAATAGGTATCAAAGTCTTTATACAGGGTTTTAGGTGTTGCACAAAATCACTGTATGGCACTGCATAAACACAATCCTTAATCTCACCAGTGAACATCAGTGGAATCAATTGGGTTATTGGTTGAGGGAGAGTGAAACCCTCCTCAAGCAGCAACCACAATTTTTGCCAGGATGAAACACAAGCAAACCCCATATAAATCTGTGCCTAATTCTCTGGTACCTTGGTACAAAAGCAGTCAGGCTTAACTTAGAGGCAATGTGTAAAGCATGTATGAATCAAACAAACAGAAATAAAGTGAAAAGACAACACAAGAAAAATCACACCCGAATTTAGAAAAATAGAGTAAAATTTACTAAATAATTTGACACCAAAGCAACAAAAAACCAATTCGCAAAACCTGAGATATGCTATTTTAAGTATTTAGGTTAAAGTAGTGCTTAAAAGCATAAAGCACCAACTGTGGTAACCTGGTCACGTGGGACAGGGACAAAGTCACAAGTTCAGCTGACCATGATGGAGCATGGGCTCGCTACAGGGACTAAGTTAGGCCTGGTGAAAAAAGTACCTTAAACCTGGGTTGCAATACGTTGTGGGGTCCTGCATCAAGGATGAGTCATGCATAGATGCTTCTGAGGAGCTGCGGGCTGTGATGGAAGGCCCTGTATCGAAGATGCATCATTCATGTGGGTTCATGTGTCAAAGATGACTTTACCATTAAAGAGGGTTTTAAATTACAACTCTTTAGAGACCAAACGTGACATTCCTATTTGCTCCCAATTGAAAGTTATCACTTATTAAATGTAATAAGGTAACCCAATGTTCTGCTATGGGAGGGGTAGGTCTTCCAGTAGTGAAAAATTAATTAAGGAGTGGTTCTCTACCAGGACATGTAAAACCAAAAAGTACACATCTAACTATTTAAATACACTGCACCCTGTCCTCACGGCTGATTAGGGCCTAAACTAATGGAAACTTATATGTATTAAAAATGAATGAATGAACAGGCTGCATTGTCCTCACGGCTGATTAGGGCCTAAACTAATGGAAACATATGTATTAAAGATGAATGAATGAACAGGCTGCATTGTTATTTTAAAAGACATTAAGTGGGTGGCACAGTAAGTGCTGCAGGCTCACTATTAGCATTTAATTCACAGGCCCTGGTTACATTTAGCACCACTTTACAAATAACTTACAAATAAAGTAAATGTGCCAATTGGGTGTAAGCCAATTTCATTAGGTTTAAGGGAGAGAGCACAAGCACTTTAACACTGGTTAGCAGGGGTAAAGTACACAAAGCCAGCAAAAACATTTGGGATGACCCTGCCGATTGGGCCAAGTCCAACAACATACATATATAGAGGTTCTCAATCAATGCTATTTGGCTTTTTGTCTGTAGAAATGTCACTCAAATTACACAAGGTATAAGACAAGAGGCCAGCCGACTTCAGGCCTGGGATGGTTTGCTTTGAGTGACTGCAATATGCCCCTGTACATATGTACCTATATCTAACAATAGTTCCACACAAATAAAACATTTTAGACATGTGCACTCCCCAGTGAATGCCAGTTTCTAATTATAATGGGGTGTCATCAGCTATTTCCCTAACACTCAAGATAGTCATTTTAAGTTGCAATATTGAATCAACACTATCAGCAGCTTTGGTATATTTATTTATCATTTAGAAAAATTGAGCACAAGGCATTCGACTAGCAAGAGTGTACACGGGTGTTCAGGTACATGTATTCATTGTGTTAAAAAAGGCCAGGCTCTTAGTGTTCTCTCCAAATAGTTATACAGTTGCTATTCTCCATTGAGATGCACATTTTAATTCCTAAAAAGAAAGAAAGCGTTTAATGGAGAAAGTCAGTCCATACCAGTTTTGATCTTGCAGAAGTTAATATGCTTGTTGATTGCTCTTGTCTGAGGAAAACGTGGATTTAAGTGCAAAGCAGTGCAGTATAAATTACCTCAAGATTATCATTGCACTCTTCTGTGAGGACCTTTGTTGATGATAAAATGCACGAGGTTTCCATCTCACTTGCCCCTTCTGGGTGGACCTATGTTGGTAGTACAGTGAAACTTCAGCTTTCAAGTGCCCTAGTAGCCACCTCTAGAGGACATTGTTTGCAGTACAGTTCAACAAATATTCCATCTCAATTGTACTCTCCTGTAAGGCTATCTGCTGGCTGCATAGTTACACTTCAACTTTCCAACACTTATCTGAGGCTGTGGAAAACGTGTACCTGGATGCAGGGCAGTTCTGTATACATTTTCTCAAAATGACAGTTTTCTCAGTGCTCACTCATGCCTTTGTTTTGTTTGGTGCAAGGATGGTTTCACGTTTACACAGAATAAATACAGGGGTTTCATAACTCATTCTTCCAAAGCCTATGTATGAATAGTGCAAGAAGGCCAGAATTATTTTCTTTTTAGTCTGCTACTTCTATTCCTGTGAATAGTTATTAATAAAAGATTGCAAATAACAGAATACAGGGAAAAATAATGAACTAGATGAACCATTAAGTGTTCACCCAGGAAGAGCTGTGGCATTCAGAAAGTGCTGTCATCCTCTGAATTTTATGCTCCTCCTGACCTCATTCGGCACTAATCTTTTATAAGAGACTGTTTAGTGCTGCTCCAGTTGTCTCTCCCCCTGACATTATAATTTTATGTGACCATACCCGTCTTCCCTTTAATACAACCGCAGTCTTCAATCTCCTGTGAGAACATCTGTTGGTAGTACATCAAAACCACAGCTTTCCATCTCTACTGTATTCTTCTGTGAGGGCATCTTTTGGCTCCGTAGGGCAACTTATGCTTTCAAGCACTTGTATTCTCCTTTGAGAACATGTGACAGATGTATATCAAAACTGCTGATTGCCCGGTCCTAGGGGCAACCTCATGGCACCCAGGGTAAAAAGGAGTACTGGCCTTTTTATATGTTGCGATTGTGTGGTTACTCGTGTCTTTTAGTCCACGGATGACAAAAGCAAATAAAAAATTCCTGATTCTGTCAAAATTAAAACTTCTTTGCATATATAATCTATGAATGAATTTGCGTTTTGATGAAATAATCTGCTTTTTAGTTATAAAATAGGCCTGCATGCATTCCACAAAAAGATAAAAGTATACATCCAAGAAGGCAGAAAGATGTGAGAATAAAATGCTAATGTGGGATGATATATATTTAACAATGTCCCAAGCTAATAGTAGAAGAAGGCTGACCTGAAGCCCCTTTATGTATGGAGTATGCATTGAATATAACACATTTGTCAAAACGGTGCAAGCACTATAACACTCCACACCTAATACGGATGCAAGAATCAAAACACGTCAAACCTAATAACTGTGAAAGCAACATTACACTTTAAACCTAAAAACATACATTCTCATGGTTTTTCTTTTATTACATTTATAATGCATTCAATATTGCCATATAAAAGACACATTCGGGGCCAGACCTATTAGCTTTGACAGTGCTTGTTGGTTAATGTAGAGACAAGGGGGGTCATTCTGACCCTGGCGGTCATGGACCGCCAGGGCCAACGACCGCAGAAGCACCGCCAACAGGCTGGCGGTGCTTCTGGGGCCATTCTGACCGCCGCGGTCAGAAAAGGGAAACCGGCGGTTTCTTGCCGGTTTCCCGCGGCCCCAGGGAATCCTCCACGGCGGCGCTGCAAGCAGCGCCGCCATGGGGATTCCGACCCCCTTCCCGCCATCCTGTTTCTGGCGGTTTTCACCGCCAGAAACAGGATGGCGGGAACGGGTGTCGTGGGGCCCCTGGGGGCCCCTGCAGTTCCCATGCTACTGGCATGGGCACTGCAGGGGCCCCCTAACAGGGCCCCACATTGATTTTCAGTGTCTGCTTGGCAGACACTGAAAATCGCGACGGGTGCATGTAGGAGGCTGGACTGGCTTGTAGTGAGTACCAAGGGGTACTTGCACCTTGCACCAGGCCCAGTTATCCCTTATTAGTGTATAGGGTGTCTAGCAGCTTAGGCTGATAGATAATGGTAGCTTAGCAGAGCAGCTTAGGCTGAACTAGGAGACGTGTGAAGCTACTACAGTACCACTTAGTGTCATATGCACAATATCATAAGAAAACACAATACACAGTTATACTAAAAATAAAGGTACTTTATTTTTATGACAATATGCCAAAGTATCTTAGAGTGTACCCTCAGTGAGAGGATAGGAAATATACACAAGATATATATACACAATAGCAAAAATATGCAGTATAGTCTTAGAAAACAGTGCAAACAATGTATAGTTACAATAGGATGCAATGGGGAAACATAGGGATAGGGGCAACACAAACCATATACTCCAAAAGTGGAATGCGAACCACGAATGGACCCCAAACCTATGTGACCTTGTAGAGGGTCGCTGGGACTATTAGAAAATAGTGAGAGTTAGAAAAATAACCCTCCCCAAGACCCTGAAAAGTGAGTGCAAAGTGCACTAAAGTTCCCCTAAGGACAAAATAGTCGTGTTAGAGGAATAATGCAGGAAAGACACAAACCAGCAATGCAACAACTGTGGATTTCCAATCTAGGGTACCTGTGGAACAAGGGGACCAAGTCCAAAAGTCACAAGCAAGTCGGAGATGGGCAGATGCCCAGGAAATGCCAGCTGCGGGTGCAAAGAAGCTTCGACTGGACAGAAGAAGCTGAGGTTTCTGCAGGAACGAAAAGGGCTAGAGACTTCCCCTTTGGTGGACGGATCCCTCTCGCCTTGGAGAGTCGTGCAGACGTGTTTTCCCGCCGGAAGAACGCCAACAAGCCTTGCTAGGCGCAAATCGTGCGTTTACCGTTTTTGGACGCTGCTGGGGCCCAGGAGGGACCAGGAGGTCGCAAGTTGGACCTGAAGAGAGAGGGGACGTCGAGCAAGACAAAGAGCCCTAACTGAAGCAGGTAGCACCCAGAGAAGTGCCAGAAACAGGCACTACGAGGATGCGTGAAACGGTGCTCGCCGAAGTTGCACAAAGGAGTCCCACGTCGCCGGAGACCAACTTAGAAAGTCGTGCAATGCAGGTTAGAGTGCCGTGGACCCAGGCTTGGCTGTGCACAAAGGATTTCCGCCGGAAGTGCACAGGGGCCGGAGTAGCTGCAAAGTCGCGGTTCCCAGCAATGCAGCCCAGCGAGGTGAGGCAAGGACTTACCTCCACCAAACTTGGACTGAAGAGTCACTGGACTGTGGGGGTCACTTGGACAGAGTCGCTGGATTCGAGGGACCTCGCTCGTCGTGCTGAGAGGAGACCCAAGGGACCGGTAATGCAGCTTTTTGGTGCCTGCGGTTGCAGGGGGAAGATTCCGTCGACCCACGGGAGATTTCTTCGGAGCTTCTGGTGCAGAGAGGAGGCAGGCTACCCCCACAGCATGCACAAGCAGGAAAACAGTCGAGAAGGCGGCAGGATCAGCGTTACAGAGTTGCAGTAGTCGTCTTTGCTACTATGTTGCAGGTTTGCAGGCTTCCAGCGCGGTCAGCGGTCGATTCCTTATCAGAAGGTGAAGAGAGAGATGCAGAGGAACTCGGCTGAGCTCATGCATTCGTTATCTAAAGTTTCCCCAGAGACAGAGACCCTAAATAGCCAGAAAAAAGGGTTTGGCTACCTAGGAGAGAGGATAGGCTACTAACACCTGAAGGAGCCTATCAGCAGGAGTCTCTGACGTCACCTGGTGGCACTGGCCACTCAGAGCAGTCCAGTGTGCCAGCAGCACCTCTGTTTCCAAGATGGCAGAGGTCTGGAGCACACTGGAGGAGCTCTGGACACCTCCCAGGGGAGGTGCAGGTCAGGGGAGTGGTCACTCCCCTTTCCTTTGTCCAGTTTCGCGCCAGAGCAGGGGCTAAGGGGTCCCTGAACCGGTGTAGACTGGCTTATGCAGAATTGGGCACATCTGTGCCCAAGAAAGCATTTCCAGAGGCTGGGGGAGGCTACTCCTCCCCTGCCTTCACACCATTTTCCAAAGGGAGAGGGTGTCACACCCTCTCTCAGAGGAAGTTCTTTGTTCTGCCATCCTGGGCCAGGCCTGGCTGGACCCCAGGAGGGCAGATGCCTGTCTGAGGGGTTGGCAGCAGCAGCAGCTGCAGTGAAACCCCAGGAAGGGCAGTTTGGCAGTACCAGGGTCTGTGCTACAGACCACTGGGATCATGGGATTGTGCCAACTATGCCAGGATGGCATAGAGGGGGCAATTCCATGATCATAGACATGTTACATGGCCATATTCGGAGTTACCATGGTGAAGCTACATATAGGTAGTGACCTATATGTAGTGCACGCGTGTAATGGTGTCCCCGCACTCACAAAGTTCAGTGAATTGGCTCTGAACAATGTGGGGGCACCTTGGCTAGTGCCAGGGTGCCCACACACTAAGTAACTTTGCACCTAACCTTTACCAGGTAAAGGTTAGACATATAGGTGACTTATAAGTTACTTAAGTGCAGTGTAAAATGGCTGTGAAATAACGTGGACGTTATTTCACTCAGGCTGCAGTGGCAGGCCTGTGTAAGAATTGTCAGAGCTCCCTATGGGTGGCAAAAGAAATGCTGCAGCCCATAGGGATCTCCTGGAACCCCAATACCCTGGGTACCTCAGTACCATATACTAGGGAATTATAAGGGTGTTCCAGTAAGCCAATGTAAATTGGTAAAATTGGTCACTAGCCTGTTAGTGACAATTTTAAATAAATGAGAGAGCATAACCACTGAGGTTCTGGTTAGCAGAGCCTCAGTGAGACAGTTAGGCACCACACAGGGAACACATACATGCACACCTATGAGCACTGGGGCCCTGTGTGACAGGGTCCCAGTGACACATACATATAGGCCACAACCATATGAGCACTGGGGTCCTGACCAGCAGGGTCCCAGTGGCACATAACAAACATACTGAAAACATAGTGTTTTCACCATGAGCACTGGGGCCTAGCCATCAGGATCCCAGTGAGACAGTGAAAACAGTGACAAACATCCTGACATACACTCACAAACAGGCCAAAAGTGGGGGTAACAAGGCTAGAAAGAGGCTACCTTCTCACACAACCCCCCCCCCAACGAAGGACAATAAGGCTAACCTTGGCCAGTTGAGACTTTATTGTCTAAGTGGTGATAAGTAGAGAGTAGCTCTGCAATAGACTGGTTACTCCCTTTATCATCCACTATATGGTTACTTCCCTGTGGGGATGTAAACCACCCTGTTTGAAGTTTTTTAGCTAAGCAACAATGTGAAGATGTATTTTCAGAGTTTCTATCAGTAAGTTTTAGTTTAGAGCAGTGGGAATTGTCCACTGAACCTATTTGTAGTGATGGAAATGCCAGACAGGGATGCTGTCTCAGAAAAGCCATAGCTGGGCAAAAACTTTGTCCATCTGGCTGGAAGAGAGAACAGGGATGCTGTTTCTCTTGAGTTGGAGCAGGGCAGGGATGCTGTCCTATGAGCTCCACACTAGGGC
Source organism: Pleurodeles waltl (assembly GCF_031143425.1). Classification (NCBI taxonomy): domain Eukaryota; kingdom Metazoa; phylum Chordata; class Amphibia; order Caudata; family Salamandridae; genus Pleurodeles; species Pleurodeles waltl. Next base: position 111,227,905 of record NC_090446.1, on the reverse strand, counting down.
AGGGATGCTGTCCTAAGTGTTGTGAGGTAGTGCAAGGTTTCTGCACTAAAGTTTCTCTGGGAGGGTTGGAGGGATGCTCCATGTTAACTAAAATGGTGCTGTTTTTCTCACCAATGTTAGTTATCCCACAGAGAGGTACTTCCACCTCAGGGAGTTCAGCTTTGGCAGCTGATGATTCCCTTGGAACAGGTGCCACCCCAGGAGAGGTTTCTCCCACCACAGGAATAGTATCCTGAATGGTAGGGTGGTTAGGGGATACTGTGATACCCTTTTTACCTGTTGATGGAGAGGGATCCTGAGTTTTCAGGCCTTCTCTCCTTTGCTTTTTCATTTCACTTGAAATGAGAGGGAACAATTCCTCAGGGATGCCCAGCATGGCTGCATGGGCATAAAACTCTACATCAGCCCAACCTGAGGCCTCTAGGTCATTACCTAAGAGACAGTCTACAGGTAAGCTAGGTGATACCACCACCTGCTTAGGGCCAGTAACTCCACCCCAACTAAACTGAATTATAGCTAAGGGAAGAAACTTAGTGGAGTTATGGACATCAATAATCTTATACTGTTGTCCAATGATGTGTTGTTCAGGAGGCACTAGGTTTTCAGTCACCAAAGTGAAACTGGCACCTGTGTCCCTGTAGGCCAAGGCCTCAACACCATTTATTGAAACTGTCTGCCTGTACTTATCCATTGTAAGGGGACAAGCAGCCAGTGTGGCAAGGCCAATGCCACTAGGTGTGACAGAAACTGTCTTGGGACTGATGACATCAGTTTCCACTATGGACCCATAAGTGAACCCAACTACACCCTTTGCTTGACTGTTGCCAGCAGTCCCACCACTAGTACCACTACTGCTAGGGGCACTAGAGCTTGATGTATTAGTGGTGGTAGGCTCAGGGGGTTTACCTGGACAGGACTTATCCCCTGGCCTATGGCCTCTATTTTTACACACAAAGCACCAAGGCTTTTTAATGTGTGCAGGTTGGGAAGAAGAGGAAGAATTTGTTTTATCCCCACCCTCTGAAGAGTGTTTAAGATTTGAAGTGGGATCTTTGGTTTTACCCTTATCCCCATGCTTATCTTGAGATTTTTCACCATCTTTCTTCTTATTGCCATCTTTGTCACCCCCTGTATGAACTTTTCTGTTCACCCTTGTTCTGACCCATTTGTCTGCCTTCTTTCCCAATTCTTGGGGAGAGGTCAGATCAGAGTCTACCAGGTACTGGTGCAACAAATCAGACACACAATTATTAAGTATATGCTCTTTCAGGATTGTGTTATACAGGCTTTCATAATCAGTAACTTTACTGCCATGTAACCACCCCTCCAAGGCCTTCACTGAATGGTCAATGAAATCAACCCAGTCTTGTGAAGACTCCTTTTTGGTCTCTCTGAACTTTATCCTGTACTGTTCAGTGGTTAAGCCATAACCATCCAGGAGTGCATTCTTAAGAACTGTAAAATTATTGGCATCATTTTCTTTCACAGTAAGGAGCCTATCCCTACCTTTTCCACTAAATGATAGCCATAGGATAGCAGCCCACTGCCTTTGAGGGACATCCTGTACAACACAGGCCCTCTCAAGTGCAGCAAACCACTTGTTAATGTCATCCCCCTCCTTATAAGGGGGAACTATCTTGTGCAGATTCCTGGAATCATGCTCTTTTGCAGGATGACTATGGGGAATACTGCTGCTGCCACCATGGGTATCTAAACCCAACTTCTGTCTTTCCTTCTCTAATTCAAAAGACTGTCTAGCCAAATCCAGCTGTTGCTTTTTAAGCTTCAGTCTGGTTTGTTCCACCCTCAACTTATTGAGTTCCCTCTCTAACATTCTGTCATCAGGGTTGGTGGGAGGGACATTTCTAGAAACAGAGCTATGATGGGAATGAACAGAAGGAGACCTGTCCCTTACAGAAGCCACCCTAACAGCTTGGTTTACCGAAACATTACTACCAGTATGGTGAGAATAAATGCTTTTGCTATGATGTGAGACAACACTATTTATTTGGTGTGGCTCATCATCATTACCATCTATGCTAGATTGTCTAGTAATGGGCAGGCTAGGAAGTTTCTTTCCTGAATCTTTTCCTGGGGGAGTCCCTGAATCAGATTGGGAACTATTAGGTACTTTTTCAACAGATGGGGCACCTATGGCCTTATCCTGTTCTCTAAGCATGTTAAGTAATAGTTCCAAGGAAGGATTTTTCCCTACACTCAAACCTCTCTCTATACAGAGACTCCTTGCTCTTTTCCAGCTAAGGTTGTCATATGCAAGTTTGGACAGATCAACACTTTGGCCTGTACCAGACATTTTTTTAGAGAGAGTTAAAGTGATAGAAAAAGAGAAAAAAGTTTTCAGAACTTTTTGGAAAGACAGAAAAAACTTTTTCAACTTTTAAGAACTTTTTGAAAGTTTAGAGGTACTTTTCAGCACTTAGAAAAGAGTGAAAAGAGGAAATGCTAAACTTTTTGGCTATGTGTATATACACTGACCTTGTTTTGTATATTTTTCTCTTATGAAAAGTACAATGACAAGAGTGGTAAGTAGTCTCAAGCACTTATCCCACCACTGCACAACCAATGTAGGAGGCTGGACTGGCTTGTAGTGAGTACCAAGGGGTACTTGCACCTTGCACCAGGCCCAGTTATCCCTTATTAGTGTATAGGGTGTCTAGCAGCTTAGGCTGATAGATAATGGTAGCTTAGCAGAGCAGCTTAGGCTGAACTAGGAGACGTGTGAAGCTACTACAGTACCACTTAGTGTCATATGCACAATATCATAAGAAAACACAATACACAGTTATACTAAAAATAAAGGTACTTTATTTTTATGACAATATGCCAAAGTATCTTAGAGTGTACCCTCAGTGAGAGGATAGGAAATATACACAAGATATATATACACAATAGCAAAAATATGCAGTATAGTCTTAGAAAACAGTGCAAACAATGTATAGTTACAATAGGATGCAATGGGGAAACATAGGGATAGGGGCAACACAAACCATATACTCCAAAAGTGGAATGCGAACCACGAATGGACCCCAAACCTATGTGACCTTGTAGAGGGTCGCTGGGACTATTAGAAAATAGTGAGAGTTAGAAAAATAACCCTCCCCAAGACCCTGAAAAGTGAGTGCAAAGTGCACTAAAGTTCCCCTAAGGACAAAATAGACGTGTTAGAGGAATAATGCAGGAAAGACACAAACCAGCAATGCAACAACTGTGGATTTCTAATCTAGGGTACCTGTGGAACAAGGGGACCAAGTCCAAAAGTCACAAGCAAGTCGGAGATGGGCAGATGCCCAGGAAATGCCAGCTGCGGGTGCAAAGAAGCTTCGACTGGACAGAAGAAGCTGAGGTTTCTGCAGGAACGAAAAGGGCTAGAGACTTCCCCTTTGGTGGACGGATCCCTCTCGCCTTGGAGAGTCGTGCAGACGTGTTTTCCCGCCGGAAGAACGCCAACAAGCCTTGCTAGGCGCAAATCGTGCGTTTACCGTTTTTGGACGCTGCTGGGGCCCAGGAGGGACCAGGAGGTCGCAAGTTGGACCTGAAGAGAGAGGGGATGTCGAGCAAGACAAAGAGCCCTAACTGAAGCAGGTAGCACCCAGAGAAGTGCCAGAAACAGGCACTACGAGGATGCGTGAAACGGTGCTCGCCGAAGTTGCACAAAGGAGTCCCACGTCGCCGGAGACCAACTTAGAAAGTCGTGCAATGCAGGTTAGAGTGCCGTGGACCCAGGCTTGGCTGTGCACAAAGGATTTCCGCCGGAAGTGCACAGGGGCCGGAGTAGCTGCAAAGTCGCGGTTCCCAGCAATGCAGCCCAGCGAGGTGAGGCAAGGACTTACCTCCACCAAACTTGGACTGAAGAGTCACTGGACTGTGGGGGTCACTTGGACAGAGTCGCTGGATTCGAGGGACCTCGCTCGTCGTGCTGAGAGGAGACCCAAGGGACCGGTAATGCAGCTTTTTGGTGCCTGCGGTTGCAGGGGGAAGATTCCGTCGACCCACGGGAGATTTCTTCGGAGCTTCTGGTGCAGAGAGGAGGCAGGCTACCCCCACAGCATGCACAAGCAGGAAAACAGTCGAGAAGGCGGCAGGATCAGCATTACAGAGTTGCAGTAGTCGTCTTTGCTACTATGTTGCAGGTTTGCAGGCTTCCAGCGCGGTCAGCGGTCGATTCCTTATCAGAAGGTGAAGAGAGAGATGCAGAGGAACTCGGCTGAGCTCATGCATTCGTTATCTAAAGTTTCCCCAGAGACAGAGACCCTAAATAGCCAGAAAAGAGGGTTTGGCTACCTAGGAGAGAGGATAGGCTACTAACACCTGAAGGAGCCTATCAGCAGGAGTCTCTGACGTCACCTGGTGGCACTGGCCACTCAGAGCAGTCCAGTGTGCCAGCAGCACCTCTGTTTCCAAGATGGCAGAGGTCTGGAGCACACTGGAGGAGCTCTGGACACCTCCCAGGGGAGGTGCAGGTCAGGGGAGTGGTCACTCCCCTTTCCTTTGTCCAGTTTCACGCCAGAGCAGGGGCTAAGGGGTCCCTGAACCGGTGTAGACTGGCTTATGCAGAATTGGGCACATCTGTGCCCAAGAAAGCATTTCCAGAGGCTGGGGGAGGCTACTCCTCCCCTGCCTTCACACCATTTTCCAAAGGGAGAGGGTGTCACACCCTCTCTCAGAGGAAGTTCTTTGTTCTGCCATCCTGGGCCAGGCCTGGCTGGACCCCAGGAGGGCAGATGCCTGTCTGAGGGGTTGGCAGCAGCAGCAGCTGCAGTGAAACCCCAGGAAGGGCAGTTTGGCAGTACCAGGGTCTGTGCTACAGACCACTGGGATCATGGGATTGTGCCAACTATGCCAGGATGGCATAGAGGGGGCAATTCCATGATCATAGACATGTTACATGGCCATATTCGGAGTTACCATGGTGAAGCTACATATAGGTAGTGACCTATATGTAGTGCACGCGTGTAATGGTGTCCCCGCACTCACAAAGTTCAGTGAATTGGCTCTGAACAATGTGGGGGCACCTTGGCTAGTGCCAGGGTGCCCACACACTAAGTAACTTTGCACCTAACCTTTACCAGGTAAAGGTTAGACATATAGGTGACTTATAAGTTACTTAAGTGCAGTGTAAAATGGCTGTGAAATAACGTGGACGTTATTTCACTCAGGCTGCAGTGGCAGGCCTGTGTAAGAATTGTCAGAGCTCCCTATGGGTGGCAAAAGAAATGCTGCAGCCCATAGGGATCTCCTGGAACCCCAATACCCTGGGTACCTCAGTACCATATACTAGGGAATTATAAGGGTGTTCCAGTAAGCCAATGTAAATTGGTAAAATTGGTCACTAGCCTGTTAGTGACAATTTTAAATAAATGAGAGAGCATAACCACTGAGGTTCTGGTTAGCAGAGCCTCAGTGAGACAGTTAGGCACCACACAGGGAACACATACATGCACACCTATGAGCACTGGGGCCCTGTGTGACAGGGTCCCAGTGACACATACATATATGCCACAACCTTATGAGCACTGGGGTCCTGACCAGCAGGGTCCCAGTGGCACATAACAAACATACTGAAAACATAGTGTTTTAACCATGAGCACTGGGGCCTAGCCATCAGGATCCCAGTGAGACAGTGAAAACAGTGACAAACATCCTGACATACACTCACAAACAGGCCAAAAGTGGGGGTAACAAGGCTAGAAAGAGGCTACCTTCTCACAGTGCAACTGCACCCGTCGCACACCAGCAACTCCGCCGGCTCCATTCGGAGCCGGCATCCTCGTTGCTGGTGCTTTCCCGCTGGGCGGGCGGCCTTTTGGCGGTCGCCCGCCAGCCCAGCGGGAAAGCCAGAATGACCGCCGCGGTCTTTTGACCGCGGTGCGGTCTTCTGGCGGCGGAACTTTGGCGGGCGGCCTCCGCCGCCCGCCAAAGTTGGAATAACCCCCAAGGTCTGGTTTTGAAAGTCGCCCAAAGAACGATAAGGGACGCACATTTCTTATTCTAACTTTGACAATGATAATCATGGGATTCTATTACGGAAAACCAGGGATAGCAGGGTTACATTGAATACACCTGCCTTCTTTTCTGGAACTCTGGCATTGCCCCACCTAATCTTGGCCTTATTGGTCATGAAGGCAATGAAAGCAACTGAAAAATAACATGGTACTGTATGTGCAAAAACATTGTTTTTGTTATAACTTTGGTCCTGTTCGACAAATCTTCTGAACCTTTCAAAAAAGGTCTCATCCAACTCAGTTCCATCCTGGGAAGTTTTGGGTGATCTCTCAAGTGAGGGAGACGAATAAACAGGGGTCCCAAAACGTGTTTTCCTCATTCAGTTATCCTTAGGAAAATTAGACACAGCTACAGCCAAAACGGCTGAATGGATTCATACAAAACTTGGCAGAAAGCTAGATCTTGGTCTAGAAAGCATGCTTTTTGTGATTTGGTGTAAATACGTTCCAAAGATCTACAGAAATTAAAGTTCAAATAATTGTATATTTCACACCACAGAGGATCCATGGATCAGCCAAATCTAAAGATTAGATATTATTAACAATCATCACATTAACAAAGATGTGGCGGCAGCCATTTTAAGACTTGGGGACTCAGTTCCCTGTCCTGAAAAAAAACAAAAAAACATATATATGAGAAGAGTAGGGATACCCTTCCCCCCAGGCCTGGTGGGGTAGGAGTCCTGCCAGGCTTAGGGAGCTACTCATTTATTAGTTACTGCACCATGCTAGGTGCACCCCATAATGGACTGCAAAGGCTTTTAAATTATATTCTCACTTCCTGGCTATGCCCTTAAAGTGGGTAGGGGCTCCGCCAACCATTCTTTATTATTGTGGGGGTCTGCAAGGAACCCAGCAGCATCCCAACAACATTACAAAAACAAAGTAAGCCTCCTGGGTCATTTAATTCATGATCCCAAGAGAACTTACCATATTTTTTTAACACTTCTAGGTGGAGCTGTATGCTCTTCAGCTGGAGTGCAGGGATGGTCATTTTTGGTGGCTTCTAGGATTGCAGTTTGTAGCCTAAAATTTAAAAAAAGTTTAAAAGCATGCTGATTTTTTTAAATAAGGCAATATTAAAATATTTTATGGTAATCACTTTTATTAAACGTTGTAATGTGTGAATTTATATACATTCGGTTATAATTATTGGGTACTTTGTTATAATGACAATGGGTCTGCTTCATATATGCTAAGGTGCTATCCCCTTGTTAAAGCCAATAGGCCCACTAACTCCCGCCCTCGCCATGTACTGAAAACATATTACAACATTCATGACATGTTCTATGACATCTACGATAACATGACTGCAGTATCTGAAAATAAATAATTTATGACAACACCGTGCATGATGTGGACAGGAGTTATAGTTACTTTAGGGCAGGAGTTATAGTTAATTGCGATTTTTTATTTAAAGTAACATATTGTTACAATTCCTAACTATAACATCACTTTAACCTTTGTTTTGCCAGGGAATAAATATATATATATATATATATATATGTATATACATATATATATACATTCACATATACATTACACATGTGTGTGTGTGTATACTCACTGAAAGAAAACAAAAGTTAAAGTAATGTTATAGTTAGGTAAAATATTCAGTAGCAATGTAACGTTTTAAACTCTAAAGAAACACTGAAATCGACAAGTTATATATATCCTCAGTAATTTCAACTTGTGCTCTAAGGTAACTATAACTTGTGCCCCCATAATGCACAGTGATATCATCAGTGATGTTATAGAAGATGTCATGAGGGGTAATTAGCAATGCATGGTCATGTGTGCAAGTTATAGTTACCTTAGAGCACAAGTGATAGGTACTTGAGATAACTATAACTGGTCGATTTCAGTGGTTTTAAGAGTTTAAAATGTTGCGTTGTTGCTGAATATTTCACTGAACTATAATGTTACTTTAACCTTTGTTTTTTTCAGTGAAATTCTAGGGTTTCTTATAATAAAATAATATTCAACCACCATACATTAATCCAGCCTCACCTATGGCCTAGCCCTGCAGCCAATCTCCCACTTGCAGCCAAACCCATGTGTGCCAGTTGCGGTGGGAGGTTGGCCATAAAAGCCTGGCCTGCCGTCAATCCTGCAATATTTACATCTGTTTCCCTGCTCGCATCACTGCAGGCAGGGAAACAGATCTAAGGTCTGCTCCCAGCGGGCTCTTTTGGGAGCTGACCTGGTGTTTTCTCCCTGTTGGTGCTCCCTCCAAGCAAGTATAAACACAGAGGGGGTGATTCTGATTCTGGCGGGCGGCGGAGGCCGCCCGCCAGAATTCCGCCCCCATTATACCGCTCCGCGGTCAGAAGACCGCGGAGGGTATTATGAGTTTTTCCCTGGGCTGGCGGGCGGTCTCCAAAAGACCGCCCGCCAGCCCAGGGAAAAACTCCCTTCCCACGAGGATGCCGGCTCGTAATCGAGCCGGCGGAGTGGGAAGGTGCGACGGGTGCAGTGGCACCCGTCGCGTATTTCAGTGTCTGCAAGGCAGACACTGAAATACTTTGCGGGGCCCTCTTACGGGGGCCCCTGCCGTGCCCATGCCTTTGGCATGGGCACGGCAGGGGCCCCCAGGGGCCCCGCGACCCCCCCTACCGCCATCCTGTTCATGGCGGCTTTCCCGCCATGAACAGGATGGCGGTAGGGGGGGTCAGAATCCTCATGGCTGCGGAGCGCGCTCCGCAGCCATGGAGGATTCACACGAGCAGCGGTAAGTCGGCGGGAGCCCGCCGACTTGCCGCTTCTGACCGCGGCTGAACCGCCGCGGTCAGAATGCTCGTGGGAGCACCGCCAGCCTGTTGGCGGTGCTCCCGTGGTCGGTGGCCCTGGCGGCCACCGGCCGCCAGGGTCAGAATGACCCCCAGAATTTCCTGCCTGTACTGGTGTGGGCAGGGAAACCCCTATGCCCCAGTGGTGGGCTCCCTGGGACATAGCATGTGAGCTGGCCTCAGGCGATGGGATCCCCAGGGTCATTAAAGGCTCATGGAGAGGGGATTTGTGGCCCACCTTTTTTAAGGTTTCACAGCCATGGGTGGTAGCATCCACCGGGCTGAAAGTGGCCCAGGTAGGGGTCACGCATGCCCCCTTCCTCCTCTAAAAATGTGTCAGGACCTGGGGATGGGGTCACTGGGGCCATAATCTGCCCGGGGAGGGGGGTCATGTTTTACTGTTCCTTGTTAAAATTGAGGAAAGCCCCAGGGTATGGGGTTGCTGGGGCCTAAATGGGCCCAGGGACGGGGCCCATGTGCCTCCGTCCCACCTTTAAAAATGCGGTAGGTACTGGAGTCCCCTGGGCTGAAATTGACCTAGGGATGGAGCAGTGTGCCCTCCTTCCCCTTTAACAAAGTTCCACGTCCCCAAAATTGGCCTGGCGGGCCACACACACCCTTCCCTAAAATATATAAAGATCTCTTTCTTGGGCCCTGGCTCACCCACGTTTTTGGCATAACTAGGCTCACCGGTGAGAAGCCCCAAGTAATGCCCCTGGGACTGCTCGGGTCCAATCACGAAATAAATGCTCCTGGTTGCAGGCTGGGGAAGCAGAGTCAGGCAGGAGTGTGACATGCATCAAGGTCGGGCCGGGCTATCAGGCAAGTCTGTGCTCCCAGCTGTAAGAACGCAGGTGGTCTCTCACACGGACACGCTGCTCTGCGGCAGGTCTGGTTGAAGGGGGATAAGCAGCGCGCAGAGCTCCAGAGCTCCAGAGAAGAGTGTGGCTCACCTGTTGCAATGAACTGCCTGCCAACTACTCCGTGCAGGAAAGCCGTGGTCTTCCTTAGTCCCAAGCGCAGTGCGTGTGGGAGTTGGAGCCATGCTTAACTCACAGGTGCTTCCACTGTCACGCTCCCTTAAAGCACTCAGCCCACAGAACTTGGGCAGCACTGCAGACACCCGCAGGGAGGAAGCTGAGGTCGTTGCATTGCTGTGGCCTCAGAGTGGTTTAGGGGAAGTCAGTCAATGGGCCCCTGGGGACACTCTGGAGCTGCTTGTTGGTTCTTATTGCAGGACAAAGGCCAGCAGGCAGCAGGCCAGCACAACACAGCAGGTGAGCAGTTCTTGGGAACAGTCAGTCACAGCAGAGTGGCAATCCTCCTCGTGCAGCAGCCTTTACTCTAGCAGAGATTCTTCTTAGTCCAGTAGTAAAGTATTTTGGTGGGTCAAGAGTCCCACTACTCATACTAGAAAGAGCCTTTGATGTTGGGGAGGAGTACAAAGGATACTTTACATTTAAAAACTTAGAAATTCACTGAGGAAACCAAAAGTTATAGGGACGTTATATATAGGTTGACGTTTTACTCATACAAATCCATAGAAATTCAGCAGTTATGGTTATACTTATCTTAGGAAACTATACCTCGTGATCTAAAGTTACTTTACAGTACAAGTTATAATTTCTTCAGATAAGTATAACTATAACTGTAGATTTGGTATGTGTAAAACATCAAGGTAACTATAACGACCCTTTAACCTTTGGTTTTCTCAGTGAATTTCTATGGTATTTTTTAACGCAAAGTAATACGTAATTACCATACATTAATACAACTGCAGCCATGCATGGCCTTTGGCCGTGCACATCAGAGGTTGGCTGCATGGCCTGGCCCCTTCAGGTGCTCTATGGGGTCAGGATACCCCTATCCTGATCCCTTATATGCTTTTCCCCTTCTTTGTTCCCTGCTCTGGCACAAGCAAGAAGGAAAATGGTGTTTGCAACTTTTCTTTCAGGGTATGGCCAGCCAATCACGACCTTGCTTTTTGTGTGGGATTCTCTGATCCTCCGTGGTGGATCCATGAAAGATTGGCATCCCCAGATATCTATATTTTATTTCCTTTAATTATTCCAAAACTACTGAACAAGCTTACACCAAATAACAAAAAGAGAACTTTCTGGACCGAGAGATATATCTTTTGGCCAAATTTGGTGTAAACCCATGCAGCGGCTCGGGCTGTAGTTGTGTTCAAAAACTGGAAAATCCCAAGAAATAACATGGGGAAAAGTGTTTTGTGATTCCCATTTTTTTCGCCCCCACTGTACGAATCATCGCAAACGGGTGCCCAGATATTGCCACTCTAAGTCACCACACACAGTGATGGGGTACTGTAAGCGGACCCCATTGCTGAATGCCCTGCCTGAGAAGCCCTCTCTAAAAGCTCACAGATACTACCTGCCCTTACAACGTTCATGCCCCAGTGTGGAGCCTTTGCCCATCTTGCAGCTTTCATAGGAGGGGAGGAGGAGACTCCAGGGGTGCTTACTCTGCTTCCAATGCTGAGGGGCCTTTCTGGTGGGGGAGGGCACCCCAACCTGCTTGGGCCTGTACACAACAGAGTAGGACAATAGCAGTATTGCCTAGAACCCAGCCTTCCCAGGTAAATATGACCATTGTGCGAGGGAAGAAGGACTGCAGTCTGAAGGACATGCTGATAAAGGGAGGGTTGCAACCTGGGAACTCCCCAGTGGCGTCAGCCCCCCATCCCATACCGGAAAAGGAAGATGGAGAGGGCTGAGTGACACGCTCTTTTCTGGAGCCTTTGTTTGCATCCCTGCGAGAGGACCTCCACTCTATCAAGAAGTCTCTCTCTAAAGAGCTCAGGGTAGTCTGCTGTGACATGGATGCCATCAAGATAAGAGTCTCCTCACTGGAAGACCATGACACCACCCGAGAGGAAGCGATTGAACAACTTCAACAGGAAATCATTAGGCTCCGTGACCAACAGCTACACCGGCAGGTGCACTTGGAAGACTTGGAAAATCACTCACTACGTAATGACGTGTATAAAATGTGTCCCAACTGGGGCCGAAGGCGGTGATGTGGGGACATATGCAAAAAATTTGTTCAGAGCAATTTTGGAATCCCTGAAATAGACATTCAGTTAGATAGAGCACACAGGGTGGGGTTGCCGAGACCTGACACCACACCCACTGTAGACATCTTGGTGTGCATCCATGACTTTTGCCTCAAGGTGCGCATCCTTTGGTAAGCCAGGAATCATTACCCAGTGCACTTCCGGGGCCACAGGCCGATGCTCTACCAGGACTTTGCAGCCTCCACACTCCAGAAACACTGAGTGTTCTGCCCGTTCACAGCCTTCCTTCCGAGCAAAGGCACAACGTACTCTTGTAGACATTTTTTTCTATATTCTTCTGACTTGATGGCACACTACACCAACTCAGCTCACTTAAAGAAGCTTGTCAACTGCTCAACGTCAAGGACTCCTACCCCACTGAGACACAATCTACCCATTGCGACCGGAAAACTCGCAGAAACCTGAGACAACAGGGGCGGTGGTGCCTCACAGGGCACCTTACACCCTGACCCAGAGACCATGGCACTTGAATAATGAGCAGTGCTAGAGACACTCTCAGGAGATGCTGATGGAGCTGATAGTACTTGATTGATGTTGGCCCTCCTCCCTTGATCCATACTCAATGCGCAATAGGGGATGGAGGGGTGCTGGGGCAGTTTGCTTGTTCCACCTTTCACACCCAACCATCCAAACTCCGTGGACCCTTAGGACTTTACTAGGCACTCATTAAAGGACAATGTTGGTTCTTTCATTCAGTTATGTATTTGTTGAATGTTGGGAGGGGAATCCGCAGATTGCAGGCTTGTCAAAACGATGTCGTAGGCTCCTACACCTTATCGATCACCAAAAATCCTGACTGTTTGATTTGAAGATTAGGGCTTTTTCTTGCAGAACTATATGTCACACCCTGACTACCCCAGGGATAAATGACATGATAAAGTTCATCACCCTGAATGTGAAGGGTCTGAACCAACCCACTAAGCGCAAGGCTATCCTATCCTACTTAGAACAATCCAATGTATACCTTTGCCTCCTTCAGGAGAGTCACTTAGCCCCCAACGACTGGTACAGACTCTGCTCCCGGGCCTTCCTGCACCAATACCGTTCCTCTACCCAGTCCAAAACAGCTGGAATGGCTCTGTTGCTGTCCCATTCTTTCCAAGGTCAGGTGGATCCTAAGTTGGCAACCATTTACACTCCCAACGAAGACCAAGAATGTTTTATTCGCTAAGCGATGGCAGAGGTCAGGGTCTCCAAGGACTACCTAGTACTTGTGGGGTGGGGACCTTAACCTAGTTTTGGATAATAGCTCGGAAGATCTACGCAGCGATATGGGCAAACAGGGGCACTTTCTAGGGAAGGCATACTTTGGCTACGGGACCTGTGGTTGGGAGATATTTGGCACAACCTTCATTCACAAACAAGGGATTACACATTTTACTTTTATGTCCACAAATCATACAACCATATAGACTACTTCTCAGGTAGTGAAGACCACTAATCCCTGGTAGGGAAAGCCGAAATAGAACCCTGATCCCTGTCAGACCACACTGCAATCATGGCCACAATGTCCATCCCTCTTGCTTGCCGCCCTCCAGGGCTGTGGAGAATGCGCGAAACCCTCTTGCACCGCCCTGAGATGACCACTCAGATTACCCGGGCATTGATGACTTACCTGGAGCTCAATGATACACCAGATATTTCTATTGCCACTCTCTGGGATGCCGGAAATCAGTCATCAGAGAGGAACTGATTGCACACTCTGCAGCGGACAATAACCTTAGCTGGGAGAAACGGGAACACTTGAGCCAGAAGGTATGAGAACTTGAACAAATACACCAACGTATAGGGGCTCATAGGATCTGGCGCCAGTTAGAAGCCACGTGCAAACAACTACTGCACATTGACCTGGATAGGGATGAATATCCTGCCCTCAGGCTTCACCACTCCTTCTGCATTGGGGGTGATAAGTGCGGGCGCCTCTTGGCTATCTAAGGGCACAAAAACAGGCAAAGAAGATCCATTTTCTAAAGGAGCCCGATGGTTCTGATCTTAGGGATGACAGTTCTATTGATGCGGCCTTTAGAGATTTCTATCAGGAGCTACACACAGCACAGACTGCCCCCCCCCCCCAAAAGCCCCAGACCGATATCTACGGGAGGCCCATATCCTGAGGCTCCCTTGAGTACAGGTAGCCACCTTAGACCAACCAATCAGGGTAGACGAAGCCATTTCAACAATCGTCTAACAAAATCCTCTTAAATCTCCAGGGCCTAATGGGGTTCCTGCCCTGTTCTGCACACAGATAGAGCCCATATTGACCCAACTTTTCAGTTCTATCCAGGGCCCTGATACTGTACCACCCTCCATTTTGGAGGCAGCTACAATGGTAATTCTGAAACGTGGAAAGGACACAACAGTATGTGCTTCCTATTGACCCATTTTTCTCCTGAAAGTGGATCTTAAACTTTTCACCATCATTCTAACCACCCATCTCAACTCACTAATGCTGGGACTGGTTGACCCAGATGAGGCAGGTTTTGTGCCAAACCGCCAGTATGGAGACAATACGAACTGCCTTCTTCATTTCATCAACAAGTCCCAGCGGTTCACCTGGGAACCAATGCCTCTAGCTTTCAATGCAGAGAAGGTGTTTGACCACGTGCATTGGCCTGATATGGAAGCCATGCTTAGTCACTTCAGCTTCGATGACAGATTCCGCTCCTGAGTTCTGAGCAACTATGGCCATCTGAGTGCGTCAGTGCGAGTAACTGGTCAAACCTCAAATCCATTTACTGTAAGAAGAGGTAAGAGGCAGGGGTGCCCACTTTCGCGCCTGATTTTTGCCCTCTATGTGGAACCCATGGCCCAGTGAGTTCATGATAACCCTCCTATTCCGGGGATAAACTTTGGAGGAGAGGAACACACTGTTAGTCTTTACGTGGATGACATCATAGTGGTGTCATAGTGGCGTCATAGTGGCCTAAGAAGAAGCCATCATGTCCCTTTCAGATTTTCTGGTGGAACAGGAGGCCTTTGGCCTCACAGCTGAGTTCTGCATTAACGTACATAATCCCAAGCCCTCGACCTATCGTTATACGATACTTCCAGGCGGTGCAACTTCGATAGTTGAGTGGTCCAGAGGGGAGCCAGAGAGACACTGGCTCTTTATGGACAGGGCTGTTGCAGGAATGCACCTATGGAAGGTCCCCTTTTTACAGAAGAATGCCTGGCCACAGAGTCTCTACCTATCTCCCACCACCAGATCAGTGACGGAGGTCTGGGATCGGTTGAGTGAAGGGAGAGATTTGACCTTGTTTCCCTATCCTCTAACGCTGCCTCTGGGCAACACAGACTTTATCCCAGGCCTTGACCACAAGAGTGGGCCGATATATACTACAGAGCGAGGCACACAGCACATAACCCTGCTAGTGTAGAACCTGCCACAAAAATAGTTACCTTCTGGTATCTTACACTGGTACATCTCCACAGGGATAAACCCACTCACAGTGCTGACTCCTGGCGTGGCTCTGGCTCCCCCAGGGCCCTCATACACTTACTCTGGGACTGCCCGAAAATTAATACCTACTGGACCATGATCATAGATGACATTGATACCTACATACTCAGTTACCTCACTTCCTGGTTTACACTTTCCTAGAGCTCCCCAATTACACCGTCCTGGGGCTCTCCAATGTACTTGTATTTCCCCTTAAATCACGTTGGGGTTGACAAATAGAGTTGGCCCTTAATGTAGCTCTGCAGAATATTCTCGAACACTGGTGCACAAGTGGGATTCCAAGAATCCAAAGATGGCTTCACCGATTGTGGCATATTTTAGGGATGAAACTACTGTCCCTCTCCCTCTGGGAGATCGGTACAGTGACTTGTGGCACACCCTACATCACACTACTCTTGAGGGAGTTCCAGGAACTCACCTCCCCTAAGTACCTTTGTTCACTCAGGCTTACAGATCTTGCCACCAACACCTGTTCCCCATAATTCCTGGAATTAAAGGATTGGTAATCAGGTCAAGCCATGGCGGATTCACATTTTTGTCTCTGTGGGTTCAAGGGGTTCAAGTGGTGGTATATATGTGTGTATATATAGATAGATAGATAGATAGATAGATAGATAGATAGATAGATAGATAGATAGATAGATACATAGATACATAGATAGTGATGCACTCTAGGGCAGTTTTCTCCTTATGTGTATAATAAGGTCTCACTAGAGACAAAACAATAAATCACACTGACTTTCCCTATTTGTGTACACTAGCATTATAACTCCTACCCCAGCTCAATATCAAATCCTCCAGAGTCCCCACTGCGGAAGGATACCTGTGCACAGTTATTGGGCTGCATGCAACAGTAGTCTCCAACTTGCAGCCCATATATGTGTGTGCACACGTGTGTCCATGTGTTCATTTGTAAACAGCCAAGTGCCCCTTACGCTTGCTGTGTCTCAGTGGCCTCATCTTAAAAGGTAAATACTGTCCGTAAACAAGCACAGTGCAGGTGCCATGTGGTTACTGTGGGTGAGACACATTGATTACCAGTTGCCGGAAGGTCCACCTTCAAGCTGCTTTGTATCACCCAAAAAGCAATACAGGGAACAAGACCAATTTTCATTAGGAAGAAAATCACCAAATGCATCCAACAAAGGAACCTCTGCTCTAGATTGGCACCTGGCCTCAAAATCCCACCCTTCAAGAAAAAAGCCATAAGTGGCACATTCTTCTCCATACAAGCAGCCAAACTATAACTATAGAACTCATTACTATTTTTCTACAAGTGCTTCACTAATTAAATATTGAGCAAAAAATATAATAAAAAAAATATTAAATGTAAAAATTCACAAATAAATTAGCTGAAACTACAGCAACACTTGAAAGTCTGAGTTTATAACATACTGTTTTCAATCTTGATGTCTGAGTTTATAAAATACTATGTTCAATATCAAAATATTTTTTTTCTTACACATGTATATCCTCTCTATGTAGTTATGTATCTATATATTTATTTCTTTACTCTTACTGTAGAAGGGAAAAAAAGCATTTAACTCTATCCAATGCACTACTCTGTCTCACCCTACACCTCTCTCAATAAATCCTCTCCCTCCACTCTCTGACTCATCTTAAACCTCATTCTACTACTATGATCTCCAAAATAACACTTTCTAGACTCTTCCCTCCTCTAGCCCTCCTTTGACTCCTCCTAAACCTCATTTCACTAGTATGATCTCCCTAATCTATTTCTGGAAACTCTTCCCTCCTCCATCTCTCCTTTTACTCATCCGAAACCTTTTCTAACTACTGTGATCTCCCAAATAACACTTTCTAAACTCTTCCCTCACTGATCCTTTTCAAGCCAACTAACAGGCACCACTCAAATGATCTTATGATTCCCAATGCTATTCAACCACCAATCCTTTTTGGGTTCTGGGGTAGCGAACTACTCCCCGAAAAGCAGTTCACGCCTTGTCACGGGTAGTAAGTGCTATATGAATACAATTACAATGTAGTTTCAATTACAATATAGTGAGATTCACCCGCAGTAGAAAGTCCAAAACCAGGTGATCAAAAAAGCATAAAATCGCTGCATTCTGAATGGGTGGAACCCAATTGCAACTATATAAATAATTATGCACAGGGGCTTTCAGTCAGCTCTCTTCACCTAAATCATCCGATGGTTCAAAATTGTGTCTTTCAATCACATTTTGCTTCTGTCCACCACTGCATATTGCATGGGGCGCAAGGTCATCCGGCAGTAGCCACTGGCTAACCTGACAGCATATTGCTCTTGCACAGTTTGTACATAGAGACAATAAGTAGCCCAGTTCACAACCAGGAACTAATGGAGAATTGTGTGCGTTTATATAAAAATGTAAACATTTTATCTGTTATACAAAGCTTGTTTTCATACAATTTGTGAATTCCTACAACCAACATCAACAAACAAATCAAGCATTGGCAAACCCAAAAGGTCAGCAGCCAATACCGGCCTATTTGCTTTGCCAGTGCTTGATATTACCTTCTGTAGTTTCTACACGTTTCCTTTCTCTTAACCCTCTGCAGCAGATAGGAGGCTGATGAGAGGTTAAGGGCCTGATTTAGAACTTAGCAGACAGGTTACTCCGTCACAATGGAGACGGATATTCTGTCCTCCAAAATCTAAATTCCATAGAATATAATGGGATTTAAATTTCTAAAAGTTTCTGAAGTTCTAAATCAGGCCCTAATTGTGGTGCCCTGTGATCTCATCAGGTGTCGAAGGGTGTGTGATGTCACTTTCACTGTCCCCAGCTTTTTTGTGAATTACTGGCCATGCTTACTTTTATCTTGCCCCCACACACATTTCTGGGAATTTGTCCTTGAATAAGCAAATTGTTTTCTCTAAGACTATAGAAAATTGTGGCGATTAATGTGAAAACCCCAAATGTGAATGATGTTCGCTTCTATCATGGTGGTGCAATTCGCGGAGCAATGTACCGTGGCGGCTTCTGTCCTTGGCCTTCACCACTGGTTTCACGTTATCAAAGCAGGGTCCTTCCAGCCAGAACTTGGCACAAAGGACAACTTTAACAGATTAGTTTTCTCTGTTTTGCAGTAGGTCAATTGGTGCCAAAGACTTCTCAAGTGGTTTACAAGAAATTCTGGACTGATGCCATGCCCTGCCTTGCCCTTTAATCCACTTAATTGTAATTGGCATTTAGCACTGCCTCTGGCCATGCCAAGAAAAGGGATAAGCTCAGGAAATGCAAATACATGGATTGATGCTCCGACCTTGATGTCTATAATTCAGAAGGATTAAAGGAGAACTGCAATCACCATCGAAGTCCTTGTTTTAGTAAAGCTACTCCAGAGGTAGAGTTGGCCTGGGGCAAAGATGACTACAATGCAATTAGCCTACAGCAGCGCTACCAATTAGCTCCATCGACAAGGGACTTTGTTTCACGTCCTGTGATTTTGTGTTGCAAATCATTATTGTGAAGATCATTTCCCTAACTGATTCAATGGAAGCAACCCAAGATTAAAACTCCCATAATGCACTAGGATATGAAATGAAGGATCAGGACGGACAAATAGAGGCATATTTATGGAAAAGTGGTGATTCATTCATGATGCGCCACTTTTATCGGACCCCATTGCATCCCCCTAATGACACCATGATGGTCATGTCCACATTAGCGTCATAATTTATGGCGCCAAGGTGGTGCTTTGCTGGATTAAAGCACAGGGAGGCCCATTGTTTACAATGGGAGCATCATCATAATGCCTGCCTTAGCCAGGCATTAATAACAACGCAAAAAATAGTGCAGTGAACTTTAGTAAATTTCACTGCACCATTTTTCTGGGCATCCCTATGTGCAGACGACCCCCTTGCATACCTTATGCCTGGTGCAGGTATAATGTGGCACAAGGGTTTACAAAGTAGCCCAATGCTTGCAATGCGCCAATTTGTAAATATGGCGCATGGGAAGTGTCACCTTAATGGCACACTTGAGTAAAACAAATTATGTAAATGGGGCGCAAGGTGGCACTACAGGATTCATAAATATGCTCCATAGTACCAAACCTACACCTTGGCAGGAAGCAACCCCTATCCTACAATCATGTGCATCATACCTACTGTTCACTTACAATATATGGTGAACAGTGTAAAAGTAACTTACAAGCCTTGGAAATTGTTGTATTTTCTACTGGAGACTCAGTTACCTCTTTGGGTTTGTGATTCTGTCTGGAATGGCTATCAGGCCATCTGTATAAAGGGCTGCAAAGGGATGACAACAGACCCCTCTTTTGGGTGACTCCTGGTGTATCCTCTGACGGCTTCCTAATAGTCACTGTGACTTTGTACTCAAATGAGTTTGCGTCCCAGAAGTCCGAGTCAGGGGCACTCCATGAGCGAGTACACTACAAGTGTTGCCTATGTATGTTTGTGCTGCACGCTTTTGTGGTGCATACACTGTTAGGCCCTCATTTAAGGGGATTTGGCGTATGGCAATGAAGCAAGTCACTTTGCGCACTGTCCTAATTTAAAGCAAAAGGGCAAGAATGCACTGTACTTATCAAATACAGTACATTCCTGCCCTTTCTGCCTGCGCTGGCACTGTATCAGTAGCCTGGCGCCAACGCAGACACCCTTACACCATGGTGCCAGGGTGCCTGTGTTGTCAGCAGGATTTCTTAAGTGCAGAAAGGGGCACCTTCTTGCACAGAAACAATCCATAGAGGCGTTTTCTGCTTTCTATGTGTGCTGCACTACACGTAGAATGAGGAAAAAACAAGGAAAAGTAAAGATATTTCTCTTTGTTATGCCTGCCCGGGGAGTTGCAAGATTGTGACACAATCTCAGGTTTACAAGTCTTTGTAAATCTGGGAATGCATCACAACCCCTGGGAGTTGCGTGGGGACACTCACAGCAATGCCTATGGAACACCACCCTTGAGCAGAATATGGTAATGCAGCAATTTGTGCTGCTTTGCCTTGCTCAGGATTTATGAGGACACCCAATGTGGCTTTATAAATCTGCCTCAGGACCTAGCATGGCGTGGTGCAAACGTGATGCAAGGCTCTCATAAATATGCCCCTTAGTCTCTGACTAGAAGGTTCTCTTTCCAACTGGATGGAAATGCAGCACCCAACTCTGTTTGAATATATTTACCTTCAAACGCGCCTTCAGACAATCAGATCCTTCTGCTCTCCAAGTCCATCTTTACTCATTACATAATGCTTGCTGCAGCGTTGACCCTGGAATTGAAGCAGAAGTATCTTCAGAGCTGAAGACATGGATTCTCAATTGCTTCCTTTGGGGTATGCTACATAAGGAAAAGTCAATTAGAGCAATGTGCATCGATTATCAAATTAGAGTTGTGCTGTTCTGTTCTTAGCTTGAGTATACCAGACAGAGTAAGCTGTCTGGTTGTAAACGACCTAGTGTCAGCTTATAAAGAACGTTCAGTGAGTTTAAAGCCCACCCATTGCTAACCATTGGTTGGATTTATTGCCACCCTCATTTACTTCCGCCTTATTCAATAGCTTGCCTTGTCCATCTTTTGTTTGACCCTCTCCTGGGACACAGTCTCTTTACTTGGGTCCTTCCACTTATGACTTTTAGGGTGCTACATTTTGGTTTTTGTTTAAGCACTCCACAAGATGGCATGTGTTTTCTAGCTGTCACCCTTCTGATCTCTCTCCACTTCCTTTCCATGATGCTCTTCATTGTCCACATGCTACTGTGGTCTTTTCCACCACTTTTTCTAAATGGGAGAATGTCCATGGGACAGGTAGGAATCCCAGGCATTAATAAATAAATCTCACCTTTTTCATGGGAGAGAAATAGGTAAGAAGGTTGACCAGCACTGATGGAATGGTAACTGGTGCATGGTAAGCCCTTGGTACGTTTAAAGCATCTCGTAAACTGTTACTGACTTCAGCCGATTAAGGATCTTTTGTTAATCATGGTGGCATAGTGGCTACCTATCATTAAGAAGCTTGCACAGAAGCATAAAATAAGATCCGTTAGTGAAATCCATGGCAGCGACGTTCATTGTAATGATTATGCATAATTTGCATAAGTACTTCTCTATGAGTACTTACGCAAGGGAACAATCAGCCATGCTATATTATTATGGCAATAGGCACATACAAACGATGTTATGCTTTATAGGTTTGTGCCTAAAAGACCACTAGCAAGGGGAATTATTGAGGAAGAAAACCATCAGTAGAAAGGCACAATATATACCTTATAGGTCCTCCCTGTCCTGTAACGATTGATGTAATGTATACGTGGGCCAGGTTGGAAACCTCACCATAGTGGGAGATAACTGAACGTGGATAGTTTAATAGCAGAAATTACTTGTGGAAGAGACAAATTTCCAGATTTCAAAAAGTAAATTGAATGTAGAATCCCTCCTATAAACATAGTTAAGGCCTTACAACTTATTCCCATCTGTACTTGTTTATGAATTCCTGTAAAGCCAGAACCTACAGAAGTGTTTACATCATAAGTGCCTCTTTCAGTACCTGGGTAGTAGCAATGCTACCTCCTCCTAACTGGATCCTTTGCTCATCTGTGTGGTACATGAATGGAGAAGGTCTGTCTGCATTCCTTCTATGAGGCACAATGAGAGCAGATTATATGTATTTTTTTTGCACTGCATGAAGATAGGAATCTAATTTGGAACTCTTGCGGGTCGATGGAGATTGTGGGTCGAAGGAGATTGTGGATAAACCTGACAGACACAAATGTGATTTGATGGAAAGCCACAGAACATTTCTAGGCATCTTTGATTTGTTTCAGGTTCTAGCGAATAGAGGGTGGAGGACAAATGCTCCCTTTGAAGGTCGAGGACAGCCCTGCCCCTCTTGGCTGGGCAGTGTATCTACCCCTCTCTTGTAATTAGAATTCGGCCAAAACTTGGCACTTCTCTGGAAACCACATCTGGGTCTCCCAGCCAACGATAAGAAAGCAGTAGAAACCTAACGTTAGTGTCCCAGGGATTTACTGATTTATGTCCAGGCTCCAGATAGGAGTGGGGAGGGTAATATTTCGGAGCTCCAGGACTGGTGTCTTTGGCATCCTGCTTTCCTGACAGGTTGGCAACAGAAAATGAAATCCTGCTACACCTTGCTAGAATTGCAGCTTGTCAGGAGCTAGCAAGAAGAAGCACTCCCTGAGCAGAAAAAGTTGTTCAATATATCCTGACAGTGAGAAGCTTTGCAGAAGAGAAATCCACAGACCAGATGTAGTGTGGAAGAAGGAGCTTGTAGGGAATGACTAGAATTTTGACAATGAGACGTCAAGGACAGAGCCGTTCACGGAGTACTCTGGTGAGCCTGCTTCATCCCTACCAAATCACTGCCTGTAAACTTTGGGCATTTCCTTATTTGCAGAATCATGAATAGTAACATTACAGAGTGGCCAGATGTAAGCATACCACAAACATCTGGATGCACATATGCTTATATACACACATATATAACATAACATTTTAAATTAAAACAACACTGAAATTCACCAGTTACAGTTAACTGAATTAACTGTAACATGAGCCCCGTCATGTACAATTTTGTTATACGTGATGTACTTTCAGATGTCATCAGTGATGCTATCAATGCTGTCATTTAAAATGTAGTGTAAAATGTAGTGATGTAATATGTGCGGGTATAAGCACATACCCCTGGCTCGCCCTTTGATACCCCTGGCACTGACTTTGCAACCCTTGGCCTCAGAGGTGGCAATTTACGTGCCAAGAACACAGTTGGAAGGCCTCACTTTCTTTGTTTTCTGTCAAATTTTTCTATCTCAGTAATAGTAAATAATAACATATTATTCACAGAGGCGTAGCTTCGGTGGGAGTGAGTGTTACACCCCCCTAATAAATCCATGTTTTGATAAATAGTTGAGTAAAGGTGTTTTCAGTCAGATATTGTGAGATGTCTGTCGGATTTCAGCAGGAATTTTTACAGACACACACACACATACAATGAAAAACATACACACATTCTCTACCTCTCTGTTTTGAAAGTCCTCAAAAACATTGGATATTTTACCAAATATTGGGCCTCATTACGACTTCGACGATCTTTTAAGCAGACCGCCGAAGCCGCTGCAGTCAGCAGACCGCCAGTGCTGGCGGTCTGTTGACCGCAACATTAGGAGTCCTGTTTGGACTTCCACCAACAGAGTTGAAGAGGCGCTTGCACCACCAGCACCTCCACGCCAGCAAGACTCCGCCCCCCATATTACGATACGTAATACGGCTTGGCGGAGTCCTTTACAATGGTGCGGTGCTGGCAGTGCAAAATGTCAGGACCCATACCCTCCTGGACTGCCAGATCGCCAAAAAAGGTAAGTTGATCGATTCAAAAGGGTGGGGGGGGGGTCTATTGGGTCTTGGATGCATGTGTTTGGTGTGCACGTGTATGAGTGCCTGAATGGGTGTGCGTGGAGGGCGTTTGTGTGTGCATGAGTGTGGATTGAGTGGGGGTGTGGATGAAGGGGAGTGTGTGCATGAGTGTGGATGAAGGGGGTGGGTGGTGTGTGTATGTGTGTGGATGATGAGAGGTGGGCATGAATGTGAATTTGGAGAGGGGTGCATGCAAGAGTGCGGATGAGTGCATGGGGTTGTGGGGACATGTGATTTTTCACTATTCGTGTAATGAAAATCGGGCACAGTTAGCTGCAATATGCTCTTCCATGGCAGCTGAGGTAAGTAAAAAAAGCTTTTAAATGTATATTTTGTGTGTGCTTGTGGGTGAGACTTTGCTTATGTGAGAAAGAGCGTATGTCAGTGTGAATTTGTGTGTATGTGTAAGTATGTGCTTGTGAGTTAGGGTGTTGGTCAAAGGGCGTGTGATGTCACTTCCGCTACCCCTGGTATTTCGGTGAATTGACGTCCATGCAGCGTTCCTGGAAGACTTACACAGCTCCGTCATGGTCGGGCCTAACAAATGCCTTGCATGAGACTGACTGATTCCCAGCCTTACTAACCTTCAAGGACACCAGCACAATCGAAAAACAAAACGTCCTTCTTCCATGAAAACAGCTAGTTAACTGAATTAACCAATATCGATGCCTATATTCCAAAATACAGAGTTTCACTGTAATATTGTTGGCTTGGGGCTAAAGGGAGCGCCATTCCACTCCGTCCCCGGTTGTCATGTTCAAAATTAGGGCCATTTGTTATATACAACTAGTGCCTGAGGTAGCTTGTATTTCGAAATTTGTGCCCAAGACTTCCTTAACATTTAAAAATATATTAAACTGAGCTTCTTTGTTTTGGCCCCAAGCTAGAGCTATTTCTGTTTATTTTTTAAATTATTTTCTCCAAATTAAATTCTATTTAGCAACTATGCTCCCGTTGAACCCTCTTCTCCCTATCCCACGGTTATTTAGTTTTCCACTTTTGTATCTGTTGATTTTAATTGGTATATTTACTAGAAAGTGTCACATCATAGATGATGCGCCACTTTTCTTGCTCCCTCTTACCGGCACGTAACAACACCATGGTTGTGCCATTTTTACAATACTGTGCACTATGGGGATTGTTAGCACAATAGCGTCAAAATGTTTGACGCTATTGTGGCGCTTTGCTACACTAGCATCAAAAATGTTGACGCTGGTGCAGCACAGCACAAGGAGGCCCATTGAATATAATGGGTGCGTTATTTTAATGCCTGA
The DNA here is from genome assembly GCF_031143425.1 of Pleurodeles waltl. Classification (NCBI taxonomy): domain Eukaryota; kingdom Metazoa; phylum Chordata; class Amphibia; order Caudata; family Salamandridae; genus Pleurodeles; species Pleurodeles waltl. The sequence continues at coordinate 111,202,866 of NC_090446.1, read as the reverse complement.
TTTGAGCATGCATTAAAAATGATGGAAAAAATGGCACAACAAACTTTTGTACATTTTACTGTGCCATTGTTTCGGGCCTCCCTGCACTGGAATGCCCCCCTTGCATACATTATGCATGAAACAGGCATAATGTGGCTCAAGGGGTCGCAAAGTGGCGCAATGCAAGCACTGCACAACTTTGTGACTATGGAGCGGCAGAAAAGCCACCATAGAGCCGCCTTCGCATAAAAATAATGATGCCCTGGCATCGCTAAGGTGGCGCGGGGGCTTGTAAATCTGCCCCTTTATTCGTAGTAGTTAATTGCACGTTTTTCATCCAGGCACCATCTTAGTGTCTCAAAAATCGCAATATAATGCTGTAGATGCAAGGGATTCGCTTTTCGAGCCGGCTCGTCTTGCCACAACCCACTATTCAGCCCTACCATGAATGATTCAAATCTTCCCATTCAGGCTAATGGCCCTTTTACACTGCTCACTTTAATCTGCTTCACCACATATTTCATATTTAATTCATGGTTACATAAAAAAAGACTTCACTCGCTGCCCAAGAGAAACCTTCCCTTCCACCCCTGGCACTATAGACTGGGATGAGGATGCTGGTAGATCTCAGATGGCAGCTTCATCTAGTCTGCTGTTCAGGTGAGGTGGAGATCATAGGCTCAAATTCCAGTATGGCTGACACAGGGCGCCCAGGGCTGGAGGTGCCCTGGAATTAGAAAGCTGCACCCTACATTGTCATCTTGCAGTCTTAATATAGGAGCAAACAAGCTACCATCAGAAGGCTGAGTAATTTATTTTGACTTATTTTAATATTTCCTTTTTAAATGGAAAAAGACACATTTTTATTATACTCTCACACAATACAATCATTACAAAGGTTTAATGGTACTTGTCACAAAATAAGCAGGACCCGATTCATAGAGGTAAACATAGACTTTTGTGTAAGGTTACATTTTTTTCCTATACACAAAGGTATTTTGCAAGTAGTATCTTTAAGAATGCAATGTGTCAGCACTGGAGTCGGAGACTTCACACATAAAATGATAGGCTGTTCCTAAGTACAACCACTTGTGATTGTCAACCACAGCCTTTGTGCAGGTGCATCTTCAAAGGCTTGTCTAGGATATAACAATGTAGCATTCTTTATTGGCACTTGTTTTCACAACATAAGTTAAGGCCAGGTTCACAGAGGTAAACATACACTTTTGTGTGTTTAAATTTTTTCCTACTCAGAAATGTATTTTGCAAGTAGTATCTTTAAGACTGCAAAATGTCAGTGTTAGACCTGGCATCCTTGGCATGGTTTCCCCTGTCTTTTTGCCTCTGCCTTCTTTATTTTTGACTGTGCTCTGGATTTAGGTTTTTGCTGGTTTTAGGACTTTGGGCACTTTACCATTGCTAATCAGTGCTAAAGTGCAGGTGCTCCCTGTGTAAATTGTGATTATCATTGGTTATCCATGATTGGCATATTTGATTTACTAGTACGTCCTTAGCATAGTTCACCGTGTGTGCCTAGGGCCTGTAAATCAAATGCTACTAGTGGACCTGCAGCACCGATTGGGCAGGGTGCAGTTTATTTAAAAGGTAGGTCATGTACTACTTTGTCTTACATGTCCTGATAGTGAAATATTGCCAAATTTGTTTTTCACTATTGCAAGGCCTATCCCTCCGGTAGGGTAACATAGGGACTGCCTTGAAATATCTTTTAAGTGCAGTTTCCCATTGGGAGCAGATTGAAGAATGGAGTTTGGGATCTCTGAACTCACAATTTAAAAATAAATCCTTTGGTGAGGTTAGCATTTAGATTGTAAATTTGAAAATGCCACTTTTAGATAGTGGTCATTTTCTTGCTTAACCATTCAGTGCCGCTGCCTGGCTGGTTCAGGATGAGAGTTGGGCTGGTTGTGAATTTACTCTAGACAGTCACACAAAGGGAGCTGAGGTTTGTCTGGCATTCCCTGATGGGTCTTCTGGGGCTAGAGTGGTGGGAGGAGCTGACATTTCCACCTAAATAAGGCTGTGCCTGTCCTTACACAATGCAATCTCCAATCCCCTAGATCAGGTGTCTCGAACCAGTCGATCCTGAGCTACCAGTTGCTCGCAAACCCCTTCAGAGTAGTTTGTGGCCCTGAGTTCATTTTTAAACAAGCACAAGGTCACATTTTTCCTTTTAAAGTTAAGGGAAGACCTGTGTTTATTTCACATTATCATCCAGCTGCAGATAGAATGGCCAAATAATCAGCAGAGTTCTGTCAGATTTATGACCCAGGGCACAGAGGTGAAGAATTGAAGCAGTAAAGTATTCAACTCTTAAATAAAAATCCTAATCAACTCAATATTGAAGGTGAGAACAAAATGATGTTTCTCAATGCTTTTAAATCAGAGAAAATTTAATGGAAAGGTTACCTTATAATTAAGTTAACTTTTCATTTCATTTTCTCCATTTTTTTCAAAGTGTTGCATTTACAAACAGCAGGCTTGCTCCCCGTGGTCAGCAGAATATTGTGCCATATTTATAACTGAAAAATACAGTCATTTTTTTAACGGGAGAAATTTAAAGTGCAGAACATTTTCCACGTTATGAACGTTTTTTACATTTCTCCCCTTTAACACAAATCGCCTTATGTTTGTGTTAAACATGCAACAGTGCCTCATATGGCGAAAGGTATGTCCTGTGCCGGAAGTACATACAGCTTAGGCTCTCAGTTACCCATGCACATATAAACCATTCATATGCACACATGTTTATACATCACCAAAGATCACGCTCTCACTGAGACACATAAGAGCCCTGTCACAGTGTTTTGTTTTGTCAATGGCTCTACTCACATTAGGCTTAAAGTCAAGGAAGTTGTGTGTGGGGGTGTCTGGCAATAATGCACAAGTTGTTTATCCTTCAGTAACTCACAATGATTTTCACTGATCAGAATTAGTTCTCGCTACAGAAAAGGTCGAAGACTCCTGCCCCAGTGTGTCTGGGACCAGGACAGGAAAGGCAGGGTCTTGTTCACTACAAAGACTTACCTTTGAAGTTTGCCTTCTTCAAAGCCAGAAATGAGTATAAGTTTTGGACCCAAAACCCGAGACTTTTAGAACACTTTGAATCAAGAGGAGACTCTGCCAAGGAGAAGAGCTGAAGAGTTGTGAGGAGGCATACTGCCCCTTTGCTGTGTGTGCTTTGCTTGGTTGCCCTGCACTTGTTGCTTCTGCTTTGGAGCGGACTGCTATGTCCTGCTTGTGAAGTTTCTCCAAGGGCTTGGACTGAGCTTGGCTCCTGTTAAGAAGTCTTAGGGACATCAAAGACGTCACCTGCCAGCCCCTGGGTTCTCTTGCTGAGGACCCTGACTTGCCAAGTGGTGCCCACTCCAGTTCCTGTGCCCTTGGGAGTGAAAAGTGGCATAAAAACAAGAAGAACTAGGCACACTGACTCCGGACAACTCCAGAACTGATGCTGCCGTACAACTCTGCACCGCTGCCTGCACCTGAAGCCGTGGTCCCCTCTAAAGTGTGACAACCACGACCGACATCACAGGCTCCATGCCGCCGCAGTGCCACTGAAGTCCCACAACATTGAGAGTCCAGCGTGCCATGTTCCTGATGCCTAATACACTCAACTCCACTGCGGCGCCTGTGGCCCCGTGGTGACCGTGACCCTGAAAGGTCACCCCATCACATCTTGACCTACCAGACTAATCGACCCTGCCGGATCGTAAGAAACTGATGCCTCGCTGCCGATGGCACCTCACCTCTGTTGCCTCTAAGGAACCAACACCTCACCTCCCCTGCATAGCGGTAGGGAACCAATGCCTCACCTCCTGCATAGCAGCATGGAACCGATGCCGCACTGGCTCCAGAGACGCCTATCATCCCCGTCTCTGTGCCATGTCATTGACTCTCCCTCACTTCTAACATACTGTACCTAGAGTTTGTGCGACTCCGTGACTGGAGCCGTAATCCCTCGTGAGTGGAGTCCGACTATTGGGAACTACTACGACAACAATGTTGTGATAGCCCCATTTGGAGCTATTGTGTTTCACAGTGCTATACTGAAATTTAATATTTAAAAATGTGTATCTTTGCTTGTATATGTTGGATTTTTATCATTTTAGTCTTATTTTATTTAGATAAATATTGGCCATTTTTCTAAACTCGTGTGGTGTCCATTTGTAGTGTTTTCACTGTATTACTATGTGTGGGTACAAATACTTAACACATTGCCTCTAAGAGAAGCCTGACTGCTCATGCCAAGCTACCAAGGGGGTGAGCAGGGGTTAAGTTAGGAGTGTGACCCCCTTACCCTGACTAGAGTGAGGGTCTCTACTCAGACAGGGTGTAGACTGACTCGCAAATAGAGACCCTATTCTAACAGTCAGTACTCAAGGAAGAGACTCCAAACATAAAATGATAGGTCTTTCCTAAATACAACCACTGGTAATTATCAACCACAGCCTTTGTGCAAGAGCATCTTCAAAAGCTTGCCTAGGATGTAACAAAGTATCATTCTTTATTGCTCCTCTACCGTACCGAGATCAATGAGCATGACCTTTTGTGTGAAAAAAATGATTGTCTAAGGTGATAGACAGGCATAGGCCCTCATTCTGACCTTGGCGGGCGGCGGAGGCCGCCCGCCAAAGTCCCGCCGTCAGATTACCGTTCCGCGGTCGAAAGACCGCGGCGGTAATTCTGACTTTCCCGCTGGGCTGTCGGGCGGTCGCCTTCAGACCGCCCGCCAGCCCAGCGGGAAAGAGGCTTCCACAATGAAGCCGGCTCGGAATCGAGCCGGCGGAGTGGAAGCTGTGCGACGGGTGCAGTTGCACCCGTCGCGTATTTCACTGTCTGCGCAGCAGACAGTGAAATACATGTAGGGGCCCTCTTACGGGGGCCCCTGCAATGCCCATGCCAGTGGCATGGGCACTGCAGGGGCCCCCAGGGGCCCCACGACCCCCCCTACCGCCGGGATCTGGATGGCGGTAGGGGGGGTCGGAATCCCCGCGGCGGTGCAGCAAGCTGCGCCGCCGCGGAGGATTCAATGGGGCGGCGGTACACTGGCGGGACCCCGCCAGTGGTGCCGGTCCGACCGCGGCTTTACCGCCGCGGTCGGAATCCCCATTGGAGCACCGCCGGCCTGTCGGCGGTGCTCCCGCGGTCCTCCGCCCTGGCGGTCAAAGACCGCCAGGGTCAGAATGACCACCATAGTTTTTTACCCTACCAATTTCGAGGATGTGAGAATTCTGCGTAGTTTGTATTCATGAAATTACACAAAATTTTGGAAATGTGGCAAAATAGCATAGTTTAAGGAATTTCACATAACATAAAAGTCCCAAAGTGACAAAAAATACTCCAGCGTAATTTAAATTTCGAACTGGAGTATTTAGTTAGGTATTATTTATTTATTTAGCAGTTTTGTATAGTGCAGATTAGACCGAGAGGTGACAGAGTGATTTACAGAGGAGCAGTTAGTTAACAGTACACTAAGGGAGTGTAAGCTATTTTTAAGGGAATTTCAGTGGGATTCATAATATAATAACATATGGTTCAGTATGTTATGAACAATACAGTAAGCAGACATATAAAACACGTAAACTATTTTGGAAACAAAGGCAGTCTATTTCAAAGTCGTGTTCTCTCAGATGGGATTATGAAGGACTCGTACAATTTTAAGGCATCATCATCACATTTTCAAGGACTTTTAATTTGGAAATTCCAATCTGTTGGCATGGGTGTTTGATGGGTTACTGGAATGTGGGGGTTTAAAGGCCTATGACACTACTAGATGAAAGTAGTGATTGAATATTAGCTTTCTGAGGTCATTTTTGTTAGTGTCCCATAGAATTTCAAAATCTGGGAGCACTCTCTGAGGAAGATTTACCAAATGTTTAAGCCTTCTTCCGAAATGGAATTTCAAGACGGAGGGGTTCAGAGCTCCTCAGTTGTTAATGGCCTCTTGAGATCTGTACCTTCCCAGTGATAATTCAGCATAACTTCATGATGTGCCCTAGAAATGGTGCATGCCAGTTTGAATATTTTCTTTGTTTCAATTGAGGATCCATTTAAGAGAGATCAAATTGGCAGCTATATAGTTCTGTTTTCTTGATCCTGAGACCTTTCTAGCAGCCACATGCACAGCAACTTTTGAGGAATCGAGGGAGAATTTAGGAATCTCTTCTAGCATGGAGGTACCGTATTGAAGCCTAGGCAATTTCAGTCATGGTGTATTTCAATAATGTTATTTAGGGTCTGAATGACATGATTGAGAATGGATTTATGGTCGGGTTAGGACTTAGGTGTTCTTGGTACCACGGTTGTGGTAGTGCTGGAATCCTCGACTACAGAGTCCGTCAGTCGAATTACGATGTTGGCAGTTCCATTGATGAAAGACCCCCTGTGGTACCACCGCCACCGCTCGTCTTTCTCTCCCACATCATTTGCGGTCACAGGCCACAGCAGCTGACAATTGGAGTTCAGCCTCTGTTCCTGCAGGCAGGATTGAGATGTGGTTCACTGCCAAGCTGACTGGCGGGAACCCGAGATATAAGGTCAGTACTCACCTTATATCCAGTTTCCACTCCTCTTCCCATCACGGAGCCCCTCCTCAAGGTCCTCTCTTTGCTGCAGACTATTTCCCATGAAGAAAATACACACCGTTGGCGTCAATTCCTAAAATAAGCCACTCGTTCATTTTTTCACTGTTACAATGGCTGTGGACGTGTCCTGTTTGACAAGGTATTTTTTCCATAAGTGTTATACATATGTATGTATTTACAGACTTGCTTCTTGTACATACACACAGATGTCTCTGAACTGTGGAACAAAACCTACTAAAAGTGAGGTTCCTAGCAAGGCGGTCCACCTCTGCCAGAAGACCGCTGCTGCAAATCTGCCAGCACAACAGAAACATTGTAATACTGTGGACAGAAGACCGCCGGCTCAACAGTCTTCTTGGGACCGCCACCTCAGCGGTACTGCGATAAGACCGCCAAAGTCGTAATTGGGCCTCTGGTGTTGAATTGACACCTCCCTTCATGAGATTGTTAATTAATGACTGTGGAATGACGTTCTTGACCAGAATGAACTCCAAAGATTTTGCAGAATCAATAATATTTGGATTTTTATTAACAACTGATTGGTCTTTGAATCATTCTTGTAACATTATGTTGCAATGAAGGCAAGGGGAAATTCAGTTTTTATCGGTTAATGATTCAGATGCGAAAAGACATACAGGATTGAATCTCATTGACAAACCGAGACAATCTATCAATGACCTTTAGAGAATAAGGACCTCATTACAAGGCTGGCGGTCAGACCTCCATGACTGTGGCGGTCCGCCCGCCATATTACGATATTGGCAGGTGAACCAGCCTAAAGACCACCGTCCCCACCAGGATCACAGATCCTGATGGGGTGACGGTAGACTTGGTTGTAGTCAGCTAGTGCGGTGTTGAACGCAGTACCGCTTGGCTGATTACAACCATGTTCTCCGCCTTCCTTTACATGCAGGGGACCCCGCCGTGAATTTGGAGGCATCTAAAAGTACAGAATGCTTGCTTGTTGAACCTCTGGATCCACCTGAAATGGTCAAGAGTTTAGCTAAGTGTAGAGGCCTGATGTGCATAGCCTTTAAGTAAGAGTGTAGTGAATTTCACTTTAGGGCCTGCTTGCAGCCTCCATTTTTAAATACAGATTTTAACTTATCATTTCTTTTCTGTCTGCAGCCTTTTACATGGCTTTTCTTTTATGTGATAATGTACTGTGAAATCATTGTAAGTGTTGCTTGTTCCTAGTAAGCACTGATGCCACAGGCTGAACACTCTTGTCCAAGGCTGAGCACACAGAACAGAATGCCTAAACATTCTGGTTTTACATGAGACAGCTCGACATTTGTAGATATATCACAACGTCAAGCTTGCACCTCTGAGACTATGTGACATGGATGGTGCTTGTATTATACAGGGAGTGCAGAATTATTAGGCAAGTTGTATTTTTGAGGATTAATTTTATTATTGAACAACAACCATGTTCTCAATGAACCCAAAAAACTCATTAATATCAAAGCTGAATATTTTTGGAAGTAGTTTTTAGTTTGTTTTTAGTTTTAGCTATGTTAGGGGGATATCTGTGTGTGCAGGTGACTATTACTGTGCATAATTATTAGGCAACTCAACAAAAAAAAATATATACCCATTTCAATTATTTATTATTACCAGTGAAACCAATATAACATCTCAACATTCACAAATATACATTTCTGACATTCAAAAACAAAACAAAAAAAAATCAGTGACCAATATAGCCACCTTTCTTTGCAAGGACACTCAAAAGCCTGCCATCCATGGATTCTGTCAGTGTTTTGATCTGTTCACCATCAACATTGCGTGCAGCAGCAACCACAGCCTCCCAGACACTGTTCAGAGAGGTGTACTGTTTTCCCTCCTTGTAAATCTCACATTTGATGATGGACCACAGGTTCTCAATGGGGTTCAGATCAGGTGAACAAGGAGGCCATGTCATTAGATTTCCTTCTTTTATACCCTTTCTTGCCAGCCTCGCTGTGGAGTACTTGTACGCGTGTGATGGAGCATTGTCCTGCATGAAAATCATGTTTTTCTTGAAGGATGCAGACTTCTTCCTGTACCACTGCTTGAAGAAGGTGTCTTCCAGGAACTGGCAGTAGGACTGGGAGTTGAGCTTGACTCCATCCTCAACCCGAAAAGGCCCCACAAGCTCATCTTTGATGATACCAGCCCAAACCAGTACTCCACCTCCACCTTGCTGGCGTCTGAGTCGGACTGGAGCTATCTGCCCTTTACCAATCCAGCCATGGGCCCATCCATCTGGCCCATCAAGACTCACTCTCATTTCATCAGTCCATAAAACCTTAGAAAAATCAGTCTTGAGATATTTCTTGGCCCAGTCTTGACGTTTCAACTTGTGTGTCTTGTTCAGTGGTGGTCGTCTTTCAGCCTTTCTTACCTTGGCCATGTCTCTGAGTATTGCACACCTTGTGCTTTTGGGCACTCCAGTGATGTTACAGCTCTGAAATATGTCCAAACTGGTGGCAAGTGGCATCGTGGCAGCTGCACGCTTGACTTTTCTCAGTTCATGGGCAGTTATTTTGCGCCTTGGTTTTTCCACACGCTTCTTGCGACCCTGTTGACTATTTTGAATGAAACGCTTGATTGTTCGATGATCACGCTTCAGAAGCTTTGCAATTTTAAGAGTGCTGCATCCCTCTGCAAGATATCTCACTATTTTTGACTTTTCTGAGCCTGTCAAGTCCTTCTTTTGACCCATTTTGCCAAAGGAAAGGAAGTTGCCTAATAATTATGCACACCTGATATAGGGTGTTGATGTCATTAGACCACACCCCTTCTCATTACAGAGATGCACATCACCTAATATGCTTAATTGGTAGTAGGCTTTCGAGCCTATACAGCTTGGAGTAAGACAACATGCATATAGAGGATGATGTGGTCAAAATACTAATTTGCCTAATAATTCTGCACTCCCTGTATACACTGACCCTGGGCTATATGCGACAAAGGAGCACTTCCGCTGGGCTTACATTGGAACACGGTGCATAGTGTCCGGTATGGAGCTTAGCTGACTCTGAAGCTGATCCTGAGTCTGTCCTCTTCCCTTCACAGGACCAATAACCTGAACTACACCAGACCATCTTCCTGACATCCTGATACACTGTACCCAGGGATGGGGGCTCCAGTTTTCCCAATAGATCGGCAGAGTGTGCCCCCACTATGCTCTCAGCAGTGTAGGTTGCTTTAGATAGTAATATACTCACACATTCATATATCCGTGGTTGAACTATTTATCTTTTTCACCATTTTTGTAATGCTGTTTACTATGCTCTGCCTCGTTTGCCTTATAATCGAAGCTCATGTTTTCTATGCAAGAATACGACTATTGCAATAAATGTTTGTAACAACATTTTTGCATTCTTTCTTGTGTCTAATCTTGGGTACTCTAAATGACAATGAAAGGGTAGACCTATTTCCACGATTTTCTTGGAAATCTGAGAAGTTGTGTTTGTGGTTGCGTATCCCATCTAGTAGTCTGGTAGGTTTAGAGGGTCAGAGGGGGCACTGTGAGATATCCAGGAACTGTGCCAATATTTTTTGATGGTATGTGTCGGCTATGAACCTTTACTCTGACATTTATGATGACCTAATACACAGTCCTACTTTTTTTCATAGGAACAGTATAACAAGAGTACTGTTTGAAGCAGATCCCAGCTTGGAGAGGACAAGATATATTTTATTAAAATGTGTCTATTCTTTAAAATTTTTACATGAATTATACTTTAATACATTTGTTATTTTAAAAATGTATCATTTTTTTTATTCTATATTTTGGATCTCAATATTTTGGTTGTTTTTAATTTTATTTTAAGAATCTATATTATGGTCATCTATATTTTGGGTTTCGATATTTTTACACTTCAAAAGCATTGTGTCAGAATTGTCTTGGACATGATGGACTTATTGAGTATCTTTAAGATGGGCATTTTGATACTGTCACCGTCCAGGCTGTTGCTTGGATAGAAGATGATTCTCATCAACGATAGAGAAGAGATGGTGTACAAAAGCCTTTTCAAAATCTTGCACATCCACAGATGATTTGCAACTGGTTATATGTTTGATAGTTTGGAAGGGTCTAGGCCTGCCATTTTGAGAACAAGATATATCTGTCAGGACTTCAGTGAGATCATAATGTTCCTGGCTTAGTGAGACGCAGATCTAGTAACCAAGGCCAGACTGGCTGCACCGGGCACCTGGCATTTCCCTGGGAGTCTGGAAGGGTGGGGCCGCTTTTGTTACTGGGGGCTGCTTTTGTAGCAGTACAGCAGTATTTAAAGCTCTGCAAATTTCCTTGTATATCCAACAGTTTTCATTGAAACGATAAAAGGGCCAAGAAAACTTTGGTGATTAATGTACCTGCTACAGAGAGATATGAGTTTTGTTCAGTGGCAGTTTTGCCTCATCTAGGGTAGCGCAGGGTGTTAATATGTGTGCTGCAAAGAACGTGTACAGTGCAGATCACAGAACAGTATTGCACGTGCACTATAAAACAAATGAAATACATGTAAGAGACCGGCTATGGAGAGATGAGAGGCACTGTTAGAGGGTGATGGTGAGAGAATCCTAGGAAACATTGGGTTTAGTGAGGCGCAGGGTCTCACTAAACATTGTTGTATCCCGGTGCACTATTAGGTCCTAATAAGTATTGTTGTATCTTGGTGCACTGTAAGGTTATCAGTTACTATTCTTTAAAAACTAATACAATTGAATATATAATGAAAAATGTGTTGTAGAATGTACCGTTTGTGCCATTTTTTCCCAAAGGTTCTTGGAGGGGAGAACTCCCCAAGTCCCCACGTCCTATTGTAGTGGTCAGGCTCGCTGACTATGCACCCTATGGGAGCTGGTCTGACATCATTCTCCAGGGCTGCTTTGGGGTCCCAGCCAAGCCCTGAAAGTAATGCTAGTATTTGCTGAATAGAGAGAAATTAATTTTGATGATTCTAGTAGGAAAGAAGTCTTGAAAGTAGCAAGTAGGTCTAAGTTCGCTGATGATAGTTTAAGGGTCATGGGCGGAGAAGGGTATGCATCTGTTCCACAGCTCTGAGTATTCCCGTAGAAGGGCAGGAGCAGGAGAGTGAAGGTTGAAATTGCTTCTTAAATTAAGGTTGGTATCAGTGAAGTGACTCCAGAAGTGAGCACATATATCTAAGAAGTGATGCAACTAGTGGTTACTTTCTGGATTTTGCAATATTTTTATATAGCAGATCTTTTTTAGCATTTCTGGCAAGTATTTTTGAGTAAGGAGATTTGTTTGAAGCCAGAGTAGAGAAGAGAAAGATGTCAACGAGGACAGGAAAGTAGTTAAAACAATAACCATAGCGGATGGTTAGCCACAGGTTGGAGTCAGTATAAACCAAGTCTTGGATTTTTAGGTTGCAGTCTAACAGACAGCACAGCTGCCTTGTTTGCTAAAGACATCTTGGGGACTTTCAGAAAGTTGACCTAGGAATGCATTCAACTAATTGATTGCCATAGGTTTTGTGGCTTATAACGCACACTCTCTGGCTTTCCATTTGCTGGCTTTATTTGCTTAATTCTCTCCAGTTTCAGTTCATCCCTCCCATTGCCTAAACTGTTTACTGTATTATTCCACAAACTCGCATTCTGTTAAAAAGCCTTTAAAGCTTGTTCTTATATCGTCACATTTGCTGTGCATTTAAACCTAAAGGGAAAATGCCAGGCGCTGTCTTGAAAGGACACTTGTTTACTTTTCTTTCTCTGACTTCAAAATTAAAGGACTTTTGTGACCATCTTGCTGGATACTGGGGGCAGGAAAGAGTTTTTTTCTAGCACACGTTTAAATGAACTTCTTAAGTATTTCAGATTATATCAGAATTATGAACGCACAAATGAAGCACATTTTTTGTTATTTCTTAAGTGTGTTGGAAACACAAATACTTTAATATGATAAAAATGAATCATTAAACGAGGTGATGCAATTTCCACACATTTACATCTGTGCACTGTATATTTTTATTTGTAAAACTATGCCTATGCAAATAAAATGGGCATTTCATTTGAAAATGTGTGGTCTGTAATGGCAGTGTGCTACCACACAATGAATACTCCACTTTACGCCACTGTCCTCTACTCTGTACCACTTCACACCCTGCACTCTAGTCTGCACCACTCCACTTTACACCACTCCATGCAATTGCACTATGCACCACTCCACTCTATGCCACTTAATGCAACGCCTCTCTACTCTACTCTGTACCACTTTACTCTATGCCAATGCACTCTTCACTACTCTACACCACTGCACTTTACACCACTCCAGTCTAGGTCACACCAATCTACTCTGTAAAACTCAACTCTACACCACTGTACTCTATACCACTCTGGAAAGCTGCACTCTATACCACTGCACTCTTTGCCAACACACTCTATGCCAATCCAATGTACATCACTCTAATCTACTCTGCACCACCACACTCTAAGCCACTGCACTCTTCACCACTTTACTCTATGCCATTACACTCTATGCAACTCTACACAACTGCACTCTGCCCTGCACCACTCCACTCTACTCCACTCTTCTCTGAAAAATATCTACTCTATGCCACTGAACTCTACACCACTTTACTCCACTCCACTCCACTTAATGCCACTGCTCTCTACTCTTAACCACTGCACTCTATGCCAATGCACTCTACACAACTGCACTCTATATCACTGCACTCCATGCCACTGCACTCTACTTTGTATCACTGTACTCTATGCCACTGTTCTCTATGCCACTCAACCCCACTCTATACCACTGATCTCTGAAACTCTACTCTATAACGCTGCACTCTCTGCCCCTGGTCTTTGCCATTCTACTCTGCACTACTCCACTCCACAACACTGCACTCTATGCCACTGCACTCTATGGCCCTATAGTCTACTCTGGACCATTCTATGCTACTTTACTCTGCACCTCTCTATGCCACTGCACTCTATGCCACTCTTCTCTACTCTGCTCCACTCAACTCTTCGCCACTCTATTCTGTGCCACTTCACTCTGTGCCACTCCACTCTGCCCCACCCCACATTGCATCACTCCTATCTGAACCACTCTACTCTGCACCTCTGCACTCTGCTATGCACCACTCTAATCTAGGCCACTGCATTCCATGATGCTGCATTGTATGCCGCTGAATTCAGTGCCACTGCACTCTACACTACTATACTCTGCAACACTCTATGCCTATGCACTATACACCAGTCCCCCTCTCTACTCTACTGTACTGTATGCCTTACTCTACTCTATGAAACTCCAGTACGCAACACTCTATGCCACTCCCCTCTACAGCACTCTTCTCCATTCCATTCTATGACACTCCCTGCCACTCTCTTCTATGTCACTAACTTTTAGCCATGCTGAGCAGCAGTCATGCTGGTGAACAACATGGCTAAAACACATTGGCAAAGCCAATAGCCCTTTCAATGGCTAGCAATGGCTAGACCTATTGGCTTTGCCAATGCGTGTTTTTTGTGTGAGTGAGAAACAAACTGTTCTGTTTTACACTGTGGGTTTGTTTTAGACATTCAACCACTGCAGGGTATATGCAGTTTGGATGCCTCCCATCAGCACTGAACTCTTACAAAAATATGTGTTCCGATGTGTGAATTTAGATGTAATCAGTGTGCTGTTTTATGCATTTCGAGATAGTTTCAGAAGTGTGATAGATGGAATGCAAAGCCATGGAATCTGAGGCAGAGGAGGTCTCAAATAACAAATGAAGACATTCAAATGAGTCGTGACACATATATTATAGGTAAAAGTAGTTTTCTTTGCATTTCCCCTAATAGCACCACTGGTTTTGACTTATCTATATATTGTGAAAATAGTATAATTATTAGAGGTGCGGGGAATGTGTTGTTGGCAGAATTTTCTTCACTCCATGTCACTCTTTATTGTGGAGTTTGTCCAAATTCCACCGATTTACTAACATGAGAGATCGCAGGCAGTTGCAAGCAGTCGTAGTCAGGGGACTGCTGTTTGAGTAGATTTGCTGCCTCTTGAGTAAACTTTCTAGTTGAGTGACAGCAAAATAACCTCAAATTGCTCTTGCACAACGCATGGCACAGTTTTTGCTGATTTTCAGTGCTGCAGTGCTACAGGTGTTAAATTGCAGTGCCAGCTGCATATTTTCCATCCTTGGTGGAGCTCTCTGAAATCTCACAGAGTTTTCATGTAAATCTGCAGAATTCTGGGGAGTGAAACTCAGTGAGTACCACCCACCTCTAATCATTTTCAGATATTGGGACATCAAGTACGTGAGATGAGTGATTGTTCAGCAGGATTTGGAAATGATGATAGGACTAGGTTTTATTTGGTGATGAGAGTGGAGAAGTTGTTGGAATGGGCATTTGCTGACCTAGCATTGAAGAGACAACATGAAATACTATATGATTGTTGACAGTAAGGTCCATTAAACAGTTTTTCTTAATGTGAATGAAATTATTGCAGTTAATGCCTCTGTACAAATGTCATCAGTAAGATGGTTCAAGTATCTTGATGGAAGGAGTATAAAAATGGATTATAGGCACATGCTTCTAGTTCAGGAGAAGTAGAAGTAGGGTTGGTTGAGGGAAGTGAATAAGAATCTTATGATTTGTGTATAATAAAGAACAGAATAGTGGATAAGGCTTAAGGGACTCCTTCAAAACATGAGGGAAAACCTGATAATGTCTTTAAAAGGATACAGAGCAGAATTATAATGAGTCACTACTTAATCTTCTGAACATATTTTGTACTCTGACTTAACAGTTAGAATTCCAGTGACAATGCTGGGCTCTAGATGGCCGCGGCAGACTCAGGATCTGCCAGGACTCAAGAAGAGCATGATGTTGGTGCCATATTACATCTTCTAAGCCCATATCCGCCATGGTCCACAAGATTTTGGCGTGCACAGTAAATCATTGACCTCTCCCAGCCTTGTCCTGGGATGACCACCACTAAGACCCAGCAATTTTGTGGTGGACAGTCTGGCAAATCAGGGGTTACAACTGGCAGTGACAGCTGAGGCTCTGCCGGCTGTTGCCCAGTGATTCTCCACGTCTAATCCTGGTGGACTGTTGCTTTGTGGCATCTAACCTGTTCTGACAAACTCTAATTGGAAAATACATAATACATAAAAGTAATTATGTGCTTGAATTAATCTCAGCCTCAGTCCACTGTTTTTTTTGCCCACCATGCCACCTCAGATTAGACACAGTCACATGCCAACTTTATAAAAGTGAAATTTTCAAGATTGTATCTTAAAATCTGACTATCAGACACCAAACACAAAATGTTAACCTGTTAAGAATGAAAAAGTAGCACTTATGAAATGTAATAAGCCAGCCCAATGTTATCCTATGAGAGAGGTAGGCCTAACAGTAGTGAAAAACAAATGTAGGGGGGGTTTGTAATACCAGGACATGTAAAACTTAAAGGTACATGTCAAACTTTTTAATTACAGTGTACTCTCCCTTATGAGCTACTTATGGTGACTTAAATACAATCAAAGGGGAGTTTAAGGCTTGGCAAGGGGGTTATATTTCAAAGTCGAGTTGGCTGTTTAAAAATGCATACAGACTACAATGGCAGACCTGCGTCATGTTTTATGGGGCTACTTTAGTGGGTGGCACAATATGTGTTCCAGGCCCACTAGTAGCATTTATTGTACAGGCCCTTGATGTATGGTATAAAAACTTTACTATGGTCTTATAAGTAAATTAAGTAGGCCAATAAGGGGTAAGCTGTTTTTAGCATGCTTTAGGGAGAATGCATGAGTGCTTTATCAATAGTTAGCAGTGGTAAAATGCACTGTATACTAAAGCCAACAAAAATAAATTCAGTAGCATAGTAGGGTGGAAGACCAGCATAAGGCTGACAGGTCTAGCAGGATTGAAACATTGACGATCATGATAAGATAGTATACATGTGATTTAACTATCTCAAATGTCATTTATTTACTCGTGTAAGGACCACTTCATATTCTCCATTGAATCTGTGAAATATATACCTATCGATCTGCCAGAACTACCTTTGTGTTTGCATTGTAATTCACCTTCAAATAATACAGGGGACTGCAGATTTGCTGTAGTTGAGGCCCACTGGATTTTGTCAATTTTGCTGCTCTTCCTAACTCAAAATGACTGTGTTAGTCTGCATCTCCTGTGCAATATAACTCTGCATAGGAAAACTCAGCAGAGTATTAAGTTGCAGGAAAAACATCTTCTACATAGATTTGCCATTGTGCAGAGAACAACTCTATAAAAGGTAAACTTGCACAGAAAAAGACTGTTAACAATTTTGAGCTGTCCTGGGTTTTATAAAAGTGAAAATTATCCTTCTATACTGTGACAATTGTTTTGCAGTACACAGACAAACTTAGCACGGTAGAAGGTGAATATACAACAGGTACATTTGCCAGCTTTGTGAAGGGTGAAATTCTGGAAGTTCACAAAATGTAACCTCTGTGTTCTATGTGAGAGAGGCTTGCACTGCTGCTGTCTGTGCTGTCCCTGTTGGCAAAGGAAGCCTCTATTAGGGATTCCTCTGTTCCTCACATGAATATGAGGGAACATTGCACTGCAGCTGTCCATGGTGAACCTTTACCAGTGTATAGGACGCTTGCACTGCAGCTTTCCCAAATTTATCTTTTCCTTGTGTGATAGAAGCTTGCACTGCAGGCCTCCCTGATGTAACTTTTCCAGTGTAAGAGAAGCTTGCACTGCAGGCGTCCCTGATGTACCTTCTGTGTAAGAGAAGCTGCCATTGCAGCTCTCCCTGATGTATCTTTCCCTTGTGTGATAGAAGCTTGCACTGCAGTCCTCCCTTATGTATCTTTTCCAGTTTAAGAGAAGCTTGCACTGCAGGCCTCCTTGATGTATCTTTTCCAGTGTAAGAGAAGCTTGCAGTGCAGATCTCCCTGATGTAACTTTCCATTTTGTGATAGAAGTTTGCACAGCAGGTGTCCCTGATGCATCTTTTCCTTGTGTGATAGAAGCTTGCACTGCAGGCGTCCCTGATTTACCTTCGGTGTAAGAGAAGCTGCCATTGCAGCTCTCCCTGATGTATCTTTCCCTTGTGTGATAGAAGCTTGCACTGCAGGCCTCCCTGATGTAACTTTCCATTTTGTGATAGAAGTTTGCACAGCAGGTGTCCCTGATGCATCTTTTCCTTGTGTGATAGAAGCTTGCTCTGCAGGCGTCCCTGATGTACCTTTCCCTTGTGTGAGGAAAGCTTGCATTGCAGCCCTCCCTGATGTATCTTTCCCTTGTGTGATGAAAGCTTGGACTGCAGGCATCTCTGGTGTACCCTCCCCTGTGGAAAAGAAGCTGGCACTGCAGTGCTCACTGATATACCTTTCCTTTGTGTGGCAGAAGCATGCACTACAGCCGTCCCCGATGTACCTTTTCCCTGTGTGAGGGAAACTTTCACTGCAGCTCTCCCTGATGAATCTTTTCCTTGTGTGCTGGAAGCTTGCACTGCAGATGATCTTATGTGCCTTTTACTGTGGAAGAGAAGCTATCACTGCAGCTCTCCCGGACGTATGTTTCCCTTGTGCGATGGAAGCTTGCACCACACTTTTCCCTGATGTATGTTTTCCTTGTGTGTTGGAAGCTTGCACAACAGCTCTCCCTGATGTACCTAATCCCTGTGCAATGGAAGCTTGCACTGCAGGCATCCCTGATGTACATTTTCCCTGCGTGAGGGAAGTCTGCACTACAGCTGTCCCTGTTGTTCCAAATCTCTCTGTGGGGGGAAATCTTGCAGTGCAGGCATCTCTGATGTACATGTTTACTGTGTGAGGGAAGCTTGCACAGCAGCTCTCCCTGGTGTAAATTTCCCTTGTAAGAGGGACATTTGCACTGCAGGCCTCCCTGATGTAACTTTTCCAGTGTAAGAGAAGCTTGCACTGCAGGCGTCCCTGATGTACCTTCTGTGTAAGAGAAGCTGCCATTGCAGCTCTCCCTGATGTATCTTTCCCTTGTGTGATAGAAGCTTGCACTGCAGTCCTCCCTTATGTATCTTTTCCAGTTTAAGAGAAGCTTGCACTGCAGGCCTCCTTGATGTATCTTTTCCAGTGTAAGAGAAGCTTGCACTGCAGATCTCCCTGATGTAACTTTCCATTTTGTGATAGAAGTTTGCACAGCAGGTGTCCCTGATGCATCTTTTCCTTGTGTGATAGAAGTTTGCACTGCAGGCGTCCCTGATTTACCTTCGGTGTAAGAGAAGCTGCCATTGCAGCTCTCCCTGATGTATCTTTCCCTTGTGTGATAGAAGCTTGCACTGCAGGCCTCCCTGATGTAACTTTCCATTTTGTGATAGAAGTTTGCACAGCAGGTGTCCCTGATGCATCTTTTCCTTGTGTGATAGAAGCTTGCTCTGCAGGCGTCCCTGATGTACCTTTCCCTTGTGTGAGGAAAGCTTGCATTGCAGCCCTCCCTGATGTATCTTTCCTTTGTGTGATGAAAGCTTGGACCGCAGGCATCTCTGGTGTACCCTCCCCTGTGGAAAAGAAGCTGGCACTGCAGTGCTCACTGATATACCTTTCCTTTGTGTGGCAGAAGCATGCACTACAGCCGTCCCCGATGTACCTTTTCCCTGTGTGAGGGAAACTTTCACTGCAGCTCTCCCTGATGAATCTTTTCCTTGTGTGCTGGAAGCTTGCACTGCAGATGATCTTATGTGCCTTTTACTGTGGAAGAGAAGCTATCACTGCAGCTCTCCCGGACGTATGTTTCCCTTGTGCGATGGAAGCTTGCACCACACTTTTCCCTGATGTATGTTTTCCTTGTGTGTTGGAAGCTTGCACATCAGCTCTCCCTGATGTACCTAATCCCTGTGCAATGGAAGCTTGCACTGCAGGCATCCCTGATGTACATTTTCCCTGTGTGAGGGAAGTCTGCACTGCAGCTGTCCCTGTTGTTCCAAATCTCTCTGTGAGGGAAATCTTGCAGTGCAGGCATCTCTGATGTACATGTTTGCTGTGTGAGGGAAGCTTGCACAGCAGTTCTCCCTGGTTAAATTTCCCTTGTAAGAGGGACATTTGCACTGCAGCTCTCCCTGATGTAAATTTTCCTTGGGTGATGGAAGCTTGCACTGTAGGCATCCCTGATGTACCTTTTCCCTGCTTGAGGGAAGCTTGCACTGCATGCGTCCCTGATGTACCTTTTCCCTGCGTGAGGGAAGCTTGCACTGTAGGCTTCCCTGATATACCTTTTCCCTGCGTGAGGGAGGCGTCCCTGATGTACCTTTTCCCTGCGTGAGGGAAGCTTGCACTGTAGGCATCCCTGATGTACCTTTTCCCTGCGTGAGGGAAGCTTGCACTGCATGCGTCCCCGATGTACCTTTTCCCTGTGTGAGGGAAGTCTACACTGCAGCTGTTCCCTGATGTACCAAATCTCTGTGTGAGGGAAATCTTGCAGTGCAGGCATCTCTGATGTACGTTTGCTATGTGAGGGAAGTGTGCACAGCAGGTCTCCCTGGTGTACATTTCCCTTGTAAGAGGGACATTTGCACAGAAGCTCTCCCTGATGTAAATTTCACTTGTGTGATGGAAGCTTGCACTGCAGGTGTCCCTGATGGACCTTTTCCCTGCATGAGGGAAGCTTGCACTGCAGGCGTCCCTGATGTACCATTTCCCTGTGTGAGGGAAGCCTGCACTGTAGCTGTGCCTGATGTACCTAATCGCTGTGTGATGGAAATCCTGCACTGCAGGCATCACTGATGTACATTTTTGTTGTGTGAGGGAAGCGTGCACAGCAGCTCTCCCTGGTATGTCCCTTGTGTGATGGATGCTTGCATTGCAGTACTCTCTCATGTTCCTTTTCCCTGCGTAAGGGAAGCTTGCACTGCAGGCGCCGTGATGTACCTTTTACTGTGTGCGGGAAGCTTGCACTGCGGTTGTCCGTCGTAGCTGTTCTCTGCACGAGCAGACCTTCTACTGCTGTTGCCTGAGCTCTGTTCTGCGCGTGCAGTGACAGCTCCAGGTTGCCGTTGCCAGCTCTTTCCAACTCTGCCTGTGAGGGACTTCTCACCGCTGCTGTCGTAGAATCAGGAAGCATGTCCCAGATTAAAAATCCCTTGGAGACAAGATCACTGCAGAGGGGACGGGCAGAGCTGCCACTTTGTGTGAAGCGCTTTGTTTATTTTCTATTAATGGCTGCACGCTTCATTC
Source organism: Pleurodeles waltl (assembly GCF_031143425.1). NCBI lineage: Eukaryota > Metazoa > Chordata > Amphibia > Caudata > Salamandridae > Pleurodeles > Pleurodeles waltl. The sequence continues at coordinate 111,182,111 of NC_090446.1, read as the reverse complement.
ATTAGTCACACGTTCGCCTTGTGCATCCAGGGTGTAAAATATGAAATGTCACCTCGAGAATGTTATAATTATCTCCTCTGTTTCGGATCAGATCATAATCGACCCAAAAGTGTGTGACGTGAATCCGTGATTGTTAAGGGTTTTGCAGAGGAGCAGACGTGTTGGTGTCAGAGGAGCTGAGGAACTCCTGCTAGGTAAATGACCCTCAGTCAGGGAGCATGAGGATATTATCTGCTACAACCCTGTGATAAGTGGATTGTGTGATCCAGACGTGGGGGGTGACCGTTGGATGATGGGGAGGAATTCGGGGGCAATAAATGGAAAACAAGAAAGGTAGATATTCGGAAAGCTGGTGCACGAAGATGGTTGCCATAGTAACTGGGGGAGGGAGAAAGGAGAACAGAGAACGGAGTGTGTGAGCGAAATAGACAGTAAAGTTGGGTGAGGTGAGGTGAGACATAGACTTTAATTTATTAAAATGCCAGTGGTAAGATGGGTGACATCACATTGTTGGCCTCTTGTCGCACTCTTTGCCCCTCAGGAGCTTATTTCATTAATTTATTTTTGTTGTGTGTTTTTTTTACATAGTGCAGACTTGGCCCAAAGGCATTAGAGCACGGAGAGCAGAAAGTACATAATGGTTAAAAAAACGTAAAACAACCAATTACCACCAGGAAAACACGGAACAAATAGTTCATATCAGCAAGGAATATACATCATTATAGTACATCAGCAACTAGAAACCAAGGCCCTTATTTATACTTTTTTAGCCCCGCATTTGCGTCGTTTTCTGACGCAAAAGCGACGCAAACTTACAAAATACTATGGGGCATATTTATACTCTGTTTGCACCGAATTAGTGTCATTTTTTTTAACTCTAATTCGGTGCAAAACTAACTCCATATTTATACTTTGGTGCTAGACCCCTCTAGCACCAAATTTATGGAGTTCAAGTCATATTTTGAAAGTGGAGACCTACTTTGCCTTAATGAGATGCAAGGTAGGCGTTCCTGTGCAAAAAATGACTCTATGGCCTTAACGCCATATTTAGGGGCATATTTATACTCTGCAGCATATTTATACTCTGTTTGCACTGAATTAGTGTCATTTTTTTTTACTCTAATTTGGTGCAAAACTAACTCCATATTTATACTTTGGTGCTAGACCCATCTAGCACCAAGGCCCTGATTTAAACTTTTTTTGCACTGCATTAACGTCATTTTATGACACAAAAGTGGCGCAAACTTACAAAATATTGGCCCTTATTTATACTTTTTGCTGCAAAACTGCACTAACTCAGTTTTGCACCAAAAAGTTTAGCACCGGCTTGCACCATTTCTGTGCACAAGCCGGGCACCATATTTATGGAATGGTGCAAGCCGGTGCAAAGGGTAGGCTAGAGTTTAAAAAAATGACTTTAGTCGGGTGGGGCTAGCAGTATAGAAGAAGAGGGTTTAGCACCAAAAAATGGCTTTAGGCAGGTTAGAGTAAAAAAAAATGACTCTAACCAGATTAGCGTCATTTTATGGTGCAAAACCTACCATGCCACATGACTCCTGCCTTAGAAAAGGCAGGAGTCATGCCCACCACCCCAGTGGCCAGTACAGAGGACCTGGTCCCCTGGGCATGGCCATTGCACCATGTGCCATGTATGGGGGCCCATTTCAGGGCCCCCTATGGCACTTTCAAAAATAAAATGCACTTACCTGTACTTACCTGGGATGGGGTCCCCCATCCTCGCAGTCCCTCTAGTGTGGGTGGGGGTGCCCCTAGGGCCTAGGGAGGGCACCTCTGGGCTAATTCCATGGTGTTCCACCATGAAATAGAGCCACAGGTCCCCTAACACCTGCCCTGGCCCTGGTCTTAAAAAATGGGGCAAAGCAAGCTTTGCCCCATTTTTTGACCCCTCCTCCCTCCCTTGCACCATTTTTACATGGGAGTATAAATATGGTGTTAAGGCCATAGAGTCATTTTTTTGCACAGGAACGCCTACCTTGCATCTCATTAAGGCAAGGTAGGTTTCCACTTCCAAAAAATGACTTTAACTCCATAAATTTGGTGCTAGACGAGTCTAGCACCAAAGTATAAATATGGAGTTAGTTTTGCACTGAATTAGAGTAAAAAAAAGATTACGCTAATTCAGTACAAACAGAGTATAAATATGCCCCTTAGCGTCACAAAATGATGCTAATCTGGTCAGAATCATTTATTTTGACTCAAAACTGCCTAACGTCATTTTTTTTTTAAGCTAGCATACCCTTTGCACCGGCTTGCACCATACCATAAATATGGTGCCCAGCTGGTGCTAAAAAATGGTGCAAGCCGGTGCAAAACTTTTTGGTGCAAAACTGCCTTAGTGCAGTTTTGCACCAAAAAGTATAAATAAGGCCCTATGACCCATATTTATACTTTTTTAGCGCTGCATTTGCGGCATTTTTTTGCGTTAAAAAGCAGCGCAAATACGGCACTAAAAAAGTATAAATATGGGCCTATTGTATTTTGCAAGTTTGCGCAGCTTTTGTGTCAAAAAGTTGGGCAAATGTGGTGCTAAAAAAGCATAAATATGGGCCCCAGAGAGCAGAGAAAACAAACATTTGTTAATAGGAAAGACGGGTCAGGTCAACAGAGAAGTGAGCAACGATCGTCGCTTTAACCAAAGTGTCTCTCGAAGAGAAGGATTTTGAGTTCCTTTTTGAATGTGAGCTGACAAGACGTTAAATGAAGGGCTTCCGTTTTGCTGCTGAACAGCTGCAGTTTCTTCTTGAGGGCGGGGAATCAGGGAAGCGTTATGCTCCGCCCGGGATGAGGCACGCAGGCAAAAAATAAAATGCCAATGAAAAGATTTAATTGCCATTTTATTTTTACAGGTGTGCGCAGTGTGCACCAGAACATCAGCCCTGAGTCCAGAGAGATGCTGGGCGTGTCCTCTGCTGCCACAGAAGCAGGGCTGACTGAATGCTCCAAAGTGCGCATGTCACTTTGGCCGGCTGTTTTGCTCCAGCCAAAGTGGCATGCACACTTTGAAGCTCTCCACTGAGCTGTCTTAAGACAGCTGAGTGTAGACCAGGCACAAGCCTCTGGGGCCTGAAGGAGTGTCTGGCCAGGCCGCCCCATCCAATCCAGGCACTTCTCTCATGCTGGTTAACAGCATGAGAGCAGTATCTGAATGGGTTAGGGGAGACTTCCTCTATCAGACAGCAGAAGAATACCAAGGAGGATGCAAAGCCTGTGGGTAAGTGTTGTTTTATTTTATTTTATTTTAAATGTGTAATGCATGTAAGTGTTTAATGCTTCTATGTGTCATGGTTGTGTTTATTATGTAGTTAGTGTTGCTGTTTACTTGGGCTTTTGGAGGGGGCGGGTATTTCATTTTGGGCTTTTTTAGGGGGTTGGTTGACTTTGGGGTTTTGGAGGGGGGTGGTTTTTTTTGGGAAGTGGTAGGGCACTTCACTCCTCCCACCACTTTCAAAGAGTACCAGCTGCCCCTGCTGCTGAGCGACTGGTGGAAGGTCAAAGCATAAAAAGGCACTTTAGAGATGTTTAATTGTAGTTGCTGCTGCAGAATTTATCACCATTGTGACCAAGTGCATCAAGGGCAAGCCAGTGGTCATGCTACCCAGAACAGACACCCATAGCCAGATAGAGAGTGAGAAGTGAGAAGGAGTGATTTATAGTAAAGGATTTTGTGTTTGGGAATCTATCACTACTAATAATGCCTTCTTTTTCCTGAAGGAGAAGATTACTATCCAGTGTCCCTCTACCTGTGAGCACCACAGTGAAGTTATTGATGTATTTGTTGTGTGCTGGTTACTAATCAGAGGGAAGATACCCTTAAACAACAGAGTAAACTTTGTTAATGAGTATTCCATGGTAGTCCCCCAACACACAGTGCCACCAGGTGTCACACGATATTGGCGTCAAGTCACCGGTGAGAAGTCGGTATCAAATGGTGAATGAAAATGTGAGATGGAAACCCCTGTATGGAATAGCTTTCCAACTAGTATTTCAAGCCTCTGCACAGTTGATGTCCATTACGCGGTGTGAAAACAGCTCCAGACCTCGGCAGCAGACTGAGAAGCCTTTGTGTTATATTTGAAGGGGGGTAGAAGAGACTCACAAGCAGTACTCAGCACAAAAGTCCCACCCTTCTAAGGCCCTGGCCCTTCCCCTCAGAGGTGAAACATGTTTAGAAGTTGAAAGGTCTTCCATGGGTTAGTTTGGGGCTGCAGGTCATGGAAATCTCCAACTTTTTGCCTGTTTTACCATCCTACATTGTTCAGTGTCACTTGGCATGTTTGTGTCATTGTGTAGGGCCCAACTCAGGGGCAAATTTACATAAGTGCATTTGTGGACCTATTAAATCATTGCATGAGCCTGGAGAGATGTGCCCAACGCTGAAGATTGCTGAGAGAGAATGTGAAACAGAAATCAAGGATATTCCAGGCAGGCCTGCTGCAATGGAATCCACCTTGCACAGCAATGTGCATGGACACGGGAGAATGAGAAAGATGCAAAAAGAGTGAGAAAAAAAGACATAGAGAAGAGAGAAAGCTAAAGTGAGTAAAGTTAGTGAGAGCTTTGCATAAAGGATTATGGGGTCAACTAGCTGCAATTCAATTTTATCTCCATTTTCCTACGCATGCCCATTTGGAGCTAAGCCCACATCTGGGCCTTATTTTTCATCGTCAGACTTTGACCCACAGTAAAAACAAAAAAAAAGTAAGAAAAGGGAGAAAGAAGGCAGTAGAAAAATAGTGCAAAAGTGAGAAAGCAGGTATGAGCATGAACCTCATTTAGGGGTCGCCAGAGGTCGCAGCTGCGACCCCCAGCTTGCCCCTGGCGACCCCTGTGACTGTCTTTGCGACCCCTGGCCTCAGAGGTCGCAACATCAGTGTCAGAAACACAGGGCAGCTGGTCCTTGTGGATGTTGCTTGTACAGCATCCATTTGAGGACATCCTCATTCCTCACTCCTCATCCCTACTTCTAATCCCTGCTTCTCATCCATTTTGGGACATCCTCATTCCTCACTCCTCATCCCTACTTCCCATCCCTGCTTCTCATCCATCATCCCTACTTCTCATCCATCATCCCTACTTCTCATCCATCATATATTATCCCTACTTCTCATCCAGCATTGCTACTTCTCTTCCATCATCCCTACTTCTCATCCCTGCGTCTCATCCCTGCTTCTTATCCATCATCCCTACTTCTCATCCATCATCCCTGCTTCTCTTCCATCATCCCTATTTATTTTCCATCATCCCTACTTCTCATCCATCATATATCATCCCTACTTCTCATCCATCATCCCTACTTCTCATCCATCACCCCTACTTCTAATCCATCATCCCTGCTTCTCTTCCATCATCCCTGCTTCTCATCCATCATCCCTACTCCTCATCCTTCATCCCTGCTTCTCATCCATCATACATCATCCCTACTTCTCACTTCTCATCCATCATCCCTACTTCTCATCCATCATACATCATCCCTACTTCTCATCCATCATCCCTACTTCTCATCCATCATCCCTGCTTCTCATCCATCATACATCATCCCTACTTCTCATCCATCATCCCTACTTTTCATCCATCATCCCTGCTTCTCTTCCATCATCCCTACTCCTCATCCCTGCTTCTCATCCCTACTTCTCTTCCATCATCCCTGCTTCTCATCCCTACTTCTCATCCCTCATCCCTGCTTCTCATCCCTACTTCTCATCCATCATTTCTACTTCTCATGTCTCAGCCATCATCCCTACTCCTCATCCATCATCCCTACTTCTCATTCCTCATCCCTCAGTCATACCAACACATTTTCAGTTTTGTGAAACACACCTTCACACTGATTGGTTAGGAACAGCCAATCAGAGTTATGAGAGAGAGTTACATTCTTACAGCTCTGCTGGTTTGTGAAATGCAAGGAGCCCACAGCTAGGGCCATAAATCAGCTCTTGGAGAAAGGGTTACACAGTTCATCTACAGTTCATCCAAAATCTTTCTGGTTTCAGAAAAGAAAAAAAAACAGCTCTGAGAGATAAAAGCAGCCTCAGATGTAAACATGTTATTTGTTACAAATAAAAAGCAGGCTCAGATTTAAATGTTTTATTTGTTACAAATAAAATGAAACCAGAAAAGGTTTGGGTGAATTGGATTGCACTGTCACCAGAGTTGATTTTAAACATGTTCTTTCTACATATGAAACTGAAACCAGAAAGGTTTTCGGTTGAACTGCAGATGACCTCTATAACCTTTTCTCCAAGAGCTGATTTATGGCCCAGGCTGTGGGCTCCTTGTATTTCCCAAACCAGCACAGCTTTCTGCAGAGGCCTGTGCAAACAGAAAAACACTTAGTTAAATAAAATGAAATATTGTGCAGCCTTGAATTCACTGTAAACAAGCACACAGTTGCATTTCCTCTCCTCTTTCTTCACCCACCATGTGCAATGAGGAGGCTGTTTTTCATTGAAATTGAATGCATCTCTCTCTTTTAACTCTGATTGGCTGTTCCCCACTAATCTGTGTGAAGGTGTGTTTCAAAAAACTGAAAATGTGTTGGTATGACTGAGGGATGAGGAATGAGGAGTAGGGATGATGGATGAGGAGTAGGGATGATGGCTGAGGCATGAGAAGTAGGAATGCTGGATGAGAAGTAGGGATGAGAAGCAGGGATGAGGGATGAGAAGTAGGGATGATGGAAGAGAAGTAGGGATGAGAAGCAGGGATGAGGAGTAGGGGTGATGGAAGAGAAGCAGGGATGATGGATGAGAAGTAGGGATGATGTATGATGGATGAGAAGTAGGGATGATGGATAAGAAGTGAGAAGTAGGGATGATGTATGATGGATGAGAAGCAGGGATGAGGGATGAGGAGTAGGGATGATGGATGAGAAGCAGGGATGAGGGATGAGAAGTAGGGATGATGGAAGAGAAGCAGGGATGATGGATGAGAAGTAGGGGTGAGGGATGAGAAGTAGGGATGATGTATGATGGATGAGAAGTAGGGATGATGGATTAGAAGTAGGGATGATATATGATGGATGAGAAGTAGGAATGATGGATGAGAAGTAGGGATGATGGAAGAGAAATAGGGATGATGGAAGAGAAGCAGGGATGATGGATGAGAAGTAGGGATGATGGATAAGAAGCAGGGATGAGACGCAGGGATGAGAAGTAGGGACGATGGAAGAGAAGTAGGGATGATGGATGAGAAGTAGGGATGATGGATGAGAAGCAGGGAGGAGAAGTAGGGATGAGGAGTGAGGAATGAGGATGTCCTAAAATGGATGCTGTATGCTTGGGGCTCCACTTTCTTGTTTTCACTCAGTCTTTGATATTACCGTAAAAGTAAATAATATCATTCACTATTAGTGTAATAAAATTGAAGTACAGTAAACTGGAATATGATTCTCCTTGATGGCTGAAGTAAGTAAAAAACACTTTTAAATGTAAGTTGTGTGCATGCTTGAGGGTGAGAGTGTGCGTATGTAAAAGAGTGTGAATGAGTGAATGTGTGTGTATGGGTAAGCCTGTGTGTGTGTGTGTGAAAGTAAAGATGAAATGGCGTGTGATGTCACTTCTGCTACCCCTGGTGTTTTGGTGAATTGACGACCATTGGTATGCGAAGGAACCGGTACGAGCGAGATAAATAATAGGATGTAAAGGGCAGTGGAAGAAAGTGGCAAGAGGTGTACTCACGAGCAGCCTTGATGTTCGGCCCCCCTAGAGTTCAGCAGTGACGGGGGTCTCTGAAGAGTAACTTTGGGCTCCTGTGCTTATTATTTGACTTTTCTTCAGGTTAAGAATAGGACACAAGTACTAGATGCAAATCATACCTGGTACGAGGTGCAAATGTACTTTTCATAGGTGTATTCCTTTGTTAGTAACAAACGGGTGTAAATAACATTGTAGGATTTATGCACTACTTAACAGTCAAACTTCAGGCAAAGTCTCTAGCTTTAGCCATTTTTAAGGTCTGACTTGAGAGCGCAGCTGTTGCCAGACAATTATGTGAGCATCACTAGAGAGGAGCTTTGGCTCTGTACACATTTTGGGGGCCAGGAGTGCATGTTTTGATTGGACAGAAGTTGTGTGCTTCCATAAAAAGTTATCCCATGGCACAGCTGTGACCGTATTGTTTATTTACCCAGTTACCTATACTTGAACTTTCAGGGGCTCACATAAAGGACCTTGAAAGCTGTTAAAGTGTCTTAGATAGCTAGATAATTGATGTAGTTTTTCTCTGGCAGCAGCCCAAGTGCTTGCAGGGCAGTCATTAACCTACAAGATTGTTAGGTCTGGCTTGACAGTGCAACAGGTCACATGACTTTTAACCTACACCAACATTTCTCTGCAGTTCTTTATTTCCACAGAAATACATATCTATTCCCATGCTATTTAATTGTAATGCTTCACATTACCAGAGAGCATTCCTTTACAGCCAGACCTGTTGGCGTTATCAATGGTTGTTAATTATGACTCGTAACAGAATGGGTGAAACTGGAGGCCAGAGACTGTATAGATAATTGCTGTGGGTTATAACTCAAAAACATTCTGTTAGTAGAAGCTTCTAGTTTATGTCAGAATACCTTATTCTTATTGTGGTCTGCCTGTTCAGCCTCTTTCCTGTGTAATGAGTATAAAACTCACTTTTCTCTGAAAAAACCTAACCTACAGCTCACCTAAAATCAGCACAGCCAGCATGATCAGTCATGCAGCATGATTCCTTTTGGAGGTCCTAAACAGATAGAGTTTTTAATACATGAGCTCAAAGCCAGCATACATAAACAAGCATTGGCAGAACAATAACCCCACTTTCGAGAACTATTGTTTCTCCCAATACCTTTTAATTTTTATTAAAACCATCAAAAATGCCATCATTAAGTAGAATGAATAAGGGGACAAAAATGTGTGATGACATGTAGGATGGTGAGTGGGCCAAAGATGATGGTGAGTGGGCCAAAAGAGAGGTGGGTTAGGGTAGAGGGAAACGAACCACTCGGGGGAGTGGCCAACAAGGAGTGCCATGGAGACTCACTTGAGGGAGAGGACATGGGGTGACATGAGAAGTACATGGGCAATAGCTTCACAGAGTCTGTGGGGAGAAGCACACGGACAAGAGCAAGTAACACGGAGTGAAGGGGGAGAGAAGCAAAGGGAGACGATTGGGAAAGCACTTTCACTTCCATGGAGTGCTTAGTAGAAAAATAGTAGTTCATTAAACGTGAGTAATGGCGTACTTCCAATATGCTTAAAGTTAGGTCCTGGAATAATGTGGACCAAGAAGAGCTAAAATACAACCTTCTGACCCCCAGGCCACCATTAGACAGTAACTTTGAAGTAGCCTCTGCAAACTATAACAAATGGACTGAGTCAGCAGTCACCACACTGGCACCCGAAAATAACAGTAATAAGCCATAGGAAAAAGTCTTGGCTCCCTGGTATTCACATAAGGTAAAACCTCTTAAACAGAAATGCAGATATCAAGAGCATAGGTGGAGGAAGGATTACTGTCCAGGAGGAAAAACTAAACATAAAACTCTTCTTAATGCAAGGTTCTAATTATTTCAGCAAAATCTAAATATTTTACTGATAAAATTAGCTCGGCTAAAGACTCCACTAGGGAGTTTTTTTTAAACTGTAAAATCTTTATCGAATTTAAGTAATGATAATACCTTTAGTCTTGATGAATCCTTCTGCAACAAATTAGCTGGTCTTTTTTTCTGGATACAGTGAACCATATTTTTTAGGTATCAAAGAGATGTACCTGCTGAAGCGCACATTCCTGGCAGTATTCTTAAAGATGCTCAGGAAATGAACATCCATAACAATTTCACTAAGTTCACCCCTCTCTCAGTAGAGAAGGTAGTTAAACTCGTTGAGTCTACAAAATCTGGGGAACTCTCTGATCCCTGTTCCTCCATTTTCTACATGAGGTTTCTGATATAGTATCAGTTTATCTCACTGAATTGTTAAACCAAATTTTGGCAACAAGACTTTTTCTGGTAGCTTGGATACCAAAAGCTACCAGACAATTCCACGCCTCATGTCCCTGGCTAAAATACTGGAGAAAGCCATGAACGAGGACATTCCGGCCTTTTAAGACTTTAATTAATGTCTAGATTCCTCTCAATATTGGTTTAGACCCAACCACTGCAGGAAGTAGGCTTTACTAGAGAGTAAATAAGAATGATGGTGGACAGGGAAGGGAAAGCAGCAACAATTCCTTTAGGTCTATCCTCTGCTTTCGACACTGTTACCCATTAATTTCTCATTAACTGGCTGGAAGCAATCATCTTTAAAGCGCTCGCCTTTCTGAGTTCTTTCCTGCCTGGTAGAGAGCAAGGGGTGGCTCTAGGTGATTCTGTATCTTAACTGTTTTCTCTCCATGTGGGGTGCCCCAAGGGTCCTCACTCGGACCCACAATGTTTAACATTTATGTTCTCCCCCCGGGCTAATCTAACCCACAGCTAATTTTTTGTGTTATTTCCTATGCGGATGATGCACAAATTGTTGTACCATTATCATCAAAGACAGATGAAGTAGTGAAAAATGTCAAGGGGTGCATGGGGCAAATAGTTAATTGGATGCAGAAAACCTGTCTGAATTTAAATTCAGACAAAACGAAGGTTCTACTTTTTGGAAATTAAATTCCCTACTGGAATACTATCTGGTGGCCACCCATCTGGGGTCTCCTTCCCCATCCAGTGCAAAAAGCTAGAAACTTGGGAGTCATTTTTGATAATAAATGATGTTTCTCAGAGCAAATTAGTCAGTTTACCTCTTCCTTCTTTTTCTTACTTAGAATCTTAAAAAATATGTTTTCTTTTTCCCCCCAAACTTGCAAAACATGGTCATTGAGGCATCAGTCACTTCTAAAATAGACTATTGCAACAATCTTTATTTGGGCACCCCAAAGCACCTGCTGCAAAAACTCCAATCACTTCAAAATGCAGCTGCCAGGACAGTGATGAACATTTCAAAATTTACATCAGCCTCTCACTTCGTTCAGAGTCTTCATTGGCTACCAATATGTTAATGGATCAACTTTAAAGCACTCTGTTTGGTTTAAAAAAGCGCTCCATCGAACAGGCCCTGAATATTTTCAAAAGATTTGTATTTAGTATACTCCAGGCCGCATACTTAGATCTAGTTCTGCTAAGCTTGTGGCTGTTCCCAGAATAAGTAAAGCGAGATGAGGAGGCAGATTTGTTTCCTTTTGGGCTTCCAATCTTTGGAACTCCCTGCCTCTGAATCTAAGATGTCAATCTAAATGGCTACATTGCAGAAGACTGCTAAAAGCCTGGCTTTTTTCTCAAGCTTTCAAATGAAGTCCTGTCTTCTTTTAATCTTTCTTGGAATGCTAGCACTAAGACAACTGCTTGGCAATCACACTCTTTATACATTTGGTACTTACTTACAAAAGTAAAGAGGGTATGCTCAGTAGGAGGGACAGACAAAAGATAAGCAAGGCAATCCATCCAATAAGAAGGATGCAAATGAGAGTTACAATAAAGCCAACCAATGGTAAACAATGGGTGGGCTTTAAGCGCCATGCAAATTCTTTGTAAAATGACAATAGGTCTTTTTCAACTAGGCGGCTTGGCTTGACCCAGAAAGAAGGCTAGAGTTCACAAGGTCTTCTTTGAAAGGGTCCTCATTGGGATGGACCTGTAACACACCTGCTAGTACCATGCAAGTGAATGAGCGATGAAGAACCCCAAAGGTGCCTGCCGGTTACTATCTCGGTGTATGGTTACTGTCTCACATGTTCATGGTGATGAAGCGGAGATCTCTAAGTCTCAATCTCTTTGTAAAATCATCAAAAATAATCCCTCACTGGGGTTATTATGGGTCTTTCGCTGTCGACATTAAGAGTAAGAAGAGAGCTAACATCAGCAATAAGTTTCAAATACAGTGAAAGTGAAACCAATTTGATTCCACAGAAACAACAGAGAAAATTTTGTCCAAACCTTAAGGGTTTTATTAGCAATTTAGTTAAGGGTACAAGTTGAATCAATTGGCAAAAGGTTAGAATATATAATGGAAGAGCATACATATTAATATGATCCATCTATCGGAATTTGTATATTATCATAAAAAAGATGCAAACTATGAGTATGTATATATCAGGCAAAATATCATCCAAGCAGACTCAAAAAAGAAACTTACTTATTCAAAATAAAGCATTGAAATTGGCAAGAGAATTTCAATGAAGAAAGTGTCAGTATCAGATGAATCAAGTTTAATGTTCAGTGGAAAAAGAAATTAGTACTGAAGCATGAAGCTCAACACTCTGACAGGGAAAATCAGCAGAAGTAAGAAAATATCTTCTTTAAGTAAAGTCAAGACATGGCCTGCTAAATCTATTCTGAAAAACACATAATTAAATAGGAAAGAAGCTTTGAGAAGACTTCCCATATCTGTTTCCACTACACAGGCTAATCAGGAATGGCTATACTCTGGGAGCAGGTAAAGTCCCCACTTTCCCAGTTCCGAACAAAAGGAACAACCTGCTGGGTGACCTTGAATGCATCATCTGTCCAATCTGCCAGGTACCGGAGGATCTCTCCCACCATCTCAGTCTCCGTTTCCAAACACATCTTCTCATTTGACTCCAGCTACCTAACAATTTAATACAGTCAACAATGAGCCGATTCTAGATAATGAAGCATGCAGTAAAACACCTGCAGAGGAGAGAAAAACCTCACACTCTTAATGCATTTTACAAAATAATTTCATGTTGCTCTGTTCTGGTTATATGTTAGGCTAACTTAGCATCAAAGATGGCTTCCAAACAAGTACAGTTAACAAGAGTAAATTGGTCATTATTACATTTCTAATATAGATGTGTAACTCTTACTAAAATAAATGTAGCAACCTAATGTTAATTAATGAATACACTACACACAGATTAAAGATTATCGTGTAATGTTAAGAAATGATGAGCAAATGCATTAAAGCATTGGATATGATTCTGCAATGGTCTGGCTCTATGTCAGCAGAGTAGGCATTGAACAACAGGATTTGTGGTTAGATGGTGTCTTACCCATAGTTGTCTAACACCCTTGTGTCATGTGTTTGAACTAATAACAAAGCCCCTTTTTGTAAACCAACAGAACTTTGCATGTTGGAAGATTTTGAGCCATACTTATAATGTTACAATTTAAACTTCCAGTCTCAGAGTGCAGCATGCTGTCAGATAAAAAGCCAAGACTGACTGAAGGTGTACCAAGTAATATGCACATGCTAGAGAATTACAGGTGGAGCTTTGTGGTCCAGTTTGTGTGTCACTCATCTGTGCATTACCAGACCCGAGAAGAATTCCTCCTTTTTGCCCCTAAATAGGATCGTAGATTTTATACACAAACCCTAGGAGAAACAGTAGCACAACATGAGTGTTTAAAGTACTTTTACGCCCACAAATTTTGCAAAATAAATCATATGCACAACCATTTTGATAGTGTTAAATAAGGATATATGTAAAATAAAATTTCACAAACACCACCGTTTTTCATGAAAAAAATTAAGACAGAGAAAAATGACAAACGTATTGAAGTTACAAGTTTGTCATAGATATTAGTGGTGAATGTGGACAAAAACCTTCTCAGCCTTATTATCCCTACAATTGGACAAAGAGTAAGATGTGTGAGTGGTTCAGTCTGTCCAAGTCTTTTCTTTGTATTTTGAGATCTGGTCTTCTCTTAATCGAGTCATATAATCAGGCAACTGTTCTGAGAATGCAAAGAATAAACTTTGGACTCGTCAAGCTTCTCAGGCATAGACCTCCGAGAGCTCAGAGCTCGGATAGCCATATCCCCTTTTTCCTGTATGTCTCATGCACCTTCGGTGGGAGCCTGAGGTTGTGCTTTCTGTATTTACTCCAAGTTTCTTACTCAACGACGGCTGACTGAATTCTTTAAGGGGAGGAAGCGAAAAGAGGGGAGAGGTGATGAATGGTGCACCCCTACACAGAAGGATCCCAGATGACTCCATATTATCATAGATTTCGTCTCCCTTTCCTGTGCTTGCCTTTAACTGCCTAAGATCTTCGAAGAGATGCAATCATGGTCTATTTTAAATAAACCAGTTGCACTAAACAACTGAAAAAAATGTAAAGCTGAGCCTAGGGCATGAAGATGATGTCAATGATCGCATAGAATCATCTTTTGACCTTATACCTCTTGCCTCTAGGATGTTGTTGGCAGAGTGGTTCCCTCGCCCCATGCAGATCCTGTATAACATGTTGGCTACAAGCCCCAGACTTCAAATAGTACACCAGGACTGGATGTGCTCCTCAAGAGTGGACCATGGAAATCTGACATCTCCATAGACAGAATGTAATTTGAGATGAAGATTAGATTGAAACAAATGGAAAGAAGTTAAATGCAACTATTCATAAGACACAATTGTTTATTTAGGTACAAGCTCACCCTCACTTTGCTGCGTGATGTTCCTTGAAGTCCCTCAATAAAAAACTACCCAGTCTCACCTCAGAGCATCAATAAAACTGTGTTTTCGAAAAAAGAGAAGGAAAGAAGAGAGACAGACGAGGAAAGAATAGAGTGTGAGATCCCACTGAAAGAGAGATGCTGGGAGGAGGAGGTCACTTCAGCAGAATGTAAGAATTCATTTCTAGTTATGCTAACTCGCTAACTCCGTTCCACTAAGGACATGAAGCTCTAGTATTAGGTTTATGTTAACAAATGTAAACCACCCTGCAAGTTGTAGTCCTGATTACCATCAAACAGACCGATCAAGCCAATGAAACTACTGAACAGCATCTTGCAGTGAGTTTTTTCAATTTGAAAGCTTTATTTAATTAATAGAATGTTTACAAAAGCTCTGTTACAAATTAATTAACTGTCAAATTAAGGAACTATGAGAACAGTACAGGACTTTTGTCATAGTTGCAGTGTTCATAGGAGAAACATATATATCAACAAAAGGCAGCCAGCATGTTGCAGGGATTTCGAAGAAGTATTTATAATTACCAGGTACTCTAATGCATGCTAATATTAGGCCACCGTCCAGTGCTTACAGCTCATGAAATATCGTCTATGTTTCAAGAAATGTATTACTCCCTACTCTACTTATACATATGTAATATTGTATTCTCATCTGAACTCCTGTAAAAACATATTCGAAAATATGTCCTTTCAATCTCAGTGTGTCATAAATCTGATATATCTTTTAACAAATGCACAGCATGTATACTTGCTCCTTGCAATGCTCTTCATGTATCTCCCTGCATACGATTTGTTATAAAACCAATATATAAGGTGTAAAGTTACATATAAATCGTTTATGTTTACTGCCTAGATGAATAAATCTGCTCGCAATTGACTATGCTCGCAAAATATACACCATGCAGTACGATATCATTGGTCTCACCGAAATTGTACTGTAGCTCTCTTGAATAGTAATATCATCGTGTAAAATGTGTCGATTTACCACTTTGTAAACTAATATACATTGTAAATTACAAAAATATGCCTCTGTAATAACCTGTTTCAGTTACTCAGACTGAAAGCCCCCATGAGCCAAGTTGTGCTTTATGAAACATAGTTAAGTAACACATTATTTTACGTGCCCAAAATTTATCCTCACACATATGAGACAAGGTCAGATGCAATCATTTTTTTAAACCATTTTGGTGGTGCACACCATTAACCGAGTGATCTCTTGGTTGCAGCCTGGAAGATGCTCGAAGGTACTTATTTCATCGATTTCACAGCCTCCATGATGAGCTGTGATTGGCTTCCTGGAGATTGTGTGATGTGCAGGTTAGTTTCATAGTTTAGAAAATATATTGCAGCAGATACTGCTTTCTGAAAGGCTAAAAATAATGGGTCGCTCCATTATACAAAAGATATATTTAGAAGGTGAGTCATCACAGAAGAGCCAAGGGGGCTCGGACAAGGCATTTGAGAAGGAAACTTGAAAACAATTTGAACTATGCACTGCACATCATTTGAAGAGGATCCATGAGCCAAAGGGGTAGGCGCGGAGTGACTCCAAAGAGGATTAATTAAAGGGAGGAAGCAGGATATATTGCCACCTCATCGCTAGTGGTCATGCTCACTGTTTCTATCTTTAGGCTTTTCCTCTATGAATCATTGCTGTTTTAATTAAATGAAATCAAAGCACCCAAAATTCATTAGGGTGACTCTCAAAAGCCCAGGACTGGTAAACAGTGTTCATGATGACGTGGAGTGAGATACCCTATGTAGGGAGTAGGGTTGAGTAAAGCTTTGTGGTTACTAAATGGGGGACTAATCACACAGGTGGTTTTAGGCTGCAAGTGTAATTTTATTGCTGAAAATGTCTACATTTGTGGCCATTTCCAAAAGTCCTCTCTGACTTCTCTCCACCCTGGAAATGGTCGGAGATGTAATCTTACATTGGGCTGTCATAATTCACCTTCCAAGATGGGAAGGGTAATGGATCACCTCCACATTTGCTGGAGATATAGGATAAGAGGTCTGTCATGGACAAAATGTTTTCCTCGTAGAGAAAAAAAAATGAAAAAAATGTGAATTTCCATAGAAAGCCCGTTCAAACTTTGCAGAATTCGATGCCTCGTGGACCTCTGTCTAGCAGGGATAAGGAGCCTGCAGCATTTATCAGGTCACACTCCTAAGAGTAAGGGTGGAAGGACGCTCCTGGTGTAGGCTTAGGCGACTTCTGGTAAGGTTTGCGAATACTAAGACAAATGTGAAAGTATGTTCTTTTATTTATTTACTTTTTTGATGAAGAGGGCTCATTGTCATAATACTCACGTCCTTGGATTTCGTTTTACAAGCAATTGTAATTTAGTGTTTAATTCCAGATGAATTTATGGAATTCGTCTGGACACTTACGTGTTGTATTTATTTTAATTTTATAGTAAAAGCTTCCAGAATGAAGACAAAAACCATCAGACTGAGGTTAGCTATGGGATTAATCCTAGGTATTCCTGCTGCATTGACAATTTCTGGTGTGGAATTATTTATGCAGGGACACTGCATTGGTTCTTTGGAACCTTCAGTCATTTGATGCTTTTTTCGTGAGAAAAGCTTTTAGTGGAGAAAAATCAAGCAATTGCAAATGTTCTTATTTCTGCAGAATAAACATTTTTTTAAATATTTATTTTGCTGAAAAACATTTATAAATCCACTTTTCCTGCAAAATGATTTTTTGAGACAAAATTTGCCTTAGTGAAATTGGTCAACATTTTCCAAATTTCTGCAATTTGACAAAGTTAAAACAAGCATGAATTCGACCCTAACTTTGAGCAAATCTATTTATTTCCATCCTCTATGCTTTGGTAAATATTGGTAAATATTGGTAAACGTTTCCTTATTTATTTACTTTCTTGATGTGCCAGGGCAGCCAGTCTATAACTCATCTTAGCTCATTTCTGATTCATTGTTTAATGTCCTTCACCAGTGGCAAACAACACCCTAAAACAACTCTCATTCAAATTCCTCATTTTAGACCTGTCAGGCTTAGGGTGCCCTTTCCCCAAATGTTTTGCCTCACTCCTGAATTTTTTGCTGGTCTAGTTTTTGTTAGCCTTAGGACTCTGTGCACTTTACCATTGCTGACAGTGCTACAAGTGTGTGTGCTCACTCTCTAAAACATTGGCTTACACCCAAATGGCTCATTTAGTTTACTTGTAAGTCCCTATTAAAGTGGTACTACATGTACCCAGGGCCTGTAAATTAAATGCTGCTATTGGGCCTTCGGCACACGTTGTGCCCCCCACTTAAGTAGCGTTCTAAAATGTCTCAGGCCTGCCACTGCAGTGTGAGTGGGCATATTTAAACTGGCATTTTGACCTGGCAAAATAAACCTTTTGACTGGCCTAATCCTTCCTTGTTAATACACCTAAGTCACACTTAGGGTAGGCCCTAAACAGCCCAGAGGGCAGGGTGCAGTGTATTTGAAATGTTGGACATGTACTTTTAACTTGTTATGAAAAGGTTTTCAATTAGGCCTACCTCTTCCATAAGACAACAGTGGGTTACCTTGTTACATGTAATAAGGGATACCTTTCAATTTGGAGCAATCAGGAACATCAAGCTTGGTGTCTAATCAATTGTATTTAAAACTATCTTTAATATTAAAGTTGGATTTCCAGTCACAATTCTGAGAATGCCACTTTTAGAAAGTTAGGCCCTCATTCTGACCTTGGCGGGCGGCGGAGGCCGCCCGCCAAAGTCCCGCCGTCAGATTACCGTTCCGCGGTCGAAAGACCGCGGCGGTAATTCTGACTTTCACGCTGGGCTGGCGGGCGGTCGCCTTCAGACCGCCCGCCAGCCCAGCGGGAAAGAGGCTTCCACGATGAAGCCGGCTCGGAATCGAGCCGGCGGAGTGGAAGCTGTGCGACGGGTGCAGTTGCACCCGTCGCGTATTTCACTGTCTGCGCAGCAGACAGTGAAATACATGTAGGGGCCCTCTTACGGGGGCCCCTGCAATGCCCATGCCAGTGGCATGGGCACTGCAGGGGCCCCCAGGGGCCCCGCGACCCCCCCTACCGCCATCCGGATCCCGGCGGTCCGACCGCCGGGATCTGGATGGCGGTAGGGGGGGTCGGAATCCCCGCGGCGGTGCAGCAAGCTGCGCCGCCGCGGAGGATTCAATGGGGCGGCGGTACACTGGCGGGACCCCGCCAGTGGTGCCGGTCCGACCGCGGCTTTACCGCCGCGGTCGGAATCCCCATTGGAGCACCGCCGGCCTGTCGGCGGTGCTCCCGCGGTCCTCCGCCCTGGCGGTCAAAGACCGCCAGGGTCAGAATGACCACCTTAGTGTTTTCTTGTCCTACCTATTTAGTGCATGCAGCCTATTTCCTGGGTCACACAACTCGCTGTAGCTGACAATGGGTCTTTGTGTATTGTTTCCAGACAGTGAGACAAAGGAATAGGTGTTGGCAGGATGAGCCATATCTTGCTTGATAAAGGGAGGAGCTGTCATCTACCACACCTGCACATCTTAAAGACTCTGCCTCAGCACACTAACAAAGGGTTTCACACCAGTCATAATGTGCCCCCAGACAAGATGGGGCCTGGGCATGGAGACAGAAAATTAAAAACACCCCTTGGGTGGAAACCTCTAGAAACTTCTCCTGCTTCAAAGCTGGTACCAAGTATAAATATTGGACCCTCAAACCCAGCTCTTCAGTACACATCTGGACTCTGAAGAAGGACTGCTGTGCAGCTCCCACCAAGAAGGGCTGCTACTCTGCGGTGCTGCTACTTTGATGTTCTGTTGCCTGAGAGAAAAGGACTGGATCTGCATTTTGAAACCAGGACCATCAGAGTGACTTCAAGGGCTAGTTCACTGGACTCCCAATCAGAGTCTAAGGGACAGAAAAAGATCCAAACACCTTGTACCGAACACTTTGACTCTGTCTGCTGTTAGTCTATCCCCCAAGTGGTGCCACCCCAGTCCTGGATCCTTGGAAGTGGTCCTGAATGTTCTCTGCCAGCCCAGCTAGGGTCACCTGGGCAGAACCGATGCAGCAGAGACAACTCCCTGCAACTCTACATCAGAACTGCTATTGAACAGCACAGGATCTCATGCCCCAGCTCCTCAGAACTTCTGCTGCACAACAGATCCCTGATGCAGGTTTTCGCATTGCAAGCCTTCATGAATGGCATCATTGACAACAATGCAGGACCTCATATCGTCATGCCATGTCAACGGTTTCATCTGAATCGCCGCTCTGTGATGCATTCTCAATGCAGGACCTTGCATCACAGCCCCACAGCTCCTCTGCGGCTCTGCGATGCAAGGTCCCAAGCCACTGCTGCACCACATAACCTCAACGCAGAACCTCACAGCTGCCACTGCAGAGCCCATCCTTGATGTGCGACCTGACAGTGCTCTGCAACCTGGATTCAAGGTACTCTGTTTAGTAGGCCTAACCTGGTGCTTGTATGCGAGCCACGCTCCACTGTTGTCAGCCTGAACTTGTGGCTTTGTTCCGGTCTGGTGCAACCAGATATCCACAGTTGGTATTTTATACTTCTAAGGATTATTTCCACTTGTAGGAAATTGGGTTGCTGATTGAGGGATGTGAAACCCTGCTCAAGGAGCAACCACAATCTCTAACAGGTTGAAACAAAAGGAAACCCCAAATTAACCTGTATTTAACTTTTGGGTAACTTGGCATAACAGTAATCAGGCTTAACTTAGAGGCAATGTGTAAAGTATTTCTACAGCACTTCAAACAGTAATAAAGTGAAAATATAACAATCCCACACCAATTTAGAAAAATGGAGCTAAAAACCTAACTAATTTGACATCAAAACAACAAAATCCAATCAGTAGATTTGGAGATATGTAATTTAAAGATTTAAGTGAAAATAATGCCAAAAAGCACAAAGCACCACTCATGGGGGTCTGATAGTGCAAGACTGGGTGAAAGTCACAGGTCCAGGCCGACAGCAATGGAGCGCAGTCTGGATACAGGGACTAGGTTAGTCCAGCTGAAAGAGTGACCTTCAAAAATCCAGCACAAAGAGTTCAGTTTGCGGTGCAAGAGGCTGTGAGGAGCAAGGAGAGCATCAAGGGTGGTCTTCAATGTATACAAAGATCTGTTGGGTGTCGTAGGCAGTCAATGGTGGAGTTTCACATTGCAGATCAATGTGAGCTGGTAATGTTGTAGTGCAAAGTGCAGATCTTGTGCTGGCAGGTGTTGTTGGAGGTCATTGGAGGTTGCCATTGTGCAAGCAGTGGGGTTCGCTGGAACTTCGCATTGGCGTGGGCTGAACTTACTCCAGCAGAGGCCAGCAGGACTCAGACAGGATCAGTTGCAGGTCCAATTGCAGGTCTAGGTAGCAGATGACCTGGCAGCTGCAGGGTGCTGGAGCTTGTTATGTCCCTGTAGCTCAGAACAGCAGGTTAGCTAGCTGACCCTTGGAGTCTGGGATGAAGCATGAAGGTCCAGTCTTCCTTCTTAGCCAGCAGGGCAGCAGGCCACAGAGTAGCAGGGCAGCAGAGTGGCAGTCCTTCTGGAGGCAAAACTGTACAGCAGTCCTTCTTTTGCCGTATCCACGGGTCCTAGAGTGTACTCAAGAGTTGAATCTGAGGGTGGAATTGTTATATTTGGTGCCCACTTTGAAGTAGGAGAAGTTTCTAGACAATTCCCTTTGAAGTCCTAGATGTTTCCTGTCTTCCCTGTCCTAGCTTAAATCTGGATACATAAACAATGCAGGGGTGACAAGTCCTTCGTATGAAGGGAGAGCACACCTATTCAGTTGCAAGTGGGGCTGGGCCATTCTCCACCAACCCCCATCCTGCCAGTTGATGGCTCCTCAAGTTACACCTAATTCCTCTATTGTGTGGCTGGGAGGAATAAACAAGGTCCACATGGTAGCTACATCCAGTTATTTGACCCAGGAACATGCTGCAGGCACAAACTAGTTAGGGCAGGAAAATGCCAACTTTCTAAATGTGTCATTTTAGAAATTGCAACTTAAAATCTTACTTTACCACTAAAGCGGATTTTTAATGATCATTTCTTAGACACCAAACACAAAATGTCTACCTGTTACCAATCAATATTTAGAACTTATTAAATGTAATAAGGAAAAGCAATGCTATCCTATGGGAGGGGTAGGCCTTAAGGTAATCAAAATAGAATTGAGGAGTTTTTCACTACCTGAACATGTAAAACTTAAAAGTACGTGTTCAACTTTTTAAACACACCCACCCTGTCCTCTGGGCTGTGTGGGGCCTATCCTAGGAGTGGCATGTGTATCAAAGAGAAAGGTTTGGGACTGGCAAAAGGTTTATTTTGCCAAATCAAAATGGCAGCTTAAATTACAACTGCACACACAAGCTGCAATGGCAGGCTTGAGAAATGTTTAAAAGGGCTACATGAGTGGCACAATAAGTGCTGCAGGCCCACAAGTAGCACTTAATTTACAGGCCCTGGGAACATTTAGTATCACTTTACTAGGGACGTAGAAGTAAAATAAATGTGCCAATTGAGTATAAGCCTATGTTTCGATGTTTAGAGGCAAGAGCACATGCAATTTAGCACTGATTAGCAGTGATAAATTGCACAGAGTCCTAAGGCCAACAAAATAGAGATCATCAAAAAATGAAGGAAGAAGGCAAAGAGTTTGGGGGAAGACCACCCTAAAGCTGACAGGTCTAACAATACTTTACACATTGCCTCTAAGTTAAACCTGACTGCTTGTGCCAAGCTACCAAAGGGTAAGTACAGGTTAATGTGGGGTTTGCTGGTGTTTTATCCCGACAAGAACTGTAGTTGCTGCTTGGGTACGGTTTTATCCCCCTTCAACCAGAAACCCAGTTTCCTACACTTTATTATACTAATCCTTCATTACTTCATTATCATTGTTTTCAAAGAACACATGTATAAATTTGATTTATGTGAGGAAGCTAAATTGGTTAGAAATCTGGCTTAAGCGGGGAGCTTAATTTAGTTAGAAACATGTCTTAAATCTTACCAAGTTGAAATCTTACCTAGCGTAAGTGGGGGGCTTAATTTAGTTAGAAACAAATCTGGAATCTTACCAAATTTAAATCTTACCCCAGACCTATGTTTTTGTATCACTCTATTGCATTCATTCTAACAACACTTAACCATGCCTCGTTAAATTCAACAGTATAAAATGTATTCTGTGGACTGTAACCACCTCCAGTGGCGCGAAGAACCAACCTATTCTTGTTGATGCATTGGGCACTATGGACTATCAAGAATAACGATTTTCACTCAGATATAGTTTTAAATATGACAACCAGGACATAACACCTCACACATTTTTTACAGAAGTTGCTGATCATGCAGGGTTTCTACCCTTTGTCTGTTCCAGTGGTCTGGTAAAGAAGTGTTAGTATCTACCATCACCTTCAGAGCTTTCGATGAACCAGAGAGCCAAGCTCTGTTTTAAGGAGTTTCTCCTAAGCCTGCAAAATTATCCACAGTAGACTCATAAAGTTTAATTAAAAATACTTCACCGTGACAGATGCACATTCACCACTAGAAATTTCCACATCTTGTTGGCACAGGAAGGCATTGCTACTCTTAGTAACCAGACTTCATATGGAGCTGATATCCTGATTTTCTTTTCTTCAGCCCTGGCACAAGATGTAGGCTTTGATACTGCATACCCAGACAATGGAAATGTATTGCCTGCATTCCTGAGCTAAGGTAAGGAGCCCTAGATACTGCTGTGTGGAGAAGTAGAAACACAGCTAATTTTAGGAATTCTATGCAACCTTTATAGTAGGGAATTGCTGATTAGTCCTTCCTGATCTGTGCATGCCAACAGACCAGATTTAGGCATGAGACACCTGGTTCTTAAAGCTGAATATGACTTTATTTTAGCTGCCTCCTACTAAAATGTTCTCTGCTTCAATGTTAGTCAATATGGAAAAGAAATCACTGAGTTTTTCTTTCACTCTCCTTCTTTCCTGTTTCAAAATGTTGCTTGTATGCTGATCTCTGCCATTTGACAGGTGGTACAAGAATAGGGGCAAGCAGCAGTTCAGGCAAAGAAGTTTTTGGTATACAGCCTGGTCTTTTTGTCTTTCCCTAGAGTGGCCCATCCAGGAAGTTTGAACAAAGACATGTGCACAGCTTTACACTTATTGTAAAGGTACGGGTACTCCTACTTGAAACCATCCTAATCCGTGCCCGATGGGAAAGCCATCACCTTGCATAAACACATAGCCTTCGCTTCAGCCTATAAATTGAAAGTGAAAAGGATGCACACTAAACTGGTTCCTGGACTTTAGATAGTAGATTCACACCTCCACTCTGGAAATCATGTATAAAAGTCAGACGCAAACTTTCCCACTCGGTTCAACTTCCAAGGTCCTTCATTGACCAAAGTTGTAGGTAATTCGAGGATTGCTGAGAAAGCTGCTAAGATTCAGGACTGGAGCCGCTGCAAGCCAATCTTGCCTCAAGTCTGAGCATCGTATTGGAAAGAGGTGGACTTGACTGCTTCTAATGGCCAGGCATGGAGAGAAGAGGTAAGGCTGCCTAAATGAACCCCTGCAACCGTGAGTGTGATTGCTCACTATGAGCAACCTAAGATTAAACAAACGGAACTAAGAACACAACTAACAGATGTTGATTGGCCTTTGTTGAGATTATTGTAACCCACCAACAGAACTGTCTGGTTTTACGGGGGGTCACAGAACCCAGAAAAGCTGCTCCATATCACTCTAGTGAGCCTCCACCTAAGTTTACACTTAAAGCTCATGTTTGCCTCTATAGTAACCATTTAGCATCTGTAGGTACCTTACGAATAATGCTACATATTCATTATGCATGAAATTGAGCTGTGCTGGGATTAAAGAAAGGCTCTGGGCTGGACGTTCACTAATTTTGTATATTCTTTGGCTGCTTGTGCTCTGAGTCTGTATCTCCCACAATACCTCCCTGAAATGCCTTGTACTGATCTCCCTCACTATTTTTAATGATTTAAGTGCATTAGGATGGACTGGGCCAAATTTTCGTTCCAAAGTACGATGGGCCCCTGGATACCAGAGGGAAAAGACCACAACCACTACAGTTGTGGTTCAGTAGTTTCTGTCTACCCCGTGGCTCCTAGAACTCGGTATGACAACCATTATCCGAAGCCATTATCTAAATTTTGGGAGCAGACCATAAATTCCATCAATATAATCACTAGGATTATCAACATTCAGGATCTGGAGGTGTCCCTAACCTGGGGCCAGCTCCATGTGTTTTGTATGAGAGAAGTACAACATTTGTAGCATTAGAATATATTTACATGCAGTGTATTTAGGTACAGTACAAATGTCTTC
This sequence comes from Pleurodeles waltl, assembly GCF_031143425.1. NCBI lineage: Eukaryota > Metazoa > Chordata > Amphibia > Caudata > Salamandridae > Pleurodeles > Pleurodeles waltl. Next base: position 111,157,314 of record NC_090446.1, on the reverse strand, counting down.
CATTTAAAGATGGTAATTCTATGAACATTGCATGCCATGCACCCTATCCAAACACTAATACAATTAAATCTCTACAACTCTAAAGGTTGCACTGTGTTTTCATTTTGGAACTTTTGGACCTCTGAATAGATTTGTTTAGGATAACAAAGGCTGCAAACACTATCCTTGAACATCATTCAGCATCATCTGTGTTAACACATCTTATATACACCTTTTGCAAATGAAATACTTCTTATCCAAATCTTGATCAACTGGGTCAATTAAAAAAACATATTTTACCGGCTTATTGTTTCTGTTACCATATGACCTTGTCTGTCATCATCATGTGCCCCTGAAGGTGTTCATACATGGGCAGTCACTGGCTCCATCAATACCTTGGGGACCGACTCAGAGAAAATTAAGTTTCAGAATTTCTCTCCACTAACATCTTTGCACTATAAAATACTTGGGATCTGAAAATGGTGGGAGTGGGGATCCAGATGGCAATCACCACACAGGGATCAACACTCCAATGTCCACTTACAAAGACAAGTAAGAGCCTATCTCTCTATCCCCTTCAATTGCATGCACATCATCTGGGCAGCTGAAGATTACCAGTCACAGCATGACCTAACCCTTTATAACCAATGTAGGCAGTCTGGTGAAGCATATCATATACTTTACTTCTGCAAGAGTACTTAGATTTCACATTACCTAGCAGTAACAGGGTCCTGCAGAAGATATAGGAAGACAAGACAAAAGTACTTCTGGTACTCATTTGCTGGCCGCCATCCTTGATTTTTGTGAATCAGCAGTCTATATACTAGTTCCGCCCCATTGATGTCTCTGGTGTTTCTGTGTGGGTGAGGGGTAATGCAAGGATAGGGCTTTTGGCTCTGGCATGTTCCAGTGATGTGGCTTTGTATACAGTAACCTTGGTGGTCATATGGGCTCATTGTGTATGAGCTGGCGATGGAAGAATTCTATGACATGGTAGACTTCAAAGGGATTGCCATTGACGTCTTGCCACAGGTAGAACTCCCCGCTACCAGACGTATGAGGAGGTTTTCCAAAAAATCTCTATTTAATTCTTCCCTGCCTCTTGTGATTTGCTGTTGTCCTCCAGAGTTTGCAGCTGTGACCCTGTGAGTCATCCAAGTAGTTATTTTGAAGTTTCTGGACACCAAGCTGGTGTTTTTTGGAAACAGTTTCTTCTGTTTTCTGTATTGACAAACTGAGGCCGGGAGGGGGGGCAAATCCTTAAGGTACGTTGCACCTGTGGGTAAAATACATGTGCAATTTACTCTTATACTTTTGAGTAACTCTACTACATTTGGCTGTTCACAAAATCTGAGTGTAAAGTTTCTCAAAATTGATGCATAGGATTAATTAAAGTATTTGGAATATATTTTAATAATAATGTATGCTACATTAATTTAATTCAAATTCAAAAACTGGTGTTAAAATTATATAACAAATGTGTTTTATTTTTAGTTTTTTTTGTAACATTAAATCACATGCATTTATATTTTAACCATGGTAAGTAATCTAATTTAACATGATTCCCTATGGGTTTTTATTTTGAGTCCCTACCTCCATTATTTTCTATGTGAGGGTGCTGCATTACCACTGGTTGGCCGTGTGGTGCTTACCTTTAGACTCTTTCTAGTTTCACACTAGTAATTTACACTTATGCCCCTCCCTATTTTCAAGGGATGGGGAAGTGTAAGTCTATACCTTTGAGTAACTTTACACACGGATTTTTTGATAGCCCAAAGTAGTAAGGTTACTCAACGGTGCAAGAGTAAATTGAACATGTAAATAACTCACAAGTGTAAGTTACCTTTGTTAATGTACCTTTGTTACCTTTGTTGTAGAGATTATCGCCATTCACTTCTTTCAGTTCCTTCTGATGGACTCGTCTATTCTTCATTGTTTGCTGACCTTGAGCTCTCCTATTTTTTTTCCGACTCCTCCATCAGCAATGGAGCTCCAGGTACAGACACCAGCATGCATGTCACAGTTCCTGTTCGCCTTGGCAGGGCAGGCTCTTTTTGCCAGGAGGATTCCCTTTTTCCTACATTTGGTCTTCTTGGCAAGGTGAAGAACCCCATCCTTGGTGACTATTAGTCACTGCAGCTGGTCAGGCTCTGCTTTGTCAATAGGCTCGTTCTATCGCACAAATAAAAGAAGCTTTTAGTAACATAGGGCCAGATGTAGCAAAGGTTTTTACCCATTCTGCGTCTATGGGAAAAAGTGTTCGTACATATGGCCCATAATCACAAATGCAATGAATGCCGAAGTGGGGGTAGCCAATAAACAAATTCTAAACAATTTGAATCACTGAACATATATAAATAGGTATGTTCCAGAAAACGACAAATACAGCCTTAGTGCCCCCTGTGGCCTCACTGTGAAAAACGATAACGATGGAGACTAATGGGGTTTGGATAGACAATCTGGGAAAACATCTGTGAATACACAGCAAAGTCTTTAAATAATTAAGAGGGAACCTGGTCTGTTTGCTAATACGTTGGTGGCGTTTTTATCTTATGTTTCATTTACAAGGCCATCATCAAGACGAAAATCTGTGTGCGAATCAAACAGAGTGATAAAGTGAACATGCTGGAAATAGCATCAGTTTAGTACAGGAGGGGTCTAGGAAGTCACAACAGTGATGGGAAAACTGTCATCGGGTAAAGGCAGTCACAGCTCAGCAGTGCAAAGTGTCACTGTCCATTGATCCCTGGACAGTGATGATTTGCACTGACAGAGACACACTGCCACTTAGGCACATGTTGACGCAAGTATACTACTGAATATTAACCCCCAAAATACTGTGGTACCAGAATATCGAAGGCCGAATATAGAGGGACAAAATATCAAAAGGTTAGAGCATATAGTGAAGTGTAGATTTACTATTCCTAAATCCACATCTGCGATCCTTGAAGATATATGTATCACAGAGGTACAAACTTAGAGTTAGGTATGGGAAATGTAGACTCACTTACCTGCCAATGTCTTTTTTTAAATATATTTGGGGGCATATTCAAGAGCCTCTAGCTCCATTCCAATGCCACATTAGCATCATTTTTTACGCTATTGTGGCGTTAGAAGGCCAAAAACACTGCACTATGTTTACAAAATGGTGCAATGCATGCATTGCGCCACTTTGTAACTCTTTGCGCTGCATTATTCCTGCACCAGGAATAATGTGTGCACAGGGGGCATTCCCCCTTTGGGGGGGGCAAAAAAATGGTGCAATTTTTTCGGCACTTTTAACGCCTGCTTAGAGTGAGCATTAAAGGGAGGCTTCCATTAGATACATTTGGCCTCTGAGTGCTTTGCAGGATTAGCGTCAGAATTTTTGGTGCTAATCCTGCAAAGCGCCGCACTAGAATCAAGAATTCTGACGCTAGTCCCCTAACTACCGCCAAGGTGCGCTGTATTTTATATATGGCACACACATGGTGGTGCGCTAAGTGGTGCAAGAAAAGTGGCGTGCACTATGTGCGGTGCCATTTTCCTTAAATATGCCCCTTTGTTCTCGATATTTTGACCCATTGATATTCTGGGGTCGATATTCAGGGTGCACAACTATTACCTCAGGCTCCTACTAGGCACATTGGGTTGCGCTTGTTCTCATTGACACACGGTCAGACTCTACCTGGTCCGGTTCTGGATCCCTCCTCTCAGCATCTTTATTCCTCTGGAGCTGCTTTCTGGGAAGCCTCACTCTTTGTTTCCAATGAGAGATTGAGGTTGGTTGTTGCTTTTCCGCTTAGTTTGCACCACGTTTTGTCATCTTTCTCTGTATTTTTATTAAATTGTAAAGTCAGTAAGAGCTCAGCCTCCCTCATCACAGTTCTAGATGCCCTCTCTCCCTCTCTGTACTTCCTTGGGTTACCCCATGAATGGTAGGGTTTGCTCGGTTGTCCAGAATTTGTGCTTTCCTGCTCCCATCTGATGGCAGGCAAGAGGGGGCAGAAGAACATTTTTGCATAATTTTCTGGGAGTTAAAATAGATAAATTGTGTCTGCAGAACATGTCAAACTTCCAGTTTTAGAACTGGGGCATGAAACAGTAGGAATCGAAGTAATTAACTTGTAATCGAGCCACTCACCGCAGGAAAACTACTGAAAGTTGCGCTTCACACATTGTAGGCAAATCTATCTCCCCACCACTCACCGCTCCAAGGACAGAGGTCTCAAATTGAAGTCTACTGTAAACCGAGACTTCTCTATTAAGGAGAGTGCCATCCAGTTCTCCACAAATTGAATGAATCTTTTAAAAACAGTTGTGTCTGGTAGTACTTTTTTTACATCACTGTTTGGCTCTGCGTCTCCTTTTACTCAGCCTAGCTCATCACCCGCGCAGGCCCCAGGTGTGAGTTACAGAACACGGAGACCTGTAGAGTATCAATATCCTGAGTGAGGCCTGTTAAGTGATGGCCGTCAGCCACGCGCTTTCTGGAAGCGTGCCTCGCGCTGGCAGACGTCCTGACAGCTCGTGTCTCTCTCCTCCCCCATCACACGTCTCAGGTTCTCTTCAAGGGCAGAGCGCGCCTTATTAGTCTGACACTTACGAGAAGACCCTACTCCAATGTCAATCGCCAAGGGAAGTAGGAGTCCTGGCGGCCTCGCTCTATTTCCTCCGCCCTGTCTTCTTCCCCCTGTTCAGTCTCCTACAGTAGTTTTCCTTTTTTCATTCTGCGTTCTTCCTTCTCTCACGTCCCTCTTTGCAGTCTCTTACGTCAGTTCTCCTTTTTCATTCTGTCCTTCCATCTCTTTCTTCCTTTATAACTTCAATGCACCTCTCTATCTGTTTTGTTCCTTGTTTCTTCCTCTGTTACACATTTCTTCTCCTGTTTTCTCTCTGCATAACCCCCTTTTAGCTACCAGTTCTTTCCATGTTCTCTCACCTTCGCTGTCTCAGCTGGCTATTCTGTCCTTTCTCTATCTTTCAGTTTAGTTTCCCTTCATTTCGTGTCCTCCATCTTTTCATCCCTCACACTCCCTTTACCTATCTCTCAGTCTCTCTGACTCTCTTGCCTCCATTTCTCAGCTGACATTTCTTCCTATCGACTAACCTATCTTCCTGTCTCTTTTTACCTACTTTTTTTGTCAGCATTTCTGTCTTTCTCCCAGTTCTTTGCTATTACCATTCTCTATCTAGCTATCTGTCTTTCTCCTTTCTTTCTTTCTCTCTTGCTGGCTGCTTGCTATCTCCCCCCTCTCTCATGCATCTTGCTATCTTCATCGCCCTAGCTCTCTTCCCCTTTTCTTCCACCCTACGTATGCACTCTCTGCCCTCTTTTTGACATTTCCTCTGTCCATTCCTTCTTTTCCTTCCAGCACACTCTATTCTTTCTCACTTTTTGTCTTTTCTCTCAGTTTCTTTCTCGCGCAAGATTCTTTTCTCCTTCCAGCTGTGCAGCAGAAATTCTAATTTTAGCGGTTCTGGAAGGATTATGCTTGTGAGCTAGGCAGGAAGATAGTGTGGATGAAAAGACCCTCTCAGGGCATCAAGGAAAACAAGTGTACCACAAGCCCAAGTGACAGAACAAGGAAGAAGGAAGCCCCCTTGTCAGAGAAGCGGTCACACCTCTAGGCAAACCTTCCTCCACAGTACTAAGGAGCAGCGGCCTGTACCTGCTAGATAGTCTGGATGTGGTCCCACCATGAACCGTTATCTGATCAATAATATTACTGCAAATTTTGCAGTGACATTATTAAGGATGTCATGAGTGCTGTCATTTGTTTATTTGCTAGAATTAGCAGTGCATGGCGAGGGTGCAAGTTGTGAGTTACCTTAGGGCATGAGTTAGAGTTACTTGAGATATCTTTGACTATAACTAGTGCATTTCTGTGGTTTGGTACGCTTAAAATGTGAGTCTAACTATAATGTCCCCGTAACCTTTGGTTTCTCTTAAGTGAATTTCTATGGTTTTTTAATTCTATTTCCTAATTATAAAGTTCCTCTAACCTAGGGTTTTTCTAATGTAATGTAATTTTCATTACTATACGTTAACCTGACCACAACTGTGGGGGCATTTGGCCGCAGGGCCTGAGGCCAAACCCTGTGGCCAACTCCCCTAAACACCCAACCCCGCAGCACACAGCCCTTTGGCCATGCTTGGTGGGAGTTGGCCATGCCCTGTCTCTTTGGGCATGAAAATAGGTGTGCGAGGGTGTATCTAGGGGTGAGAGTGACTGTGAGAGTGTCTGTCTGGGTGTGACAGTGGGTGTATCAGTTGCTTAGTTGGTGCATCAGTGTCATTGTGGGTCTGGGAGTGGGTGCATGAGGGTTTCAGTGGGCGTATCACAGTGTGAGCGGGTCTGTGAGTATGTGTGTGAGTGTCTGGGTGGGTGTATCATTGGCATAGTGGGTGAATCAGTGTCTGTGTGAGTCTGTGTGTGGGTGTGTGAGGGTTTCATTGGGTCTGTGAGTGGGTCTGCGAGTAGGTGCGTGAGTGTCTGGGTCTGTGAGGGTGTGAGTGGGTCTGTAAGTGGGTGCCTGAGGGTCTGAGTGGATCTGTGAGTGGGTGCTTGAGTGTCTGAATGGGTCTTTGAGTCTAAGTGGGTGTGTGAGTGGGAGAAAGAGATTGGAAAAGAGAAGTTGAGAGACGGAGAAAAAGAGAGGGCGAGAGAGAGTTTTTTAGGCTTTGGTGAATGATATACTTAGAATGAGTTATTTCTGGCCATATTGAAAAGAAACATGTATTTGTCATTTAAAAAGAGTGAGATCACCTTTTATTATGTACATAAAATTTTAGAAGTATAAAATAAATTAAAGTACAGAAATGACTACAGACACACCTGGACTTGAACCCATAACTTTCCATGTGAGCATCTGTGACCTTAGTCATTAAGCCACAGATGACTTCTTTATTCGTTTTTTTGGAGAAATCATTGCATGAAGAGACCATTACAATGACTATCTCTCTCGCTCCCTCTTCTTTCCCGTTATGGGATGGAAGAGAGAGAGAGTGACAGGACTGCGGCTGGAGCCTGAAGGCCCCCGCGGTTGTAGCTGGCTCCCCGCGTTCTGTGGGAGCCGGCATTGCTCCTCCAACCAGGGAGCTGCTTTTTGATAGCAATATATTTTTATTTGTCTTCCCTGCATGCATATTTGCATGCAGGGAAGACAGATGAAAACTGTGCTTTCTGTAAGGGAGAGCTGTTTGACAGCTCTCTCTTCTAGAAAGCAGAGTTTGTTTGCTTTTGCTTGGTGGGAGCTGACAGCTCCTGGGCATCCCAGGACATAGCAGGAACCAGCCCTGGGAGGTGGTGGTCCCCAGGGCCATCAGTGGTTCCACGAGGGGGAGAGCGTATCCCCCCTCCAACTGTAAATTTACCCCCAGGGAGGTGGCGGTCCCCAGGGCTTCAGGGGGCAACGTTGCTCCCTGTATTACATTTGACAATAGCCCCCGGTTACGTGGTGGTCCCTAGCCTGGCCCCTTTTGTTTTTTTTTGTTTTACACTTTTTTTCTGGGACTCAGTTTTTCCTGTGCCTGTGCTTTGTGGAACTATTGTGCAGTTGCTGCTTCTGCCTGTGCTAGAGGACAAAGACTGGACTTTGTGTTGCATTCCTTCTTGTGAAGAACTCTCCAAGGGCTTGATTTCGAGCTTGCCTCCCGTTGTTTGAAGTCTCAGGGACAGCAAAGACTTCTCTCTGCCAGCATCTGGAGCCTCTGCTGAGACTCCTACTCTGCCCAGTGGTCCCCATCCAGTTCCTGGGACCCTGAAAGGAGAAGCTGGCAGCCCAAGAGTGAGAAATCCATGCACTGACCACCGTGCGAGGAAAAGGTCAACGCAACTCCGATCTGCGGCTGAAAAATCAACATGCCGCCAGCTTTGCGGCTGAAAATCAACGCTCGCCTGCTAAGTGACCGGAAGATCGATGCCTGTGGCTGGAGAAATGACGCGCAGCATCGCTGATGGAGGCTGGTGAGATCGCAACCCGCGCTGCGTGGTTTTCGGATCATCGTGCAGCAGGATTTCTGATGCAAACATCGCTGGGCGTGTAAAAACCACGCAAGGCCTGCCCGGACCCGATAGTGCAGTTAAAATCGACTCATCGCTCTCCTGCGGAAAGAAGAAACAACGCACACCGACTCGACTGAAGGAGAAACGACAAACGGTCTCGCTTGTGAGTGAAAGTGATGCATCGCAAGCCCTTTTTGATGCACACTCTCCCGTGCACAGTTATTTTTGATGCACCCAGGTACATTTCCACGCTAACAGTGTTAGAGTTGTGTTTAAAATTACAAGAAGACTCTTTTTGTTTTTTAATTAATAACTTGACTTGTGTATTGTGGATTTTTGTCGTTTTGGTCTTGTTTTGTTTAGATAAATAATTTCTATTGTTCTAAACCTGTGTTGTGTCATTTTGTAGTGTTTTCATTAAGTTACTGTGTGTATTGGTACAAATACTTTACACCTAGCACTCTGAAGTCAAGCCTACCTGCTCGTGCCAAGCTACCAAGGGGGTAAGCAGGGGTTAGCGGAGGGTGATTCTCTTTTACCCTGATTGGAGTAAGGACCCTTGCTTGGACAGGTGGTAACCTGACTGCCAACCAAAGTCCCCATTTCTAACCTTGGTGATCAGCAGTTGGGATTGGACTTGTATTTGTACTTGACATACAGTGATTAAGTGTACACTACTGTTTTGAGTGAAGACAACAACGAGACCACAAACAACTTGTCTTGTGATTCTTGCTTTTTCTCTTTTTCTTGGATTTTTCCCTGCATCCATTTTTGTAGTAATCTTTGATTGACTTCTGAACTTGAGCGGGAACTTGTTTTCTGCCTTTTGGAACTTTGCACTTTTGTTGACTTTTCATCATGTACCAATCTGGAGATGCATCAGTTGGAGCTGCTTTTGACCTAGAGAAATTAGAGAGCTATACAAAGGCTCAGTTGAAGCTGTTCTGTAAATGTTTTGAGTGTCCCATTAAGGGCTCATCCTAGAAGGAGGAGCTGCAAAAGGCTCTGAGGGCCTTGGTGACAGCCAAGAGCACTGAAAGGCACACAGAGGATGAGGAGGAGGAAGAGCACTCCATACAAAATGGTATTGTGGGTGGGCCTGTTATACCCAGGGAGAGGGTGTCCAGGGCAGGTAGCAGTGTCTCATCTAAGAGTCTGACCCCTGAAGAGTTGCAGGACAGACTGGCTGAGAGGGAGCACCAGAGGGAGTTGGATAAAATGAGGATGGCCTTGGAGGTGAAAAAGTTGTTTTTAGCTCATGAGCTCAGCTTAAGAGATATGGATCAGAGGAGCCAGTCTAGTAGGGATGATGGCAGCCACATTACAGTGCAGCCTGAGAGGAGGGTGCACATTCCTAAAGATCTTGTGAAGGAGTACAAGAGGGAGAATGACATATCCTTGTGGTTCAAGGGGTATGAGTCTGCTCTCCACATGAATCTGGTCCCTGAAGCTCATTGGGAGGCGGGTCTATGGAAACACTTTGAGGTAGAGCGGAGGAATACACTGACAGCCTTAGAGAATGCTCAGAATATCACCTACACTATCATGAAGGATGCCCTACTCACAAGATACGGTCTCACCCCTGAGCAGTATAAGGATAAGTTTAGGTCCTATAAAAAGAAGTAATCCCAAACATGATTGGAATGTGTTGATTCTTTTTGCAGGTCCCTGGATGGTTGGGAGAAGGGCAGTAAAGTAACTATGTATGAGGGGCTTTACAATCTGATTGCTTGGGAGCACTTGTACAGTTTATGTTTTCCAGAGCTGCGGCAGCACCTGATTGACAGCAAGCTGACCGATCCTAGGAAGCTTGCACAGGAAGCGGATCGCTGGGAGAGCACCAGGGAACAAAAGAGGTATGGGAGAGACCACGCCAAGGGTTGGCAGGGTCCCTCTCAGAAGAAAGGGGGTAAAGGTAAACAGGGGGAGTTCTCTAAAGAGCCCCAAACTGATTCCCACGGTTAAGATTCCCAGCCCCCCCCAGTAGGAAGAAGCCATGGTTCTCCAAAGGGAAGCCAGTGACAGGGGACCACCACGTAAATGTGTTATGCATGTGACCAGGTGGGTCCTGTGAGGGGGGACCCCAAATGCTCCAAGAGTACACCGGCACCCACTGGTGCGCAGCCCCAGAGTTTGGCTAGTGTAGCGCTTGGGGAGGAGTTGGTTCCAGGTGGGTGGGAGCCAGCTGAAATGACCCTGCTCTCAATAGGGGACAGTGAGATGGTCCAGAGAACCCTCATGTCTGAGAACACTAAAAAGTACAGGCAGTGGGTGACCATCAATGGACATAGGGTGGAGGCTCTGAGAGACACAGGAGCCAGTGTGACTAAAGTGAGGAGTCAGCTGGTGTCTGAAGAGCAGATTGATACCCTGGTACTTCACCAAGTAGTTGCAGTGGACAACTCAAAGCGCCTGTGCAGAGTGCCGCAGGTTCCCTTTGAATGGGGTGGGGGTCTCAGGTTCCTAGAAGGTAGCTGTGAGTCCAACCATGCCTATAGATTGTTTGCTAGGCAATGACCTGGAGGATTCCCCATGGAAGGAGGTGGAACACAGGTCTTACTTGGAGATGTTGGGTCTGCCTGGGTGGAAATGCGTATCCACCCGGTCAATGGTAGCCCGTAAGGGTGGTCAAGAGCCCCTGGAGACTGAAACAGTGTCCCAGTAGACCGCCAAGAAGAGGAAGGGCAGGGGGCATGGGAAACCAGCCCCAGAAGTTCCCACAGTCTGGAAGGAGGCAAAGCCTGAGTGTGACGCCTCGGAGCCTACAGGGGAACAATGGCTGAACTGGGGGAGGTCCCTGAATTGTCGCAGTGGCAGCAGGAAGGGGGACCCACCAGGGAAGCATTCTGTGCAGCACAGAAGACATGCCCTACTCTGGAGGGTTTGCGGCAGAAGGCTGCAGACCAGGTGGCTGGCTAGGAGCCAGGATCTCACCTGATCTATTGGGAGGACAACCTCCTGTATAGTGAGCCTAAGGTTCCTGAGCCTAAGCCAGCCCGTGTGCTGGTGGTACCCCAGTGCTTCAGGGCCATCCTACTGCAGTTGGGTCATGATGTGCCTTTAGCTTGACATTTGGGGCGGGACAAGACCTTTGAGAGGCTTGTCACCCACTTTCACTGGCCCCTAATGCGCAGGCAATCAGATGCACATTACAGGTCTTGCCAAACTTGTCAGGCAAGTGGCAAGGGTGGGGGGAAATTTAAGGCTCCCCTACAACCTTTACCTGTTGTTAATACTCCCTTTGAGAGGGTAGGTATTGAAATTGTGGGGCCTCTGGATCCCAAGACAGCCATGGGCAACAGGTTAATCCTGGTCTTGGTGGACCATGCCACCCGGTACCCAGAAGCCATTCCTCTGAGGTCAATCACTTCCCCTGTGGTGGGTCGTGCTTTGATGGGGGTTTTTACCCACATGGGGTTCCCCAAGGAAGTGGTATCTGACAGGGGTACTAAATTAATATCCACGTATATGAAGTCTCAGTGGAAGGAGTGTGGGTAACCTACAAGTTCACTACACCTTACCACCCCCAAAGTAATGGTCTGGTTGAGAGATTCAATCGCACCTTGATAGGCATGATTATGGGCCAGCCAGAGCCCTTGAGGCGGAAGTGGGACGTCCTCTTGCCATGCCTTCTGTTCGCTTACAGTGAGGTGCCTCAAAAGGGACTTGAGTTTAGTCCCTTTGAGTTGATTTATGGTCACCCTGTGAGGGGACCTTTAAGTCTAGTCAAGGAGGCTTTGGAAAAAGGTCCTAGTAAACCTCTCCAGGATGTATTCAGGTACATGCTGGTTCTGAGAAACCGCTTCAGGAGTCTCAGACAGGAGAACCTGGAAGCAAGCCAGGACAACAGGAAAGGCTGGTATGACCAGAATGCCACTATGGTCGAGTTTCAACCTGGACAAAAAGTGTGGGTGATGGCACCAGTAGAACCTAGGGTGCTCCAGGACAAGTGGACTGGGCCATTTGAGGTGGTGGAGCGCAAGAGTGAAATCACCTACCTTGGAGACTTGCAGTCTCCAAGAACCCTTTAAGGGTCCTGCACGTTAACAGCCTCAAGCCACACTTTGAGCGGACTGAACTGTCCATGTTCCTTGCAACCGATGATGGTGTGGAGGAGGAGCATGAGCCTCACACCTGAAAGGGCTGTGCCTGCCCTCACATACTACAGTCTCCAACCCCCTGGTGTGTATCTGGGGCCTGGCTTGGGCAAGGCAGGATTTCACAAACAAAAGAGACTTTTCTTTGAAGTAAGCCTACTTCAAAGGGCAAAATGTGTATAAGAAGAGCACCCAAAACCACACACTTGAGAACACTTCTGGAAACCAAGAGGAACCTCTGCCTGGAGAAGAGCTGAAGAGCTGAGGAAGAAGAGCTGCCCTGCCTGTGACTGTGCTTTGTGGAACTATCCTGCAGTTGCTGCTTCTGCCTGTGCTAGAGGACAAATACTGTACTTTGTGTTGCATTCCTTCTTGTGAAGAACTCTCCATGGGCTTGATTTAGAGCTTTCCTCCTGTTGTTTGAAGTCCCAGGGTCAGAAAAGACTTCTCTCTGCCAGCACCTGGAGCCTCTGCTGAGAGTCCTACTCTGCCCAGTGGTGCCCATCCAGTTCCTGGGACCCTGAAAGGAGAAGCTGGCAGCCCAAGAGTGAGAAATCCACTCATTGACTGCAGTGTGGGAAAAAGTTTGACGCAATTCCAATCCGTGGTTAAAAAATCGATGCGCCGGCAGATTTGCGGCTGAAAATCGATGCTCGCCTGCAATGCGACTGGAGTCTGGTGAGATCGCAACCCGCGCTGCATGGTTTTAGGATCATCGTGCAGTAGGATTTCCAATTCAAACATCGCTGGACGCGTATAAATGACGCAAGGCCTGCCCGGACCCGAGAGTGCAGTTCGAATCGACGCATCGCTCTCCTTCGGAGAGAAGAAAAGGCGCACGCCGACTGGACTGAAGAAGAAACGATGCACGGTCTCGTTCGTGAGTGAATTTGATGCATCGCAAGCCCTTTTTGACGCACACTCGCCCGTGCAGGGTTATTTTTGATGCACCCAGGTACATTTCCACGCTAACAGCGTTAGCGTTGTGTTTAAAATTACACGAAGACTCTTTTTGGTTTTAATTGATAACTTGACTTGTGTATTGTGGATTTTTTTTGTTTTGGTCTTGTTTTGTTTAGAAAAATATTTTCTATTTTTTTAAACCTGTGTTGTGTCATCTTGTAATGTTTTCATTAAGTTACTGTGTGTGTTCGTACAAATACTTTACACCTAGCACTCTGAAGTTAAGCCTACCTGCTCGTGCCAAGCTACCAAGGGGGTAAGCAGGGGTTAGCTGAGGGTAATTCTCTTTTACCCTGACTAGAGTGAGGGTCCTTGCTTGGACAGGGAGAAACATGACTGCTAACCAAAGACCCCATTTTAAACACATTCTTATCACCCAATACCCCTACACACCATTAAACCTTAAAAATGCCCTTACCTTCCAATAGCCTCACCTGCCCCTAAACCCTAAAACCACCCTTGCCACCTTATACCCTTATACACTCCTAAACTCTGAAAACACCCTTAGCACCCAATACCAATACATTTGCACTCCCAAACCCTAAAAAACCCTTAGCCACCATATAAATATATATTCATATACTTACCTGATATATACACTTACCATTTCATTGGAAATGCATGCATGCTAAAGGCATACATGTGAAGATGTGCATGGTAAAGGCAATGTGTTGTGAAGGCATTGAGTGGTAATGTCATGATCCTTGTCTAACTCATATCGTGCTATGCATCCTGCCCATCTCATCCTCAATGATGGTCTCATGAGAAAGTCTCCTTGAGTGTTTTTTTAGAGATCATTATCTCCTCTAATAACTTCATGGTTGGTCTCTGTCTCCTTAAAACAGCAGATGTGCCCTCACTCTTCTGAGGAGCTCTAAGAAAAAGTGTGGTGCAGTCTCATGACATTTATCACTGTTTCTAATATGTCATTTGTTGGAAAGTTGCCTAAATATTAAATGACTAAAAAGATCTCTGTTTTAATGAAGACTGGTTTTTTTAATGAATATATTTCAATTATAGCTGTTATAATAAAGTCAAACACCTTTTGCTAGTTGTCAGGTTTGAGGTTTCTTTGTTATGCCGCATGCGCACCCTGATTCAACATTATCTATCTGTGGGTTTTGACATAGTTGACTACGAGGTCTTCTTAATCATTGTCAGTTTCAAGTTTACCTTACCGTCCCACTTCTCCAATGGTTCTAATATTTTAGAAATAGATGCAATACTGCAATCATTGTATAAAAGCCTGACTCTAATTTCTTTATAATAGGTGACTTGTGAGGTACCCAGTTGCTATCATAAAGAAATTATGTCAGAATTCAACTATAATTAATTATTACAGTTGAGTTCTGACATCAGTGCTTGCTGCCAGAGACAGCAGGGAGGGTAAAGTCCAATCAAGTCACAACCTAATTAAAGCAGCTGTTTAAGGAATAAATCAAACCATGGCTTTTCTTTTTTTCTGCTGTGCTTTCTAGCTGTGCTATGAGAATATCAGAGATATTTATGGTAACATATTTATTTTTTGCACTCCTTGGGTAATGATAGAAAAAGTTAGAATCTTTATACATGGTTTTACACAGTCTGAGCTACAGCAGCTTTTTTTTATACTGCCTTATATTAAACCGATTCTAATATCTTTTTGCTACAAATATCAAACATCATTTTTGATGTTTTTAATTTTGCACTAGTGATTCTATTTGTGTTCTTCATGTTTGTAAACTTGCTCATGTACTGTAAGGAATAAAGTAACGCCTGCGGTACATAATAAGGATATTGCAAATCACGTCGGAGCTCCATGACCTTATGAAGGAACTTGGCCTTCAGCCTCGTTCCTCTTTATGCTCATGGAACTCCCCAGTGACTTTCTTTATAATATACAGCAGGGGGTACTTTATCCCATTTCTAATAGTAGCCAGTCAGTGGATGTCACTGCCAAGCGGGCTTATTGGTAGCTAAATCACCCATTTTGAGAAAACATCCTGCTCAGCAAAATCACTGCTCTGAGGGAAATTTTAATATGAGGATTCTTCTTAAAAAACACACGCGCACGTTGCTATCGTGCTCTTTCCAATTTCTCTCTAGCTTTCTGTCTTTATTGCTCGCTATCCCTCTGTCTTGCAACAATTTTTCTTAGAAGACAAAACACCAGCATTATGCAGTGGTTTTTTCATTCACCACTCTGCAACACTTTAAAGAACACTTGAATATTAGAATGCTGACTTGACACCACAATTTTAAATAGAACTCTGCAATCTTATAATGGGTTCCCTCTCTTCATCTTTTGTTTGTTGATCTGCCAGAGAACAGTATCCATTCAAAGTCTTTATTATATGTGTGGTTTATTAGAAATCTTGTGAAAGGTGTGCTTCCTTAAATTAATTCTCATGGTTTAGTAATAGGGTTTAGATTTGTTCAATTTATGAAGACGTTTTTTAATAAAGGTTCAGAGGAGATTTCTTTTTACAGACGTGCAGAGAACACCCCTTAAAGCTCTTAATCCAGATGCATGGGGGCAAAAGGAGAAAGGGTTTTCAGTTGTTTGTTTAATAGGTTCCAATATTATTTTGATTGTTTAAAACCCACATTACCACACAGGCTTTATGTTTTGAATGTTGTCTGGGCTCGCGATCTGCTCAAGCATCTTTGATAAGGTCCGATTCAGTTTGCACCTCTCTACCTGGCACCTGAGGGACCTCTTAAAGCTTGGTTTGGGGCGAGCAGTGCGCGTCTCACCCAATTGCCACCTTTTCTGACAGGTGTGACGTGTGTTGGCCAGAAATGACCTCACACCTTTGACGCCTTTGTCATTTAGGGGGGTCATGTGGCTGCTCGAACGCGAGTTATAGATCACCTCTAGGAAAAGGATAGACATTATTAAAAAAAATAGAGAGAGAAAATAAGCCCTAACAAGACATTTTTTTTTTATTTAGTATTTGAGGAACCTCAGATGTTGTTGATTGAAAAGGAATAGAGGCAATGAAGAGTATTGGTCTCTATCAGAAAATTAAGGTAAAATTAGGAAAGGTTCTTGGAATAAATAATTAAGAATATGAAACATTTAAAGGAGAGTGAAAAATCTGAAAAGGGAGAAGGTAGTGCTTGTTGCAACACTAGTGGAGGTGGTATCTATAGCAGAACATAGAGGAATGTTGATGCTCCAGACTTTTACCAGCCAGTAAATGCCTGGAGCACTCCATTGTCTCCCAACATTCCAATGTTCTAATATGTTTTAGATTTAAACAATGAGATTTACTCATGAGTAAATTAGTTTATCTTGAATACTGAGGTGACCCCTTACTCATTTTCAATTGTGAAGTATCCTTTGGGGCAAGCTTTATTTAGTCCCAAGGAAAATAGACACCCATATGGTTCCAATTTGTAGTATGTTATGGATTACATTATTACTGAATAAGAAGGACGTAGGAGGAGGAGGAGAAAAGTGTCATGAATGTTCTCGCCCAGTAGATGTCTTATTCATAATCTTTACCCAGAATTTGTTACATTATTGTTAATCTTGCAAAGACCCAAGAAAAGACCAAGAAAGGGATTAGAGTGGTCCCTCAAGTAATATTAGGACAAGCTATTAGATAACCTAGGGCCCCTGGCATGGATTGTGATATAGTAAAATAGGCCTATCTCAAAGGTAACACTATTGACATATCACTGCTATAAGACTGGTGCCAGAGAGCGATATGTTTCTCAGGAAACACAAACACATGATTTGATTTCTGAGAGGGGTGAAGCAGTATTAATAAAGATCAGTCCAAAACTAGGAGATTTATTATGGGACAAACCTAGGGCCTCATTTATGCGACCGTAGTGGTACACTGTAGCACCAGAGTTTTTTATTTTTTTACGCTCTGGTGAAGCAGTGTGCCAGTCCATATTTACAAGTCTACACAAAGCCACCTTGCATGGCTTTTTCATGGCCTTGTAAATAAGGACCCCTTTCACGCCTAAGACTGCGTGCAAGGGGCATCCCATGGGTGTTGCTTGGGATGTTCCTACACAACACCCATGGAACCCAAAGGAATCTGATTAATTCCCAGATTTACAAGTCTGGGAATGCATCAGATTCCTAGGTCACTTCAGGGGTGGCCTAAGAGTGATGCAACGAGGAGAAATATGTTTATTTCTCCCCATTTGTTCCTCTTGCTATGTGTGCTGCATTCTGCAGCACACACAGAAATAGGAAAACACCACTTATGACTGTTTTTGTGCAGGAAGGTGTCCCTTCCTGCACAAAAAACAATCATCCCCACAACACAGGCACCCTTGCACCATGGTGCAAGGGTACCTGCATTGGTGCATGGCAGCAATTTGTGCAACAGCGCAGGGGAAGAGGACAGAAAGGTGCCATATCTTGTAGATAATACGCTTTCTGCCCTTTCCCAGAGGCACAGGGTGGCGCAGCAAGGCACATGCTGCACCATCCTGTGCCATGGGCCTTGTAAATGAGGTCCCTAGTTCGTAGAATGGATGTTAAAGAACCTTGGAAAATATGTGGCAATTTGTACGTTCATGGATAAGGCACAAAGGTCAATAAGGAGAGTGTCCTGTGATAATTTACATGGTAGAGCATGGAGGAGGGGACAAAGTCTTGGCTGTGAATTTTTCAAGTCTCAGTGTAATCAGTGGAGATGTGGTTTTCTGAGGTTGCCAGTGCCAGACAGGTTTCATCCCCAGAAAACGAAGCTGTGGCAGAAGTAGACAATTTAGGAGTAAAGGTCAGCAGGCAGGTGCTGTGCAAGTTGACTACGGCGACTATGTAAGATTCTTCTTAGTGGTGGCAGGCAGATTGATGAATTTTCTGGAAAATGGGTTGGGCATCACTGCAGATTATTGGGTTCTGCAAACCATCTATGCCTACAAGATAGAGTTTATGAGGAAGCCTATGCAGAACTAAGATAGTTGCTGTTTTAAACAATTTTTCAAGATCAGGTAGACAGCGAGTGGCTCAAATTCTGGATAAAGGAATATTAGTGAGAGTAAGAAAGCAATCCAGACATTTTATGAGCATGTTGTTCCTGATAAAAAAGAAGGTTGCTGTTTACAGATATTTTTTAATGGATGGCGGTTCGCCTTCAGAGAGATTTGCAGCAAGAAGAAGAGTGGTTAGTGAAACTGAATCTCAAGGATGCATATTTTAAGATACCAATAGCACAGCTGAGTGTGAGTTTTCTCCAGTTTAGGTGAAAAGAGCAGCTATATCTGTTTCAGTGCCTTCCCTGTGGACTGACTTCTGCCGTCTGGTGTTTTATCATGAAGGTGTGGAGGCCTGTGACAGGTTCTCTGAGGCAGAGGGGAGAATTACTCATCATTTATACAGTATTCTCCCAAGAAATCAGAGCAGGTCAGAGTTGGAAGTACAGATTGCATTACAGAAAGTAGAAGCCCAGACTGTGTGGGGTCCTTTAGACGTGGACCTTTTTGCTTCCTGAACAACTTTCCAGTTGGAAAAGTATTTCAGTTGATGTTGAGATTTAGGTGCTTTGGCAGTCGATGCTTTCAACCAGGTTTAAAAGGGTATAAGGTGATATGTTTTCTCCCATTCTCGGTGATTCAGAAGTGGTTGTTTCCGGTGAAGGGACAGTGTTGTCAAGTGATCCTTTTGGGCATATCAGACCTGATTCTCATCAGTTCTGTAACTGATAATGGAGGAACTGTTCTTGATTAAGGTGTCAAAGAGATTGTTACTAGGAGTGGAAGGAGAAGGACACCCATTGGCAAAGTCAGGATAGCTCACCCTTCTTGTTTGGAAGGCCTCATGGACCAGGTACATTTGCACAGCTTTTGAGAGGCTGCTGAGCTCTGTAATGAATCCAGTGCCCTGGGTACAAGGAAAAGGTACAAGAGTCCTCACAAAAACCTGGGCTGGTTTGTGCCTGGGGAGGGATTTGGATCCTATGGAAGCTGGTGTAATTAAGGTAGTCAATATCCTGGGTAAGTTGTCAAAGAAAGGTCGGTGTTATAGGACTATTGGACCTGGCCCTTTTCGCAGGGTTATCCTCAAACTTTTCGCCTTCTTCCTCCTATTGCTTCTAACTTGTTTTTGTTGGCTTTAGGACTCTGGGCACTTTACCACTACTAACCAGTGCTGAAGTCCATATGCTCTCTGTCTAAAATATATTGGTGACTGGTTTCTCCATGATTGGCAAATTTGATTTACTAGTGATTCTCTGGTAAAGCACTATGTGTGCCCAGGGACTGTAAATCAAATACTACTAGTGGGTCTGCAGCACTGATTGTGCTACCCACATGAGTAGCCCTGTGAACATCTCAGACCTGCCACACAGTGTCTGTGTGTGTATGTTTAAACTACCATTTAGACCTGGCAAGTGCACCCACTAGCACCCACTTGCCTGGCCCAAACCTTTCCTTTTACAAAATGTAAGTCACCCCTATAGAATGCCCAAGGCAGCCATATGGGCAAGGTGTGGTGTAGGACATGTACTGGGGTGTTTTACATGTCCTGATAGTGAAATACTGCTAAAATTGTTTTTTCAATAGGGTAGCATGGAGAGTGCCTTGAAATATCCTTTAAGTGTAATTTCCCACTGGGGGCAGATAGAGATTAGGAGTTTGGGGTCTCTGAACTGACAATTTGAAATTACATCTTTTCGTGAAGTTGGTTTTAAATGGTAAGTTTGAAATTGCCACTTTTAGAAAGTGGACATTTTCTTGCTTAACCATCCAGTGCCTCTGCCTATCTGTGGGTAACATTTCTGGGTCAGGATCACAGTTGGACTGTTTGTGAATTCACTCTAGACAGTTACACAAAGGGAGCTCCATACCCTGCATATTGTGATGGGTCTTCATGAGCTAGATTTTGGGAGGAGCTGACACTTGCACCTGAATAGGGTTGTGCCTGTCCTTACACCATGCAGTCTCCCACTCCCTGGAGTGTGCCCGGGGCCAGGGCAGGGAAAAGCAGGGTCTTGTGCACTACAAAGACTTCTCTTTGAAGTGCGCCTACTTCAAAGAAAGAAATTGGTATAAGCACTGGACCTCTGACCTTACATAGTTAGAACACTTCTGAACTGAGGACATTCTGCCAGAAAGAAGTTCTGTATGCGGTAGAAGGGACTGCTACTCTGCCTGTTTGTTTTGCTGTGCTGGCCTGCTGCTTGATGCTTCTGTCCTGAGAGTGAAAGGACTGAACTTTGCTTTCTACTTTCTGCTTTCCAAGGTTCTCCAAGGGGAAACACCCGGAACAACGACTCCTAAACCACAAAGTTGTGGAAAACGAAAGCAAAACAACGGTTTCGTTTTCCACGACTTCCTGGTTTTCGTGCCTTAACCATGCATGTGTGAACCACGAACATGCGTGGTTAAGGCACAGAAGAAGGGTGTCGACGCGGTGAAGGAGGAGGTAAGTTGGGCTGGGACTGGGGCTGTTTTTTTGGGGGTGGGGTGGGGGGCTCTGGGTGATAAGGGTTTGGGGGGTCAGGATTTAGGTTTTAGGGGTGGGTTGGGGGCTTGGGGTGTTTTAGGTTTTAGGGGCAGGGGTGGGGGACTCAGGGTATTTTTTGTTTTTGGGGGTGGGGTGGGGTGGGGGGCTTGGGGTGATTAGTGTTTGGGGGGAGGGGGTCAGGGTTTAGGTTTCAGGGGTGGGTTGGGGGGTTGGGGTGCTTTAGGTTTTAGGGGAGGCGGGGTGGGGTTGGGCTAATTTTGGGGGTGGGGGTTGGGGTGGTTGTGGGGGTGGGGGGGTCACGGTCATTTTTAGGGGTGGGGGGCTAGGGGGAAGCATACTGGAACCGTGCATACTGATCACTAATGCCTTTACCAGGAATGCCTTTACAATGAAAAATCGTTGTAAAGGCATTCGTGGTAAAGGCATTAGTGATACCAACGAGTTTGTTGTTCCGAACTCGTTGTTGAGCCATGGGTGCTTGAAGCACTGGTGGTTTCAACATATAACCTTCTCCAAGGGCTTAAACTGAGCTTGCCTCCTGTTAAGAAGTTTCAGTGGAATCAAAGACTTCATGTACCAGTGCCTAGGCTCTTTTGCTGAGAGTCCTGACTTGCCAAGTGGTTCCAACTCCAGTCCCTGGGCCCTTGGAACCGGAAGCTGGTGACCGGAAGGAGGAAATCCATGTACCAACATGCCGCTGCAGAAAAATCAATGCAGCACTTGTCCCACGGCGAAAGAATCGACGCAGTGCGGTCTTGCAGCTGCAGAATCGCTGCAGCACCTTTTTCAGCGTGATTCGATCTCTTCAGCGCTTCCGTTTTTTCCACACATAGGGGCATATTTATACTCTGCTTGCGCTGAATGTGCGTCAAAAAATTTTAAGCACATTCGGCGCAAACCCTGACCCGTATTTATACTTTGACGCCCGACCCCGCGGACGTCAAAATCCCACCATGTGCATCATTTTTTGGAAGGGGGAACCTGCCTTGCGTTAATTATATGCAATGTAGGCGTTCCCTTCCAAAAAATGACTTTAAGGCCTGTGCGCCTTATTTATACTCTGGCGTCATTTTGATGCACAGGAGGGGGTGGGCCTTAAAAAACGGCGCCCAGCCTGATGGGTGCCGTTTTTTAACGCCTGGGTCAGGGCAGGCGTTAAGGGACCTGTGGACTCGGAAGGAGCCCAGAGGTGCCCTCCCCGCCCCCAGTGACACCCCCTGCCACCCTCGCCCACCCCAGGAGGACACCCAAGGATGGAGGGACCCATCCCAGGGAAGGAAAGGTAAGTTCTGGTAAGTATATATATATATTTTTTTTTAAGTGGCATAGGGGGGCCTGATTTGGGCCCCCCTACATGCCACTATGCCCAATGACCATGCCCAGGGGACATAAGTCCCCTGGGCATGGCCATTGGGCAAGGGGGCATGACTCCTGTCTTTGCTATGACAGGAGTCATCTCAATGGAGGTTGGGCGTCAAAAAAAATGGCGCATGTCCGGTGTGAGGCCTGATTTTTGCCTCAGACCTGACTTGCACCATTTTTTGACGCACAACCCCCATTTTCTCATACGCCGACACTGGCTGGTGTGAGTCATTTTTTTTATGCGTACCAGTCCGCAGCGCCGGCTAACGTCATTCTATAAATAAGGCGCCCGCATGGCGCGTTGGAATGGCGTTAGCCGGCGGTAAAATTTTTGACGCACAACTGCGTTGGCGCAGTTGTGCGTCAAAAAGTATAAATATTGCCTATATCCCTTCCTGCAACAAAACAATAATCCCTGCAACACAGGCATCCTCGCACCATGGTGCAAGGGTGCCTGCATTTGCACATAACAGCGATTTGTGCGCCAGCACAGGGGACAAGGCTAGGAATGTGCTGTATCTTGTAGATACAGCACATACCTGCCCTTTTGTATTAATGCAGGGCAGCGCAGGAAAAAGGCTTGCAACGCTGCTCTGCGCCAAAACATTGTAATGGAAGCCCTTAGTTTTGAATTGTGCTACGGTAAATATCTCTCCTCCTCTCCACAAGACTGTTTCTGTTGTCTGTTTATAGTCAAACGCTGATCTTGTAGAACTTTACCACTTAGTTCCAGGGACTTCCTCTATCCATGGCAGAAGTAAACATGAACCTTTTGATTTTCATAGAATTGAATGTACTCATCTTTTTTTCAGAAAATAACGAAACAAAAATGAGACACTATCCCTAAATTAATTTCAGATAATTGTACAATGTATGTGAACAACCTGATCTGTCTTCTGTTTGAGAGCAGTCACACCTTCAAAATCCTTTGTGTTGTGTAGTTTGGTTTTCACTGTTGTGCACTTGCATTCTTTATTCATAGTTCCACTCATTACAACACTTTCCAAGAGCCTTAAAATGGTCACACGACAGTTGCATTCATGTCACTTTTTCAAGTAGTTTACATTAGGAATCAATATCCTCTCCTTTCCTCCTTGTCATCCCCTGAAATTCTTCCATTAGAGATCTGTTTCCTGAACGATCATCGTAAATTCAAGCCGCCAGCATGAACCACACTGATCCATCGAGTTCATAAGTGCTCAGAGATGGCACATTCCATAGAGTGCACCAATTAAATCTTCACAATTGTAAACAAAATGTCATTTTCAGATATCATTTTTTAGTAGCAATTCAGTGTCTGTAGTCCATCTTGGAGACAGGGTAATGTTCAACAAATTATCATATGAAACCAAATCCGTAGCGTTTCCCCTACTTATGATTCCTATTGAGAGATGTCCTTTCTTCAGCACCTACAGGATGCCTGCATGAGTTTTAATTTTCTGCATATCACAGCATCCTCTCAGATGCCTGCCAATGAAGGTTAAGATACCTCTTTGTTACTGGTGAAAACATCGATAGATTGGCATCAGCCTAAAACACTCTTAAGTAACGTGCTTATACACTAAGGGTGCACTAATGTGTAGAGACACCTGAGTGCAGGAAGTGTGCTCACCTAGACAAGTCATAAATACCAAGTAACATCATAAATCATTGTCAACATTCTCATACATTACCTCCATATCCTCTGCACGTTCTGGCGAAAGTCTTACATTCACTTACAATTAGGTGAATTTGGGGCCTTTACATCCGTGAAGGTGGACACAACTGTTCACTTCCCCAGATGGAAATGATGAAAGCTTTGAGGTCTCATCCTCGCTCACAGCTGTTCTGTTTTTCAGCCATTGGGTGTTCCGCCCATGAACTTATGCTCATCTTGCAAATGGGAAGGTGTCGTTGACTAGAAGGTTAGGTGGGGATGGGGCACAGCCTGGACAGTGAGGGGGTGGGGGGTGGGTGGGGATGAAAACTTTCCACTACTGGGAAATTGTTGGAAAAGTGCTGGTCCAAAGGTACCTTGGAAGAGAGAGTAGGGGAATGTGGCATGGCACCTTGCAGGTCATAGGTCTGGGGCATTGGAGGTGTAGGAAAGAGAGCTCCATCTGCACACCGACAGCCCGTCTCAGCAGCAAAAGTATGCTGAACTTCCCCATATTTCCATATTTTTAAATTATTTGTTAAGCCTGCGAAGTTCTTTTAAGCATTCAAATTTGGGAGTCTCCAGACTTGGCAACTTCACACACCATTCTGTACACAGTTTCCTTAACACAACCTTTCATATACGTCATTTTAATGTCTGGAAAAATATCATGACAAATATGCTAAAGCAATCTCTGCTATTTGTTATAAGGCTATTGCAAATTCCCAAAGATTCTTATGAACTTTCACAAGAAGGCCAAAAACTATGTTCTTTTACAAGGTTTTGGTGGTGGATCAGAAAACATATTTGACTAGCCCTTTTTCATGTCCTTGGGGTCAAGTTAAGGAAGTGCTTGGTGCAGTCACCTTTACCACTGTATCGTGAAAGCACCTTTCTGGGGTGATAATGTGTAACAGGAAGGTTTACACATACTTATTATGCAGCACTTTGACATGGTGGTGATGTCTTCCATGACTTTTTGTGCAGCTGGATTTTTGTGCTGCATTATTGAAATGCGATGTGTTGTACTATGGCTGGTGAGTTTAGATCTATTATGACTATTTTGACGTTTTTACCCTTTTTTATATATTAACTGCACTGTTATATTGCTTTGTGTATGCTACTGTGTAATGTTTAGTGGTTCACTTAAAAAAAGTTAACAAATGCTGTTACATTTCCAGCTAAAAGCAGCACACACCTTTAAATGTCCCTTCACAACTAAAAACGTACTAATGACGTAGGTGGTAAAATACTTCTGCACCAGCTCTTCAACTATTTAAGACAATAGTCACTCTAAAACTGGTACTTTGGGAGTCATTTAGAGGTAGGGTGAACTCTGTTCCACTGAAGGGTTTTCAGTTAGATCAAATGGACAACTAGAGTGAAGCTCGAGTTGTCCATAATGTCACTCAGAACCCTGAGGTGAAAAACATCCCTGTAACTCAGTTACCCATCTTTAATTTTATGTTATGTATGGCATCCAAAATCATCTGCTCCTGCTTATGAGTGCTAGGCTGAGGCAAAGATGTACTGGGGAGCCATACATACCATGGTCTCTCATCCCAGTCCCAAATATGAAAGAGTACTTTATTGATCATCCTTTAAGCAACCTCTACTACCTTACCCCATGTTCTTCCCCTTCATGCAGCAGTGTTTTTTGCTTTTAGTCTAAGCAGACAGGCAGCGCTGTGCTGACAGGCTCTCGGAGAGCCCTGTAACCCTGACCTTGAAGGCTTTTTGCACCATAACAACAGCTGGTAATGAGTTTTGTTATCAACTATTGCTCAGTCATAGCAGTGAATCACCAGATTTAGAATATGTTGTAAATGATAGAGGCCTCCTATTATTGATAATTTCATATTGCCACATTTTTGCTCCCTTGCACATGCCAAATATTGGAGTGTTTTTCATTTTATCAGCCTCAGATAAGTTAAAGGTGGAGTTGAATCCACTGAAACATCACTCTGGCTTACAAGATGCAAACACTTTTCTGCCACTTTGTGCTAACTCAGTGAGCTAGCTGAGTGCCAGATGTACTAACATTAGGAATTCTGATTTCTGAATTGTGATTCTTTCTGAATCACAATTAGGAAATCGGTATTCCTAATGTATGAGTCTCCTTTGAGTTTTATTACTGATTCCTAGTGGGATGCAAATAGACCTATCTCATGAATATTGATGAGCTAGGTTGCAATTTGCAACCTCTTAGGAACCGCTGCCATCACAGGGATGGCGGCTATGTCTGTGATTGCATTTACATAAAGCAATCTTTTTTTTAAATGCAACCCATTTCCTATAGAGGAAAATGGGATGCGATTAAAAATAAAAGTTTTTTTTGTTTTTGTTTGTTCATTTAAGAGGATGCAGTGGAACAGTACACCATTGCCTTCTCTTAAACAAATGTTTTTTTACATTCACAAATGGAAAGTGGTCCCAGGAGGATCCCTTCACGTTTACAAATATATTACCACTACAATTCGGTAGCCAGTAAATTATTAGTGCTTGAGACTGGAATTCGGTCACAAAACATTATTACACACCATTCTGATTCAATACTTGGAAGGGGCATCCCTTCCAAATACCGAATCGGTATTTGCTTGCAAACCAATATTGTGATTTGGGAGTGTGCTATTGAATCACCGTTTTGGCTTGATACATGACAAAATGCTTTTTTTCCTGTAGCAAATAGGCTGATTCTGTGAATCAGCCTGTTTGCGGCTGGAAAAAAAAGCTTGATACATGTGGCGCTTAGTGCCTTCAAGTGGCCCAGTTTCAGGTAAGCAGTGCTCTCTAGCACATACCCAGAGCTCCACTGCATCACTGTTATAGACTTACTCTGCTCACTAGGATGGTGTATTGTGCTTCAGCGGTGTATGAGTCATCTTGCCTGCTGCTGCCAAGCAATCAGTGGGATGTTGGAACACAGCCTTTGCAGGATTAATTCCTCATTGGATTAATTCCTCAAGTGCTGGCAGATGTAGGTCTCACACCAAGCCCTGCTACCCTGTGGGGGAACCATAAGCAGGAGGTGTTCTTTATCACACAGCCCATCACAAGGAAGGTGTGGCAACTCACACCGCTCAGCAGCAGGAAGTATGAAGGTACCCTTGTGGACTGAGGGACCTCATTTGTACATCTTATGCTGCAGGCATCCCAGGTAGGATAAATGGTGATGGAGTGCCATGGCTGCCCTGTGACTATAGTTACAAGATACGGCGAAGGAATATGACTGGCTCATCATACAGGAATTTGATAGTACCTAGGACATTACCAAGTTTAACAAAATATGACGTGCTGTAAGGTTATTAATATGGTCTTTGACTGCAGATGATACTTGAGAGCTTGGCAAATGAATAGGCCTGAGTGAAATCAGATTTACGCTGGACTAATCAGAGTAATTTCAGTAATTATGCATTACTCTTGTGATGTGAAATTACCGAAATATGTGACTATGTGACTATGCCCGCTTGAGTAATTATGTGTAATTTGTGACAAAAATCCTACCACAAAAAAAAAACAGGAACAATAAAGTAAAAGACAGCAAGTGGCTGCTGGCTACTGGTGCTTGTGTCTCGTATTATTTAGTGCTATTTTCTTAGTGAAAAATGCATCTCTGGCTCATTTTGGAGGGTGCTAAGTGCTGGATCGCCCTTCTCACATAATTGTGCATAATTACGAGTAATTTGACTGTCATTACAAGTACTAACACTAAAGAGAATTACACCAGTTACTCTCACCCCTACAAGTGATGTGTCGTGCTGCTCTCTGGGAGCATCTCTCCAGTGTCCCCACTGCCTTCTGCCATCCAGAGGCTTACTGCTGGCCACCTGGTCCACTCAGGGCTGCTTGAGGCATCCATGGAAGGCTGAAGAGCCCCAAGAGGGCAGTCTGTAAATTATACATTTCCTAAGGGTGGCAACCTTATGTACTTCAGGGACACAACTGCTGTCCATCCATCAGTGTGCTTGGGCCTGGCTTTCTCCACCAAATCCCCTCATCGCTGTGGCTACCTGCTGGATGTTCCAAATGTCACTGTTGAGGGACACAGTGTGTGGATGGCTCCTTGCAATACTTGCCTCACAACATTAAGTCTAGGTGGGTTTGCTACCTGCTCTGACCATTGGGCCAATGGGTTGCAGCTACAGAGGCAGTCTATGGGTCCAAAAGCCCCCACCTACCCTTCAGTCTCACTTGGAGTCTGCGTCCCTTGCCCAACTCTGTTTTCCAGGGAGCAAGAATAAAGGAGATAGAAGCAATTCTACAGGAGGTGTTGGAAATTGGGTTATTGGTAAGGGCGGGTAGGTACCCCCACTTAGCAATAGGCCACAAACCCCCACTAGGTCCAGTCAATGTCTCAGTAAATTAATCACTGCTCAACCCTTGGTAGTTTGACCCACGAGCAGTTAGGCTTAATTTAGGAGACAGGTGTGTAAAGCATTTAGGGCCAGATGTAGCAACCAGTTTGCGAGTCGCAAACGGCGAAAATCGCCGTTTGCGACTCGCAAACGTGGGTTTGCTATGCAGAAATGCATTTTGCGAGTCGGATCCGACTCGCAAAATGCATTTCCGACTCGCTAATAGGAAGGGGTGTTCCCTTCCTATTAGCGACTCGCACTGGTATGCAATTCCATTTGCGGCCGCGAAAGCGGCCGCAAATGGACTCGCAGTTACCATCCACTTGAAGTGGATGGTAACCCAGTCGCAAACGGGAAGGGGTCCCCATGGAACCCCTTCCCCTTTGTGACTGGACCAGATATTAATTTTTCAGGGCAGGGAGTGGTCCAAGGGACCACTCCCTGCCCTGAAAAACCGAAACTAAAGGTTTCGGATTTTTTTAAAGTGCAGCTCGTTTTCCCTTAGGGAAAACGGGCTACACTTTAAAAAAAAAAAACCTGCTTTATTGACAAGCAGGTCGCTAACATGGAGGCCTGCTGACTACAGCAGGCCTCCATGTTAGCGAGTGCCTATACTCGCAATGGGGCCGCAATTTGCGACCCACCTCATGAATATTCATGAGGTGGGTCATTGCGACCCCATTGCGAGTTGCAGTCGGTGTCTGAGACACCGTACTGCATAGCAATTTGCGAGTTGCAAATTGCGAGTCGCAGGGACTCGCAATTTGCAACTCGCAAATTGCTTTTTTCGTACATCTGGCCCTTAATATCAACAAAACAGTAAATAAGTAAACCACAACGCAAAATAAAAATCCAACACCAATTCATAACAATAGGAAATATCATTATCTGTAAAATGATGCCAAAACAACTAAAATCCAATATAGGGAACAGGAGATATGAATTTCTAAAGATTAAATGAAAAAAATTGCTTTCTAGCACCTAAAAACCAAAAGAGCCAACTGGGGATATATGGCCATGCTCGACCGGAGAAAAGTCAAAAGTTGAGGCCGACCGCGATGGAGCCCTGCTTGGATACACTGAGTGTGAGGCCTCTGTGAAAGTTTTACCTTCATACTTTGAAATGTTTCTGGAGCTTTTTCTCTCGTCGTCGGGCAAGACTCCTCAACAGGTCGGGTTGTGATGCGACAATGGCGGCTTGAGTCAGCGCGTGGTCTCAGTCAACTCCCTGAAGTCTCGTCGATGGGGAACAGCGCCAGCGATTCAGCTGGATGAACCTGAAATTCAAGCTGGGTCATAGACACGGTTCGATGTTGCTTGCTTGACTCTCGTCAACGGGTCGGTCACCTTATGGAGCCTTTAACCAAAGTTGCTCCAAACTTCTGGATCTTCTTTCAGAAGTACTTTTTGGGTCCTTGATGTGTCCACAAACTTGATCCAAGGTTCCAGAAGCTCTGAGTTGCTCCTTGGAAGTTTGAACTACAGTTAACAGAATGCACTTGGTCATAATCCTCAAATGGTCACTGGACACTGGTCAGCTGCGCTCTTTTTGCAGGACTTGATGCAGGGGACTTTGGCCAGCTCCTTTGTACCTGTAGCTTACAGGAAGTCCACTCCTGGAGTTGCAGAAGCAAGGGAAAGTCCTTTTCTTGGTGAAGCCCAAAGTGTGCAGCTGGTGCAGGCCAGGGATTCAGCAGGGCAGTCCTTCTTGTCTAGTATCTTCATCCAACAGGGATCTGAATTGTGGTGGCAAAAATCAATCCCAGAAAGTAACATTCTCTAAAAATCCAAGATGGCAAAAAATTAATTCTTGGAATTTAGATCTGGCTGAGTCCACCCACTGGTGTGGCTAAGTCTCCCTTAACACATTCTTTCAGCCCTCCTCCTAATCAAGTCAGTGGGGCTCCCATCTGTGTGGCGGAGCAGGAAATGGGGGACTTCCATTTTCATGTCGTGACGAAACACATGTTGGCTGTCGATGAGTTCTTTGACATATGAAGGACTGGTTTTACCTACTCGAAACTGGTGATACTAATCAAATTTATAAGAAAATTGCATTTATCAATTACTGGATCAGACTACATTGAAACTATACTGAGTGCTGTGGTTCTACCTTGATTATTGTTCTGTATGTATTATGTTGAGTACATAGTTATGCCTTGGAGTAGTAGGGCATTGGTAACCATTCAGCACCATCCCCAGAATCTTCTTGAATATACTAGAGTGTATAACTGCCTATCTGACTCTATATAGGATGTGCAGTTAATATACTACTACTACCCTGCTTGCTTTTGGATTACAGTGCCCTACCTTATACTAGGGATCTATAGGTAGGTTGCCAGAGCCAATTTTAATTATGCCTAATTTGCATATTACCATTTTACACAGAGCACTGGCCCTGGGAATGGTTAGCAGTGCCCAGGGCACAGTCAGAGTCAGGAACTGGCAGTATCGGTCAAAACATTTGGGCGTGACCACAGCAAAATGATGACTTCCTCGCAAAAGGCCATAAATCAGTCCCCAAAGTTCAGTGGTGGATGCAATCTTCCTTCCCAACACCCTTAGCAGAAAAACTAGACCACATAAGTTTAATGCATCCTTAAACAGATAGTGTAACAGTGCAAAAATATTAGGCATGTTCTTTCATACAGACTGATTTTGGGGAGAATGGACACCAAATTTTGGATCTATCTGAGGCTATTGCTTGCATTTTTATAGGCTTTCTCTGCTAATCTACTGTCAGCCATAACTCAAATGTTGGCCTGTTTTGCGCTGAAACAAATATAAACTGATTTGTAGTTGATCGTTGCATTGTAGTGAATGCTGCTAAATGTGTAACTGCATCACATGTAAGTACCCATTCTCCTTATGTAAACTGCTTTCACAAAGTCTGTAAAGTGCTCAGATGCCGCAGGAATACCTCTTACCATAGTGCTTCTGAATTGTAAGTGTTTTTTAAACTTCATTTAAATGACCTGCAGACCCTACACAGCCAGAACCTCTGGAACAAATGTGCTTGTTTTACAGCCCTACCCCCCCCCCCCACCATCATGATAAGCTCTGATAAGATCAAAAATAAATGCTCAAATAATCATACAAATGAGTATATTTAATCTTTCAAATCCTCCCTGAGAAGAGTGCATGTTCAAGCTTGCATAACTCTGTTCCTGGACTAAAAACATGAATATTAATAATTCTACTCAACTGCATTTGATAGCTCTGTCAGTAGCTGATTGATGTTACAATTTAAATAAAGGTATCAGGTCTCGTTCGTAGTGTTCCTGAACACAGAGAAAGCTGCCTTGAACCAATCCGTGTTTTAGCCAAAATCACTTTGCATTCTGGGACCCACGGTTTTATTTATTTTTTATTTATATTACTATGAGCATGAGCTTAAAAGTTCCAACTTTCAAAGTGTGTTGAATGAAACAGCAGGACCAGCTGGGCATCAGAATGCTATGCATATCTTTCCCTTCACAAAGTTTTCCTTCAGCCTCTGCCTAGAAGTGCTTGTTATGGAGGTGGGCTTGCTTTGCTGTTGTCAAATCTGCACATGTTTCTGGCAATATGTAGGCTCACACTTCTGTTCACTGCTTTTCAGATTTTGTGGAAACAAATCTGGCACGGATCACCTACCAATACTTGCCACCCCAACAAGTTTAGGCAGCAGGCTATCACTCTCTGGCACTACTACATACAGATTTATTTGAAAATGGCACCCTATGACTTTTTGGATAGCATGTGCAGATACCTGTCTTACATTCTTGGTGCCTTGAAAAACTGTAAACAAACCAGGCCCTGCTTGAGCCTGACAGTGACTGTGCTCAGATGGCCAATATCAGGTATTGTGCTGAGACCTGATCAGTCAATGGGGGTATTTGGGAATTAGACTGAGCACCTGTCACTGACTCTTGTGGAAGTATGCTTCTTTGCACCTCTGACTTGTGAGACCCTTGCATATGTTTAGGCAGTGCATAGGCTCTTGTGATCCATGGTGCCATACATGGTGAGAGAACACACAAGCCCATCTGCAGCTTTGAGGTCTTCTAGAGTCTAGGGGCTAGTGTTACATGAGCTGTGAGACATGGAAAGATTCGGCAAATTAAATCCCTTTCCGCTCAAAAATGTTTGTGTTGCATACACGAGTGTGACATGTTGCAGGTTATGCTCACGCTTGTGCTCATGTGTATTTGTCAAGTTGTAAATGAAATAGTCACAAGCGGGACACGCTCTTGTAATGCTCGTGCCTGTTTAACACGATGCCTTACTTGTAATGAACAAGCTTATAGTCTTGTGAAGTGCGTTGATTTTTTAAAAGACGGGGTGATATATATATATATATATATATAGGTTGGAGAAGTGGGGTTGATACTGTTGCTTGACTTACGGATGCACGAGTATGCTGTCATATGTTGCCGTGCAATAAATGCCTCACTTAAGGACAGAGCCATTACTCGCCTGGAGTTTTCCTCCTGCTGTGTGCCCCTTTGATACTACTATTCCACTTCCTTATTTCCTTGTTTGCCTGCAGAGCAGCAGAGATTGGATTATTTTTAGAGCAGTGATTGGATATTTCTCCGACTCTGAATCCTCCGATTGACCATTACAGGTTGAGGAAAGAACTTTGTTATCTGTATCTGTACAAACTACTGATTGGAGTGGGAAGTATGCAGATGTTATCGCTCATTCTCATCGGTGGACCGAGTTACAGAGAGACAACTTTTCTTGCGGTATATCGCCAGCTTCTACTAGTTCACTAGTGAGTCATCATAGCCTGAGGGAAACTTTTGGGAGTGTTTTCTTCTATTTCCAGGTTGACTTCGATATAATATATTACTGATTTCCTGCCAGATGATCCATTGTGTTATACTACGGTGATGCACACACCTTTTAAGTGTCGATATCAATGAACAGAGTGTATTCATTACTCATCGGATTTACAAGCACACGCCACATGGTGATGCGCACACCTGTGGAGCATGGACTGCGGTGACTACGTTTACTATTTTTATGATTCACAATATACTTCACATTTTTGTTTGTTGTTATTGACTATTGATTGTTTGTTGTTATTGACTATTGATTAACAAGTATTGTTAACATTGCTCATATGTGTTTTGAGACTATATTTATTGCTTAAAGAGTAATCTGGGATTGTGTCTTTTATCACAACACCCATAGAACCATCTATGGATTGGGAGACATGAGAACAGTGTTTATAGCCTATGCGGAGGTTTTAGAAGGGGAGGAGTGTGAAACAATTTTTTGTAGAGAAGGCATTCCCTAGGAAGTGGTAACGGATAATGGACCCAAGTTTATTAGTAAATATAAGGAGTATTATTTGGAGAAGTACGGAGTGTTGCATAAGAGAACTGTTTTATTCCATCCCAAAGCGAACGGTCATGTTGAGAGGTTCAACTGTGTGGTCAAAGAAGCGATTCAATTATCTGTGAAAGGAAGTTTGAATAGGAAAAATGCATTGTAATCAAAGTTGTTGGCATACAGAACTTCACCAAACTCTGTGACTGGTGTAAGCCCTTTTGAATTATTGCGAGGGAAAAAAACGAGTACAAAGTTAGTTCCCTGGTGGTTGAAGAACGAAATCAACACTTTGAATGAGATTACAGAGGTGGATTTTAAAGAAATCCTAACAAGAGTGGAGGAGTATAAGGTTAAAATGTAACAGGAACTAGTGAAAAATGAGGGGAGATGTAAGTAAGCAGGTTGTAAAAGTCAATGAGATGATTCGCCTTAAAAAGGGGAGGATGGATGGTAAAGGATTTGCCAGATGGTTGGATCCCACACAAGTTATTGAAGTTTTCAGGAATGCAGTACAAGTAGACAGAGGAAGTGTCTGGAACCTTAACAGGGTGTTGCTGTTCAAGGGTAAGAACTCAGGCCCTGATTTATACTTTTTGAAGCAAATGTGCGCTAGCACAGGTTTGCGACAAAACGTTTACTGCCGGCTACTGCCATATTTAAGGAATGACGCTATCCCGCACTAAGGCCCGGTCAGCGTCTAAAGAAATGACACTAACCAGGCAGGGGAGCATAGGGAAGACTGGGGGTAGTGCATCAAAGAATGACGCTAGTCAGGTTAGAGTCAAAAATACTGACACACAACCCCCATTGACATGCTTCCTGTCTTAGCAAAGACAGGAGTTATGCCCCCCTGCCCAATAGCCCTGGGCATGGCCATTGGCACAGTGCCATGTAGGAGGGCCCATGTTAGGCCCCCTATGGCACTTAGCAAAAAAAATGTAACACTCACCTGGACTTACCTTGGATGGGTCCCCCCATCCTTGGTTGGCCTCCAGGGGTGGGTGGGGGTGGCAGGAGATGCCCCTGGGTGCAGGGAAGGGCACCTGTGGACTGCTTCCATGGTCTCTGACCATGGAAATGAGTCCACATGTCCCCTAATGGCTGCCCTGACCCAGTTTTTAAATAATGGTGCTAAATAGGCTTAGCGCCATTATTTAAGGCCCTCCTACTCCTGTGCGTCATTTT
This sequence comes from Pleurodeles waltl, assembly GCF_031143425.1. Taxonomy (NCBI): domain Eukaryota; kingdom Metazoa; phylum Chordata; class Amphibia; order Caudata; family Salamandridae; genus Pleurodeles; species Pleurodeles waltl. Next base: position 111,123,010 of record NC_090446.1, on the reverse strand, counting down.
TTCACAGGAGAATAAATAAGGCACAAATGCCTTAGAGTCATTTTTTGCCCGGGAACACCTACCTTGCATCTCAATGACGCAAGGTAGGTTTCTACGGTAAAAAAATTACATTAACTCCTATATATTGACGCTAGACAGGACTAGCGTCAAAATATAAATATGAAGTTAAGTTTGTGCCATATTTGCGTCAAAAAAAAAAAAAAACCAAATCCGGCTCAAACAGAGTATAAATATGCCCCTCAGTTCTGAAAAACATGGGCGCAATGTTTTTTTGGATGTGGCTGAACAGGAGTGTTTCAGGAACACAGGAATGAATGAATCATCTTATAAGGCACAAACAGCTACCCAACAATGAGCATCCAGGCGCTGATAGATAAAGCACAGTAAAATACAGAATTGTATGAAGCTGCTGTCCAGAACCTATGCAAATAGTTGAGTCTGTAGTTGCTTTCCGTCTTTCCATCCTAAGCTTTACCCTTGGCCCACTGTACTCGCATATTTTTTGTCCAGTCGAGTTTAAGCTCAGATGGGTTTGAGTTAGGACCAGATATTGATACGAGGTGTCCATAGTGCTTCATATGAGGCTGGATCAATCTGGCAAAAATACCATCTCCCTGCACCCTGTAATACACGTAAAACAGGGGCAACGTGTAACAGTCATTACTAATGACATCTGTCGCAGCTCAGGTAAAATAATCCACTTAGGAAAATTTCAGCAGCACCACTAGTGCATTGAACATCCCTTTCCTAATTGAGCAACTCTCTGACAAGCAGTGTGGCACAATCACCACAGACTTTTTGAGCAGCTCTCTTGAATATTACAACAGCATGTGCATACACACACATACGAAGTAGTCAGGCCTAGGATGCCGGCACCATTAGATTTAATTGTGACTAGAAGAAAATGAAGTCTCTCCAGCTCTGCTGCTAGTTTATCTACTGTAACAAAATGTCAGCAATCTGATCCCATTTTATTTGCTTGCATAAACCTTTTCACAGGCTAATAACTGGCAGGAGGACAATAATGGACAGAGAGCATCAGGAGCTGCTTCTTTTTTTCGAAAACTGTGTCTCACATATGTGATTCGCTGCTGCAAATAAATTATACTCTTGTGTACTGAGGCAGACTCCGATGTATTGTACTATTCTAAGAGTTCCCATTCAGAACGGAATTAAAAACACAGGGGAAACTAATTTATTTAGAAAATCGTTGCATACTAAGAAAATGTTACCAATTTCTATCCAAATTTAGGATGATTAATAAATCCTCCAACTTCTCTAAATCTTCTGCTCATTGAAGCATCTCTGCCTCAGATGACTGAACCACCCACTGAATCACCTGTGGGCGATGCCACTTTTGGCAAATCATTGAACTAACGATCGGGCAGATATATTAACTTGCTGAGATTGCACAGCATCACAACTACCATGCTATTACTCATCCCTAGCAGACTGCACATCCTAAGCAGTGAACTGTGAGTGTTACCTCACCAGGTGTACTATCCTTGTAAAATAAAGTCCTGCAAACAAGGATGATGGACGTTTCCCTTTTAATCAGAGGGTAGAAGCAGCGACGATGACATTTTAGTCTCCTTTTCACTGTATTTCATTTGCATCTGTCCATCCTTTGCAAGGTGGCTGCACTAAATATCTTTTTCTTAAGGGCTGCATACATTTACGTTTCTGTGAAGTGAGAGATGCATAAAGTACTAGAACCAGAGTTAGCCTCCTGCATGCCACAGTGTCCATCTGGACTCAAACTGTGTTTATTTTGCCATTAAATGCATTGGTGAAACTCCCACTGATAACAGGGGCAAAGGTACAAGTCATCAACATGTGGCATTGAAAGGATGTTGTGTGGCTTCCTCGATGTGCCTTGCAGTGGGGCCACCCTAAGATTTTGTTACACCACTGTCTGCAGCGGGAACGCTCCTGTTGCTGGATGGCATCATGCCAGCCCTAATTTCATCAATGCCAGAAGACCCAAAGCTGGACGTCTAACAGTGACGAAATAGATGAAGTGGTCACCAAGTGGTGGCAATAGTATGTTCCTGCTTCCACTCAAGTCCTGGCAGTCCTAAATGACAGAGAAGTACAATTCCAAGCAGCCTGATGCCCTGCTCCTATTGGATGAGACATTCGTCTTCCTGATGTCGCTGGCACACTTTGTGCATACATTCATGGAGCATGACACGGTCTCCTTGAAAAAGTTGAGACACAGTGCAGTGCAGGTGGTTTCCGGGATACCCTGCTTCAGTATTGTCCTGTCTGACTGTTTCCTTTGGGCTGGTGAGAGGTGCAAATCAGATATTTTTCATTCTGAGCTGAGCTGGCATGGTGGCTACCACAGTTGCTAAAGAAGACATTGGTCCTGATTTCAGAGGGCCTAGCACCTACTTGCACCACGTTAGCTTCATTTTTTGTGACGCTAATGTGGCCCAACAAGGCCAAATTTGACACGCCATATTTACAAAGTGGTGCAATGCATGTATTGTGCCAATTTGTAACACCTTGTGTCACATTATGCCTGCTCCAGGCATAATGAATGCAAGGGGGGGCATTCCCCCACTAGGGAGGCTAAAAAAGGGCACAAAGAAATCCAAAAGATGTCTTTGTGCCATTTTTTCTGGCATTGTTAACGCCTGCTCAGAGCAGGCGCTAAAAGGAGGCACACCATTGGTTACAATGGGCCCCTATATACTGTTCAGGGTTAGCGCCAAAATGTTGGCGCTAACCCTGAACAACATCAATAGCGTCAACAATTCTGACCCTATTGCTTCTACAGTGAGCCATGGTGCGCCCTATTTTAAATACAGTGCACACATGGTGGCGGTAGTGGGGCAATAAGGGGTGCAAGGAAAGTGGCGTTGCGGTGGGTGTAGCGCCACTTTTCTTAAATCTGCCCCCCAATCTCTTCATGTCTTATCCAAGGGCTTCTGTAAGCACAATGACAATTACTCGTAGTGATCTAAAGATGTTGGCTATGGAGACAAATGGTGGAGAGGGAAGTGAAGGCAAGGGCGGTGCTCCCCATTGACTATATTTGGTTTTACATTAAACATAAGTTTTCTCTCTTAAACCTTAAGTTGGAGTTAGCTAAACCTATTTTTTTAAGGTACATAAAACATGGAACTTATTCTGAAACCTAAACATTCATTTAATATTTTCTATTTCCTACCTTACCCAAGTTCATATACTTATACAATGAAGCTTTGTTTCAGCCAGCTAACGTCTATGTGTTTTTTCGAAAGGCTGACTTTTATCATTGACCACAACATTCCCTTCTCCTTCAAATGGAAGAAGAAGGCACATTTCGGCTAGCCCAGAACGCATGAACAGCCTTAATGCAGGTTAACAAAGATTGATTTGACGGGAGAACTACTGACATTTAAATCAATAAAGAGAGCTGTTTTCCAGGCAGAGCCTGAGTTTGTGCCCTGCATGGGGGCCCCAGGCTGATGGTCCGTTTGACCTGGTGGCCCCAAGTATAAGATTTCTGTCTGAGGAGCCGGCTGGGACTTCATTGTTTGAAACACAGCAGTTCCCCAACTATAAATGGGGTTTGGGGCGTGAATGTGGGATGGCAGCAGCATAAATATATGGCACTGCTCCTATTCCAACAAACTCCAAATGAAGGCCTTAGACTTTTAAAGACTATTTTCAGTGCGTTTGAGTCTTCTCCTTTGTAAATTGGTAAAGTACTTCTATTCTAAATGGAATGTTTTTCATGCGACGGATTTTTACCTTTTTTAGTTACAAAATAATTTGTATACTGATTTGTCCTAATTCCATTCTCACTTTCTTTCCAATAGTTTTTTTAATAAATGTTTAGTATTTTTATGTTTATCTTTGGGCCTGATCCTCATTAGTGTGAGTGTCAGCCACCGGCTGATGCTGGGGAGTGTTTTAAAGGAACCTCCGGTGCTTGCACTGTGGGTTTCTTTTCTCTAAACTAAGGCGTAGGGCAGAAGCAGAATCCCTTCTGCTTCGGCCACCACCCTTGTCACTTCCATTTCTGACATCAGCTGGCCTTTGCGAAGACTCTCACTTGACCTTGGTTAGTTCTGTTCCTGTCACAGGCACTAGGCTTAGTCACACAACTGGGGCAGCGTTTTTATCTCGATAAGTGAGAAAGCACAGGATGGTATGAATTTTGTGGATTTCCGCTGATTCCCAAAATAGAATGCATGGTTTTAGGCAACATTTGAGGATTGCAGGGTGTTGTAGACAAGAAAACTTCATGAGATCCATTCAAGGTACACCAGTTTGAAATTCCTTGGGTATTTACTTTTCGAAAATGCCTGTGGTTGGTATGTTACCAAGGGTGGATGCCGAGCATGGCTTCAAATTCTGCAGATACCATATCCCTGACCCTATCATTTTATGGCCTTTCTTGTTTTGCTTTCTTGGCCCACACACACAACTGGTGTACCAGACTTATTGGGAGACTTGTTCAAATACTGGGTTGTAGGAAATTTGTAGAGTCCACAGACTATGGAACTTTCCCACACAGAAATGTGAGGAAAATGTGTGTTTTTACCCAACTTTGAGATCTGCAAGCAGTTCAGTTCCAGAAAACCTTGTGAGATCCATCAAGCCACAACTCTCTCTAGACTGCCCAGTTGTCTAGTTTTCAGAAATGTGTAGGTCTGGTAGGTTTCATTTGGTGTCTCCTGGGTTAGAAACCCAAATTCACAGCTTCCCTAACTGCAAAAAAAGTGTCACTTTTCAGTGGAAAAAGTTGATGTGTCTAGAATGCCTTTTGGGCCTATTCCTGTCGCGAGCATTAGGCCCATCCACCCACGGAATTTACCATTTTTATCAGGAGACTTGAGGGAATGCAGGGTGACAAGAAATTTGTGGCTCCCTGTAGATTCCAGAACTTTCCATCACATAAATGTGAAAAATGTGTGTTTTAGCCAAAGTGTGAGCTCTGCAAGGGCTTGTGGGTAAAAACAAAAATAGTGAGGGCCATGCAAATCAGACCACCTTGGACTCCACCAAGTGTCTTGTTTTCAGAAATGCACAGTTTTGGTAGGTTTCCCTGGGTAACGGCTGAACAAGACCCAAAAATCCACAGCTACCTAAATTGGAAAAAAGGTTGATTTTCAGTGGAAAAACTTGGGGGCTCATTTACAAGCCCATAGCGCCACTGGAGCGTCACTTTCAGCAAGTGCCCTTTTTCATATTTACAAAGCGGTGCTAAGTCACCTTGCGTGGCTTAACACTGTCTTGTAAATATGGGTTCCCCCGATGCAGTTTTCTGTGGCAGAAGGGAGTGCAATGGGTGTTGCTGTGGGCATTTCCACACAACACCCACTGCTTTTTACACTGCCATAGATTTACAAGAAATCGTAAACCTCATACAGCGCCAAAAATTAATGCAAACCCAAGGGAGGGCTTTGAGTGGCACAACAAGGAGAAATACTTTTATTTCTTATCATTTTTGCTTTTTCTATGTGTGCTGCATTTTGCAGCACACATAGAAAGAGCAAAACGCCATTGATGATTGTTTATGTGCAGGAAGGTGTCTCTTCCTGCACATAAACAATCATTAAATAATGACGATTTGCTACTTCTATGTGTGCTGGTTTCTGCCATTATTGATTGTTTATGTGCAGAAAGAGACACCTTCCTGCACATAAACAATAATTTTCTGCCATGCAGGTACCCTTGCACTACGGTGCAAGGGTGCCTGCGTTGGCGCTAGGCATCTAATTTTAGAACCAGCGCTAGGGAACACACAGGGGTGCGCTGTATTGTTGTAAATATGGCACATCCCTGTGCTTTCGAAATGTCAGATAGCAGCACTGCCAAATTTGGCGCAGCTCCCCACTCCAACATTTCCATGTAAAAGAGGCCCTTGATGTATTCATATTATGTGTAGGCCCTTTCCAGCTATGGGAGCTAGGCCTACCCACAAAAGTGAGGTGCCATTTTCATCAAGTGATTAGGGGGTAAGCTGGGTGGAAGGACATTTGTGGCTCCCTGCAGCATATAGAACTTTCCATCACACAAATGTGAGGAAAATGTTTGTTTTCAGTCGAAGTTTAAAGTTTGAAGGATTTTTGGGTAGAAAATCTTGGTGAGAGCCATGCATGTCATTCTACCCTAAACACGTCCAGGTTTCTAGTTTCCAGAAATGTCTAGGTATGGTAGTGTTGGAGAGTGGGTCATTAAATTTGTGTCTTGCATAAGTAATGGCTCCTCACTCGACCACCACTTGGAACCAAACACCTGTAGTAGCGCGTGACTCTCATAGGGAAATGTTGCAGAGCAGTTCAAGGCTTACTCAAGGGAGGTGGGTGGGCTAGTAATCACCATTCACAAGCAAACAAGAATAACATTCAATAAATGTTTGTCCAGTCTGTGCTTTTTCTTTTGATAAAGTAAAAGTACATTCATTCCACACACACTACTCAATACTATGCAACAAGTTACAAATATACACAAGCTGATGGAATCACTTTTGGATGTCATTGCATAATCATTCTTGTCTCTCCCAAAGGGAGATATACACCAGCAACCCACATGGCAAAACATTCACTTGTATTCCAATACAATATATGACTGTAATTTGGATTGAGAGCACCTAATAACGGCAATAAATACTTGTACTTTAATCACTAATGGTTGTCAGTCTCATTACTTAATAAGAATCAGCATGTAACATGTATAGGCAGGTTGGAATGATTTGAGCTGTTACGATTACTTGCAGTACGGTCTAACCACACCCCAAAAGGGTATGAGCAAAGGTTCATCATATTCTACATTGAAGCATTCAAAATAAAAATGCACAGTAGACATCATCCCTAAAGGACAACACTAGGTTGTTAAACATTGTGTACTACCATCTTTCACCCCTCAAGGGTGCCTTTTCACATGATCATGCACTGATCACCTCATTGGCCACAACGCTGCAGCCATACACTTTTAAGCACATTCACCACAACGTGCTGCACTTTAACCATAGTCCCTAAAGGACTCAGGGGGTCATTCTTACTTTGGCGGGCGGCGGAGGCCGCCCGCCAAAGTAACCCCGTCAGAACACCGCACCGCGGTCGAAAGACTGCTGCGGTGATTCTGAGATTTGCCCTGGGCTGGCGGCCAAAAGGCCGCCCGCCAGCCCAGGGCAAATCAACCTTCCCACGAGGACGCCGGCTCAGAATTGAGCCGGCATAGTGGGAAGGTGCGACGGGTGCAGTGGCACCCGTCGCGTATTTCAGTGTCTGCATAGCAGACACTGAAATACTTTGCGGGGCCCTCTTACGGGGGCCCCTGCAGTGCCCCCAGGGGCCCCGCGGCACCCCCTACCGCCATCCTGTTCATGGCGGGTTTCCCGCCATGAACAGGATGGCGGTAGGGGGTGTCTGAATCCCCATGGCGGCGGAGCGCGCTCCGCCGCCATGGAGGATTCAGAAGGGCAGCGGTAAACCGGCGGGTGACCGCCGGTTTACCCTTTCTGACCGCGGCTGAACCGCCGCGGTCAGAATGCCCTTCGGAGCACCGCCGGTCTGTCGGCGGTGCTCCCGTGGCCGGTGACCCTGGCGGTCACCGGCCGCCAGGGTCAGATTCAGGCCCTCAGTGTCTGTAAAAACACATGCAATTACAGTTGTTCACCCTTATAAAAATCTGTTGTTATCACCTTTCAGGCCAAATGGACTGCAGCCATGATCTTCAGCCCTAGAGGGTGGAGTTCCACCACCTTGAACAAAAGTTCCACCTGGCTTGCAAACACTTTCGAACCCTTGAGGGGTTAGCTTTTTTAAGTCCCCTGAAACTGAGGGTGGGGACATTTGGTAACTTTTTGTGGGGAGGCTGCGCTCCTCCTGTGGCACCCCCTATTCGTTTGCTTTATGTTGGGCCCACCACAAGCCCAACATGAGCCATTTTAGACTCACAACATGGGCCAGGTTGAGCATGGATGAGCAGCTCACCGCTGAGCTGGGGAGAGCCACTTTGCCTTTTTCCTCCGTGGATGCCTCTGATTCTGGGGTTTCTGATCCCACTCATACACCTCGATACCATGTCTGACTTCTGAGGGAGCGGAGCAGGGAGCCCACCCACGGCCGCTCCCACCAGTGCCCTGCGTGGCCAGCACACTCCAGTGCTGCTGTGGGAGCCAGCACTGTGCTGTAGGCTGACACCTCCAAACTTGCTGGCGGTGCGTTCACTCCTGTGAGCAAACCAGGAGGAGGCGCCCTTGAAAGGGAGGTGCGTCGGCACTCTCCTACCTCTTCTTTTTCTATTTTCCTGCACCAATCTTCAGTCATGGGAGGCCCAGGGATGGGGTCCTGGCCCCCACCTCCAGACAGCATATTCATAGTGATGGTGCTCCTCAGCTTGGCTTTGGTATCCGGCCCCACCCACAACTTCAAGGACAGTGCAACAACACTCCCCAGCTTGTCTTCGGCTGTACGGGGGGCCGAAATTGGGTTTGGGGCCCCTTTCCTTCCAACGCAGGGAGTGTGATGGCACTCCCCCACACTTGTCTTCTTCTTGGGGAAGCCTCTGAGCCCTGGCCAACCCCGGGGGCCTCAGTGGAAACAGAGGCAGAACCCCATGTGCTTCATCACCGGTGCTGCCAAAGGTCAAAGGTAACCACAACTTCTCAAGGGCCTATCTCGGGCCCCGGGAGGACATGTTCGATGATCTTCAGTTCATTTTTTCCTGGTGGTGAGCCCTTGCCATCTGGAGCACTTTGTTTGGGCCTTCTGGCCTAGAAGGTTCCCAACTTTGTGGGCAGCCAGTCCCACTTACTCCCTGCACCAACCTTTCATTTGGATGTCTTCCTTTCTTCTGGGCAGCGTGCTCTCCATGCGCAGGAGTCCAGTCTTTCCCCCACATAGTCCTCAGGGGAAGTAAGGGTATCAGCTTACCTGGTCCTGGGGTGTGCCTCACTGGGTCTGGGGTCATTCAGGGGTAGAGTCCTTGCCCCAGTGGGCAGTCAAGGGGTTCTTCTTTCCAGTTATCCATGACGCCCGTCTTCAGCCCCAGTGTTCTGCAGAGAAGCACAGCCAAGAGAGAGCTCTCTCCCCTGTGCAAGATTTTTTAGGTGGGGCAGAAGGGTCCAGCAGGACTGCACCTCTGGCCTATCCTGATGTGCCACATCACTTCTCCGCCCCTGTCCCAACCTTTCTACACAGCGTTCTGGGATGGCTCAAAATGGCATCATTAGTTGCCACATGTGCTCTGAGATGCTCAGCCCCTCCCCCCTGACATTCCTACCAGGGCCTCTACCAGCAATTCCTCCAAGGATCCCCTCCTCATTGATGGCCTGGGTCAGGCTCTATTCCTGGCACATAATAACAGCTGGCTGATTGATGCAAGGCCCTGCTCCTGCAGCTGGACAGAGCAGTCATTGGCTCTAATCCCGAGCTGAGTCAGAGAAAGATGACATTCCTGGATGACCCAGAAGCTGCACAGATATTCTTATGTAACATACTTCATTATTCTTTTCATACAGTTTACAGTGTACATTGGTGCAACTCTACAGTCTGGGGACCTTAGGGAACTCGAGTTACTCTCTAGGGCAGCCTTTCCCATTGGCATATAATGGAGTGTCACTGCAATAAAGACAGTAAGTGCACTAACCCACACATGTATACACCCATATCATAAGGCCTACTCCAGGTCACCACCCACTCTGCATGGTCCCTTCTGCGCCAGGCTACCTAGGCTCAGTTCTCAGGCTGCACACAACAGGAATCCTCCCCATGCAGCCCTCACATGGGTGCACAGCGTGTGCATAAATGATCATGTGTAACCAGCCATGGGCCTGCTACCCTTGCTGGCTGTGTCACAGCAGCCTTTGCTTAATAAGGCGACACCGGCAGTAAACATGCATAGGGCCTGATTACAACTTTGGAGGAGGTGTTAATCCGTCCCAAAAGTGACGGTAAAGTGACGGATACCACCAGCCGTATTACGAGTTCCATAGGATATAATGGACTTGTAATACGGCTGGTGTTATATCCGTCACTTTACCGTCACTTTTGGGACAGATTAACACCTCCTCCAAAGTTGTAATCAGGCCCATAGTCTATTTTACCATGAGTTTACTGAGGGTGCATCTCAATCTAATAGGCTCCCTCACCGTAAAAAAAATCTGGCCGAACCAGGTAGTCAGAACCAACCTCTCACAAGTAAGGTTTTCTTTGTGACGGCTGAGCTAAGGCCCCAAATCTGCAATTACCAGCGAATTAAAAAAAGGGGCATGGATTCTGCAAATAAAATATGATATTTCCAGGTCACATTTTGGGGTGTATTGCATCGCAAGTGCTAAACCTAGCCACACAAGTGGGGTACCTATTTTATTGAGAGATGTGTGGGAATACAGAATAGTAGAAGTTATTACCTATTGAATTTCTTTGCATTTATGCCTTCCTCCATTTAAGCCAGTGTGTAAGAAAGAAGAGATTTTGCATAATGCCCTCTGAATCACATTCTAGTGTGGGTACCCACCGATTCAGATATGTACAAATAACTACTGCTCCTACACTCAGCATCTGGTGTATATTTCAGCAATACATAGGCTTCTTCCATACCCATTTTTTACTGTGTATGTTACCATATGAATTGCTCTAGACTTGGTGTACAATGAAAAAAAACATTACAAGGTGCAGCTCAGCTGTTGGCTCCAGGTAGCTTGAGTTATTGGAGAACCTACAAACCCTAAATATCCAGACGACCAGTAGGATCTAGCAGACATAACAATATATTGGTTTTGTAAATCAACTGTTGTGACAAGAAGTTTCAGCTGAAAATGTAAAAATTGTTGTTTTTTCCTATCCATTTTCAATACATATATTTTTTTTTGTAACCGTTTTTTTTTTTTTTAGAAAACCAAGAAGGATTTATGCTAATGACCACTTGCTGAGTTCACAATTTTGCATACTTTTCAGAAATGGATAGCATCACCCAATGATTTCACACCCTTTTCCACCAAAACCTGGAAGTAGAATGAATGCATAGTAATAAAGAAAATAGGCTACCTCTTCGAAAAATTGTAATATGGTAATCCAAAATGTTAATTGATGCAACTCTGCATGCTCTTGAAAGCTGGGAAGGTGATAATTATAGCACAGCAAACCTTTCATTGGTGCCATTTTTAGGATAAAGAGACACTTTTTCTGCCGCACACTTTTTCCTATTCTCCCCCTCCAAAAAAATAGCTATATTTTACCTATTTTCTCAGTCCCTTCCAACAAAATCCACAAATCCTGGGTACGTTTAGAATCCACATGATGTTGTAAACACCCCAAAAATGCCTCAGCGCTGCGGTGAAAAAGCCTTAGAAGTCAAGGGGTTAAGAATATTTTCATCCCTTGACTGCCATGTGCCTGTTGGTTTCTGCATCCCCGGAATCGCCCAAAGGATTAGGCTTTGGGTTTACTATCAGGTAGGAAACACGAGAGCCAAAGGGACTCGGGTTCCCCTGTACCTGTGCATAGCTGTGTTCACGGTGTGGGATGCGGCTGCAGAAATCATATCTTGAATTCTCTCCCCCTTATGACCTTCAGGAGACTTCCTCACACTAACATTTTAAAAGGAAGTGAGAAATGCACTCTCCTTTGTCATTTGCCAGCTTGAGGAAGGTGACAACTCATGGTCCGCTGCACACGCTGGCCTTTTCCTATGGGAAGGCCTGTAAGCCACCTTGGCATGACCTCACAAGAGCACTAATGAGGCGGGCGCCCCCTAGCGGCTTGTCCCATCCAGCCAGGGGGCCGAGTGACACAACTAGCCTAATGACTCGCGATGGAAGCCGTCTGCTCTCTGCCCTTCCTCTCCTGTCAGGAACCTAGCAGCTCGCGCAAGCTCAACAGGAGAGCAGCCGAGTCTTTCAAGAAAATGGGTTAATTGGGTTCTCTCTGGTGACCTCGGGCAGGACTTGGTACTGCTGTTCCCTGCGCGTGGCCCTGTCACTTGTGAGGCAGCTAATTCGCCCTGGCAACTTCACAGGGAAGATAGCTTTTTCGAGCCATCAGGGCACTTAAGCGTCCTACTGCTGCTGGTTAGGATGGGCAGCGGGCGCAACTCTGCGCGCAGTCTCTTGGAGGGCGGTTAGCAGGTTGCGGGCCGGGGGTGCGGGGCACCTTAACACACATGCACTTTTTGTTATTGAAACATTACATTAATATATGTAACAATGGCACGACGAGAGACTCGGGTATTTTGTTACTGCTTCAATTGGGCTCTTGGTTTTTGTCTTAAATTAACTTATTTCTAGTACGGTGCATCTACCGCAACACAGCTACGAAAACATGCGGAAAAATACATTGCTTTCACCGCTGTTTTTTCATAGGGGTTGGTGTAAATTTCCACTAAATGGCCAGCGTTACCTCAAATGCGTTTTATTTTGTATTGCCAATCATTTTTTTTTGTTGCAGTGGGCAGTTAAAATTTCTGTTCATGGTGGTCTATCGGGGTGCATATAATTATAAAATAACACCATCGCGGGTGCAATCGAAATAATCTGCTCCTGTTGATTATATGAACCAGGACTTAGTCACATGTCAACGTATGTTCCAGCCTTCATTATTGGCCAGCCATTCCACTTGACCCAAAGCAGCGGTTCTTAGCGAGGCCTCCTTAAGGGGCCTGCAAGTGTTTTATAAAATTCAATTATATTACAATTAATACATTAACATGAATATAGTATATACAGATAAAGAAGCAAAATTGAAAATGGGAAACATTTTTCTAAATTTGATTGTGAAATACATAAAATATTTCAATGCATGAGCATTTGTTCAATTTGCACTTTTTAGGGTCGAGCCTGCGTTGCATGCGCTCGCGCATGCGTATCGCAGCGAGATGCTTTAGTTATTAGAAAAGGGCTCAGAGCCCTGTCGACGTCACGTCAGTGTGTTTGATTGGTTGGTGGGCTTGCCTAGTAAAATCTGCTTGCTTTCATTAGTCGAAGGCATGCACACGTCATGCCTTTTCCGTGGTTAGCCCTCCTCGAGCGCAGCGACCAAGTTCAGAAAACATGCGAGGCTCGCTGTTTTCTGTCGGATCGTGGACTACTTTTTCTCTATTTTCTTAGCGCGATTTCACTTGGCAGAAGTCGAGCGCTTTACACAGTTAATTTCACTTTTTCGGGTTACGTACATAAAAGCACTTTTGCCGATAGATAAAAAGTCGGGTTAGGAGTTTACAACGCGATCAGATCTAAACTGAGCAAACGCGAGACCCGTTGCATTGCAAATGCTTGTTTTCTTATGTTTGGGTATTGTTTTGAGGTTAAAATCATAGAATTTGCTTAGGCCTGGGTCCGACTTCCAATAGTGATTGAGTGGGGGGTCTCCGGATTCCAGTAATGGTTCAAGGGGCGTCCGAAGAAGTCAAAAGTTTAGAATCTCTGATCTAAAGGATATAGAATTAAATATCTTGAAAAACCTGCGACCTTTCATTTTAGGAAACACTTAAACGTTTGTCCATGAAACAGCACTACTTTCCTCAAGTTATTTTTGGTTTTCACACTAAACTGTAAGCATGTTTTAGTTTTTCATGAATGGTGCTCTGTTGGCCTTCAGGGTCTAGCATCTGTTTTGAAAATCTTGCTTGTGCTTTTAGAGCAGGTCCAGATTATTGCTGAAAGCCTGGCGTCATTGAGAGATGTAAACGATTCCGCCTAAGATCACACAATGTGTGTGAGCAGAAAAGAAAGGGCTTGTACCCTGCACTGTTAGAATAGCGGCTGAGATCTCATCTAAACGTCCCGTCGCATTCCTTAAGCCTTAGGCATGATGGGGAAAGTGCCAGAATGCAATATTTTTATAAATTCCCAAGAGTAACCCATTGTTCTATTGTCCAGACTCGTGTAACGACAGAAAAAGCAATATCCCACCGAACAAATCTAACGAGAAGACACAACTGGACCTCAGAATGCTACTGCATGCAGTTATTAAAAAATATGGATTTCAAGCAGGGCGAGATGCTGGAAGCCTCGCTGCCTGTGTGTTTTCAAAGCGAGAATCCCAGGTCCTTCACTTACACAGAAGGTACACTCTTAAAACAGTGAAACTGAAAGGATACACAACATTCCTTACTACCTTTAGCTTATCCTGGAACCAACAGGCTCTGGTGCTGCCCACACTCTTTGAGTTTCTTGCTCAGTTGTTAGGAAATGTGGCCCAATGAGGCCAAATTCGCCACGCCATATTTACAAAGTGGCGCAATGCTCGCATGGCATCACTTTGTAACACCTTGCGCCACATTATGCCTGCGCCAGGCATAAAGTATGCAAGGGGGCGTTCCCCCATTAGAGGGACCGCAAAAATGGCACAGTGGAATCTGGGAGATTCCCCTGCACCATTTTTAGCTGCTATTTTTAATGCCTGCACAGAGCAGGCGTTAAAAAGGGGCATACCATTGCTTTCAATCGGCCCCTGTGAACTCAGCAGGATTAACGCCAAAATGTTCTCGCTAATCCTGAACAGTACATCAAAAGCGTCAAAAAGTTTGATGCTATTGCCCCCTCCCTGAGCCATGGTACGCTGTATATTAAATACAGCGCACACATGGTGGTGGTAGGGGGCGCTAAGGGACGCAAGAAAAGTGGCGCTGCACTGGATACAGCTCCACCTTTCTTCAATTCAAACCGATGTCTTTATACTGTGTGTTTGAGAGTATGGGTGTGCGTGTGTACACGTGCGCCTGTGAATGTGTTTGTGTCTTTGTGTGTGAATGTGTGGTAGTGGGATTAGACACCCAACAGACCAGAAGTGATTATGGACAACCAAACTGCTTTGTTGTTGAGTCACTGACATTGTATTGGATATTATTGTATTGTCATAAGTCTAGTGCTGTCTAAATCCCTTAAACATCTGTTTGGATGGTGACATGCATTAAATTGATGTTAGTCTTTGATTAAAAGGCCTGTGTATGTTGCTAACACACTTTTATTTCATGATTAGTGTATATCAGCAGGAACTGTGTGCTTGTATGTGTGTGTGACATGGAGAGGTACTAAAGTGTGTGAGGTGAATAGAGTAGGATTGATGGACTGAAACGTTCCTCATGCTGGGTGTGTCTGGCCAAAGATACAGTTTTTGAGACTATGAGCAGATTTTAGTTCCTTAGTCAAGTTTACTTCTAATAATATTAATAATTATAATGAATAATAATAACTTGGTTGCATATAGCGCTTCATTCAATCCTTCTGCCATTTTAAGCGCTGTAAACAACAGACGTCCCTAATACACGACTCAATGTTACTCAATTCAGCGACCATGGGTGGATGGATGACTGTGCCTGCCCTCCACTGATTCGAACCTGTGACATTGAGGTCAGTGGAGATCAGACACGAGGGTCACTAAACTAATGCAACTTCAGCACTCTGGACAGAGTCACTATTATTAGCAAAATAACCTCCGCACCATAAACAGTGCCACTATATCAACACTCGAAGAGCGCTGCTCTGTACATAGTCACTATTTACTGTCACTATACCATTACTCGTAGAGCACTCTGGACATAGTCACTATTTACTGCCATTGTACCATTACTCGTAGAGCACTCTGGCCTTAGTGACTATTTACTGTCACTATACCAATACTCATAGAGCACTCTGGACATTATGAGTATTTACTGTCACTGTACCAATACTTGTAGAGCACTCTGGACATAGTCATTATTTATTGTCACTATACCAATACTCATAGAGCACTCTGGGCAAAGCTACTACATACTGTCATTATAGCAATACCCCTAGAGCACTCCTCTGAACATAGTAAATATTTACTGCCACTATACCAATACTCGTAGAGCACTTTGGACATGGTCACTATTTACTGTCTCTATACCAATACTTGTAGAGCACTCTGGACATAGTCTCTATTAATAGCAAAATACCCTCTGCACCATAAAAAGTGTCACTATATCAACCGTTGAAGAGCACTTCTCTCTACATAGTCACTATTTACTGTCAATATACCAATACTCATAGAGCACTGCTCTGTACATAGTAAATATTTACTGTCACTATCCGAATACTCGCAGAGCACCTTGGACATACTCACCGTTTACTGTCACTATACCAATATTAATAATTTAGGGCCAGATGTAGCAAAAAAGCAATTTGCGACTTGCAAATTGCGAGTCCCTCCGACTCGCAATTTGCAAGTCGCAAATTGCTATGCAGAAAGGTGTCTCAGACACCGACTGCAACTCGCAATGGGGTCGCAATGACCCACCTCATGAATATTCATGAGGTGGGTCGCAAATTGCGGCCCCATTGCGAGTATAGGCACTCGCTAACATGGAGGCCTGCTGACGTCAGCAGACCTCCATGTTAGCGACCTGCTTTTAAATAAAGCAGTTTTTTTTTTTTTAAATGTAGCCCGTTTTCCCTAGGGGAAAACGAGCTGCACTTAAAAAAAAACCGAAACCTTTTGTTTCGGTGTTTTTTCAGGGCAGGGAGTGGTCCCTTGGACCACTCCCTGCCCTGAAAAAATGTTTTGGGGTCCAGTCTCAAACTGGAAGGGGTCCCATGGGGACCCCTTCCAATTTGCGAGTGGGTTACCATCCACTTGAAGTGGATGGTAACTGCGACTCGCAAATAGGAAGGGAACACCCCTTCCTATTTGCGATTCGGAAATGCATTTTGCGAGTCGGTAACGACTCGCAAAATGCATTTCTGCATAGGAAACACACATTTGCGAGTTGCAAACGGCTGATTTTGCCGTTTGCGACTCGCAAAGTGTTTCCTACATCTGGCCCTTAGTGCTCTGGACATAGTTACTACTTACTGTCCCTATACCAATACTCGTAGAGCACTCTGGACATAGTCACTATTTGCTGTCACTATGCCAATACACATAGAGCACTGCTCTATACATAGTAAATATTTACTGTCACTATCCGAATACTCGCAGAGCACTTTGGACATACTCACTATTTACTGTCACTATACCAATATTAATATTTTAGTACTCTGGACATAGTTACTACTTACTGTCACTATACCAAAACTCATAGAGCGCTCTGAATATAGCCACTATTAATAGCAAAATACTCTCTGCACCATAAACAGTTTCACTATACCAATACCAGTAGTGCACTCTGCACGTAATCACTATTTAGACCAACAGACTTTAAGAACCCTGGACTCTACCAGTACACCCTGGACAACGTTGTTATTTATACCACTTCAACATCACACCGTGAACAGTGACATTATTATTATACCAATGCACCTCCTATACCCTGGAACCAATATGACGTCAGCACCCTGTATAGAGACGTTGTTTAAACCTAAACACTTGCATCACCCTGAACAGTGTCACTGTTAATATAAAAATAAATCTCAGTGCCTTTCAGAGCATCACTGTTTATAAAACTACTTCAACACACTGACCAAAGTCCTGTGACAACATAATTTCAACATCATGGCAGTGAACGTAAACATGCAACCCTCCAGCATCCTGGACACTGTCACTGAGTGTACCAAAACACCTTCAGTACCCTGGACATCGTCACGGTGTATATCAAGACACCTTCAGTACCTGGACACTGTCACTGTGTATATCAAAACATCTTCAGCACCCTGGACATCATCACTCTGTATAAAAACACCTTCAGTACTCTGGACATTGTCACTGTGTATATCAAGACACCTTCAGTACCCTGGACATGGTCACTGTGTGTACCAAAACAACTTCAGTACCCTGGACATTGTCACTGTGCACATCAAGACACCTTCAGTACCCTGGACATTGTCACTGTGTATATCAAGGCACCCTCAGCACCCTGGACACTGTCACTGGGTATATCAAAACACCTTCAGTACCCACCCTGGACATCGTCACTGTGTAATTCAAAACACCTTCAGTACCCTGGACATCGTCACCGTGTATATCAAAACACCTTCAGTACCCTGGACATTGTCACTGTGTATATCAAAACACCTTCAGTACCCTGGACAACGTCACTGTGTGTGTCAAAACAACTCCTGCACCCTGGACATTGTCACTGTGTATAGCAAGACACCTTCAGCAACCTGGACACTCACTGTGTTTATCAAAACACCTTCAGCACCCTGGGCACTCTCGCTGTGTATGTCAAAACACCTTCAGCACTGTGGACATCATCAATGTGTATATCAAGACACTTTCAGTACCCTGGACATCGTCACTGTGTATATCAAAACACCTTCAGTACCCTGGACAATGTCACTGTGTATATCACAGAACTTTAAGTACCCTGGACATCGACACTGTGTATACCAAAACACCTTCAGTACCCTGGACATCGTCACTGTGTGTATCACAGCACCTTCAGTACCCTGGACATCGTCACAGTGTATATCAAAACACCTTCACTATCCTGGACATCGTCACTGTGTGTGTCAAAACAACTCCTGCACTCTGGACATTGTCACTGTGTGTATCAAAACACCTTCAGCACCCTGGACCCTGTCACTGTGTATATCAAGACACTTCCAGTACCCTGGACATCGTCAGTGTGTATATCAAAACACCTTCAGTAGCCTGGACTGTGTTACTATGTATATCACAGCACCTTCAGTACCCTGGACAATGTCACTATGTATATCACAGAATCTTCAGTACCCTGGACATCTTCACTGTGTATACCAAAACACCTTCAGTACCCTGGACATCGTCACTGTGTATATTACAGTACCTTCAGTACCCTGGACATCGTCACGGTGTATGTCAAAACACCTTTAGTACCCTGGACATTGTCACCGTGTATATCAAGACACCTTCACCACCCTGGACATCGTCACTGTGTATATCAAAACACCTTCACTACCCTGGACGTTGTCATGGTGTATATCAGGTCACTTTCAGCAGCATGGACACTCACTGTGTATATCAAGAAACTTTCAGCACCATGGACACTCTTGCTGTGTATATCAAAACACCTTCAGCACCCTGGACATCGTCACTGTGTATATCAAAACACCTTCAGTACCCTGGACATCGTTACTGTGTATATCACTGCACCTTCAGCACCCTGAAAATCGTCACGGTGTATATCACGGCACCTTCAGTACCCTGGACATATTCACTGTGTATACCACGGCACCTTCAGTACCCTGGACATCTTCACTGTGTATACCAAAACACCTTCACTACCCTGGACATCGTCACTGTGTATATCACAGCGCCTTCAGTACGCTACACAACGTCACGGTGTATGTCAAAACACCTTCAGTAGCATGGACATCGTCACGGTGTACATCAAAACACCTTTAGCACCCTGGACATTGTCACTGTGTATATCAAAACACCTTCAGTACCCTGGACATTGTCACTGTGTATATCAAGCCACTTTCAGAACCCTGGACACTCTCGCTGTGTATATCAAAACACCTCCAGTACCCTGGACATCGTCACTGTGTATATGAAAACACCTTCAGTACCCTGGACATTGTCACTGTGTATAGCAAGAAACTTTCAGCACCATGGACACTCACTGTGTATATGAAGACACTTTCAGTACCCTGGACATCATCACTGTGCATACCAAAACACCTTCAGTATCCTGGACATTGTCACTGTGTATATCAAAACACCTTCAGTACCCTGAAAATTGTTACTGTGTATGTCACTGCACCTTCAGTGCCCTGGACATCACCACTGTGTATATCACGGCACCTTCAGTCTCCTGGACATCATCACTGTGTATATAACGGCACCTTCAGTACCCTGGACATCGTCACTGTGTATACGAAAACACCTTCACTACCCTGGACATCGTCACTGTGTATATCACAGCACTTCGGTATCCTAGACATCGTCACAGTGTATGTCAAAACACCTTCAGTACCATGGACATCGTCACTGTGTATACCAAAACACCTTCAGTACCCTGGACATCGTCACTGTGTATATCACAGCACCTTCAGTACCCTGGACATCGTCACTGTGTATATCAAAACACCTTCAGTACCCTGGACATTGTCACTGTGTATATCAAGCCACTTTCAGCACCCTGGACACTCTCGCTCTGTATATCAAAACACCTCCAGTACCCTGGACATCGTCACTGTGTATATCAAAACACTTTCAGTACCCTGGACATTGTCACTGTGTATATCAAGAAACTTTCAGCATCATGGACACTCACTGTATATATGAAGACACTTTCAGTACCCTGGACATCTTTGCTGTGTATATCAAGACACTTTCAGTACCCTGGACACTCTTGCTGTGTATATCAAAACACCTCCAGTACCATGGACATCGTCACTGTGTATATCAAAACACCTTAAGTACCCTGGACATTGTCACTGTTTATATCAAGAAACTTTCAGCACCCTGAACACCCTCACTGTGTATATCAAAACACCTTCAGCACCCTGGACATCGTCACAGTGTAAGTAAAAAAACCTTCAGTACCCTGGACACTGTCACTGTGTATAACAAAACACCCTCAGCACCATGGACATCATCACTGTGTATACCAAAACACCTCCAGTACCCTGGACATTGTCACTGTGTACATCAAAACACCCTCAGCACCCTGGACATTGTCACTGTGTATATCAAAAGACCTTCAGCACCCTGGACATCGTCACAGTGTATACAAAAACACCTTCAGTATCCTGGACATAGTCACTGTGTATATCACAGCACCTTCAGTAACCTGGACATTGTCACTGTGTATATCAAGACACTTTCAGTACCCTGGACACCGTCACTGAGTATATCAAAACACCTTCAGTACCCTGGGCTGTGTAACTATGTATATCACAGCACCATCAGTACCCTGGACATCGTCACTGTGTATATCAAGACACTTTCAGCACCCTGGACATTCTCGCTGTGTATATCACAACACCTTCAGCACCGTAGACATCGTCACTGTGTATACCAAAACACCTTCAGTAC
Source organism: Pleurodeles waltl (assembly GCF_031143425.1). Lineage (NCBI taxonomy): Eukaryota > Metazoa > Chordata > Amphibia > Caudata > Salamandridae > Pleurodeles > Pleurodeles waltl. Next base: position 111,102,143 of record NC_090446.1, on the reverse strand, counting down.
CCTGGACATCGTCACTGTGTATTTCACAGCACCTTCAGTACCCTGGACATCGTCACTGTGTATATCACAGAACCTTCAGTACCCTGGACATCGTCACAGTGTATTTCAAAACACCATCAGCACCCTGGACATTGTCACTGTGTATATCAAGACACTTTCAGTACCATGGACACTCACTGTAAATATCAAGACACTTTCAGCACCCTGGACACTCTCACTGGGGATAATAAAAACACCTTCACTACCCTGGACGTTGTCACTGTGTATATCAAGACACTTTCAGCACCATGGACACTCACTGTGTATATCAAGAACTTTCAGCACCCTGGACACTCTCACTGTGGATATCAAAACACCTTCACTACCCTGGACGTTGTCACTGTGTATATCAAGACACTTTCAGCACCATGGACACTCACTGAGTATATCAAAACACCTTCAGTACCCTGGGCTGTGTAACTATGTATATCATAGCACCATCAGTACCCTGGACATCGTCACTGTGTATACCAAAACACCATCAGTATCCTGGACATCGTCACTGTGTATATCATAGCACCGTCAGTACCCTGGACATCGTCACGGTGTATGTCGAAACACCTTCAGTACCCTGGACATTGTCACTGTTTATATCAAGACACTTTCAGCACCATGGACACTCACTGTGTATATCAAGACACTTTCAGCACCCTGGACACTCTCACTGTGTATATCAAAACACCTTCAAAACCCTGGATGTTGTCACTGTGTATATCAAGACACTTTCAGCACCATGGACACTCACTGTGTATATCAAGACAATTTCAGCACCCTGGAAACTCTCACTGTGTATATCAACCACCTTCAGCACTCTGGACATCGTCACTGTGTATACCAAAACACCTTCAGTACCCTGGACATTGTGACTTTTTATATCAAGTCAATTTCAGTACCCTGGATATCGTCACTGTGCATACCAAAACACCTTCAGTATCCTGGACATCGTCACTGTGTATATTACTGCACCTTCAGTGCCCTAGACATTACCACTGTGTATGTCACAGCACCTTCAGTCTCCTGGACATCATCACTGTGTATATCACGGCACCTTCAGTACCCTGGACATCGTCACTGTGTATGTCAAAACACCTTCAGCACCCTAGACATTGTCACTGTGTATATCAAGACACTTTCAGCACCAAGGACACTCACTGTGTATATCAAAACACTTTCAGCACCCTGGACACTCTCACTGAGTATATCAAAACACTTTCAGTACCCTGGACATCGACACTGTGCTTACCAAAACACCTTCAGTACCCTGGACATCGTCACTGTGTATATCAAAACACGTTCAGTACCCTGGAAATTGTTACTGTGTATATCACTGCACCTTCAGTGCCCTGGACATCACCACTGTGTATATCACGGCACCTTCAGTTCCCTGGACATCGTCACTGTGTATACCACAGCACCTTCAGTACCTTCGACATCGTCACTGTGTATACCAGAACACCTTCACTACCCTGGACATCGTCACTGTGTATATCACAGCACCTTCAGTACTCTAAACATCGTCACTGTGTATATCAAGACACTTTCAGTACCCTGGATATCGTCACAGAGTACATCAAAACACCTTCAGTACCCTGGGCTGTGTAACTATGTGTATCACAGCACAATCAGTACCCTGGACATCATCACTATGTAGATCAAAGAACCTTCAGTACCCTGGACATCGTCACTGTGTATACCAAAACACCTTCAGTATCCTGGACTTCGTCACTGTGTATATCACAGCACCTTCAGTACCCTGGACATCGTCACTGAGTATATCAAAACACCTTCAGTACCCTGGGCTGTGTAACTATGTATATCACAGCACCATCAGTACCCTGGACATCATCACTATGTATATCAAAGAACCTTCAGTACCCTGGACATCGTCACTGTGTATACCAAAACACCTTCAGTATCCTGGACATCGTCACTGTGTATATCACAGCACCTTCAGTACCCTGGACATCGTCACGGTGTATGTCAAAACACCTTCAGTACCCTGGACATTGTCACTGTGTATATCAAGACACTTTCAGCACCATGGACACTCACTGTGTATATCAAGAACTTTCAGCACCCTGGACACTCTCACTGTGGATATCAAAACACCTTCACTACCCTGGACGTTGTCACTGTGTATAGCAAGACACTTTCAGCACCATGGACACTCACTGAGTATATCAATACACCTTCAGTACCCTGGGCTGTATAACTATGTATATCATAGCACCATCAGTACCCTGGACATCGTCACTGTGTATACCAAAACACCTTCAGTATCCTGGACATCGTCACTGTGTATATCATAGCTCCTTCAATACCCTGGACATCGTCACGGTGTATGCCAAAACACCTTCAGTACCCTGGACATTGTCACTGTTTATATCAAGACACTTTCAGCACCATGGACACTCACTGTGTATATCAAAACACCTTCACTACCCTGGATGTTGTCACTGTGTATATCAAGACACTTTCAGCACCATGGACACTCACTGTGTATATCAAGACAATTTCAGCATCCTGGACACTCTCACTGTGTATATCCAACCACCTTCAGCACTCTGGACTTCGTCACTGTGTATACCAAAACACCTTCAGTACCCTGGACATTGTGACTTTTTATATCAAGTCAATTTCAGTACCCTGTATATCGTCACTGTGCATACCAAAACACCTGCAGTATCCTGGACATCGTCACTGTGTATATCACTGCACCTTCAGCGCCCTAGACATTGTCACTGTGTATATCAAGACACTTTCAGCACCAAGGACACTCACTGTGTATATCAAAACACTTTCAGCACCCTGGACACTCTCACTGAGTATATCAAAACACTTTCAGTACCCTGGACATCGACACTGTGCTTACCAAAACACCTTCAGTACCCTGGACATCGTCACTGTGTATATCAAAACACGTTCAGTACCCTGGAAATTGTTACTGTGTATATCACTGCACCTTCATTGCCCTGGACATCACCACTGTGTATATCACGGCACCTTCAGTTCCCTGGACATTGTCACTGTGTATACCACAGCACCTTCAGTACCTTCGACATCATCACTGTGTATACCAGAACACCTTCACTACCCTGGACATCGTCACTGTGTATATCACAGCACCTTCAGTACTCTAGACATCGTCACTGTGTATACCAAAACATCTTCAGTATCCTGGACATCGTCACTGTGTATATCAGAGCACCTTCAGTAACCTGGACATTGTCACTGTGTATATCAAGACACTTTCAGTACCCTGGATATCGTCACAGAGTACATCAAAACACCTTCAGTACCCTGGGCTGTGTAACTATGTGTATCACAGCACAATCAGTACCCTGGACATCATCACTATGTAGATCAAAGAACCTTCAGTACCCTGGACATCGTCACTGTGTATACCAAAACACCTTCAGTATCCTGGACTTCGTCACTGTGTATATCACAGCACCTTCAGTACCCTGGACATCGTCACTGAGTATATCAAAACACCTTCAGTACCCTGGGCTGTGTAACTATGTATATCACAGCACCATCAGTACCCTGGACATCATCACTATGTATATCAAAGAACCTTCAGTACCCTGGACATCGTCACTGTGTATACCAAAACACCTTCAGTATCCTGGACATCGTCACTGTGTATATCACAGCACCTTCAGTACCCTGGACATCGTCACGGTGTATGTCAAAACACCTTCAGTACCCTGGACATTGTCACTGTGTATATCAAGACACTTTCAGCACCATGGACACTCACTGTGTATATCAAGAACTTTCAGCACCCTGGACACTCTCACTGTGGATATCAAAACACCTTCACTACCCTGGACGTTGTCACTGTGTATAGCAAGACACTTTCAGCACCATGGACACTCACTGAGTATATCAATACACCTTCAGTACCCTGGGCTGTATAACTATGTATATCATAGCACCATCAGTACCCTGGACATCGTCACTGTGTATACCAAAACACCTTCAGTATCCTGGACATCGTCACTGTGTATATCATAGCTCCTTCAATACCCTGGACATCGTCACGGTGTATGCCAAAACACCTTCAGTACCCTGGACATTGTCACTGTTTATATCAAGACACTTTCAGCACCATGGACACTCACTGTGTATATCAAAACACCTTCACTACCCTGGATGTTGTCACTGTGTATATCAAGACACTTTCAGCACCATGGACACTCACTGTGTATATCAAGACAATTTCAGCATCCTGGACACTCTCACTGTGTATATCCAACCACCTTCAGCACTCTGGACTTCGTCACTGTGTATAACAAAACACCATCAGTACCCTGGACATTGTGACTTTTTATATCAAGTCAATTTCAGTACCCTGTATATCGTCACTGTGCATACCAAAACACCTTCAGTATCCTGGACATCGTCACTGTGTATATCACTGCACCTTCAGTGCCCTAGACATCACCACTGTGTATGTCACAGCACCTTCAGTCTCCTGGACATCATCACTGTGTATATCCCGGCACCTTCAGTAACCTGGACATCGTCACTGTGTATACGAAAACACCTTCAGTACCCTGGACATCGTCACTGTGTATACGAAAACACCTACAGTACCCTTGACATCGTCACAGTGTATGTCAAAACACCTTCAGCACCCTGGACATTGTCACTGTGTATATCAAGACACTTTCAGCACCATGGACACTCACTGTGTATATCAAAACACTTTCGGTACCCTGGACATCGTCACTGTGCATACCAAAACACCTTCAGTACCCTGGACATCGTCACTGTGTATTTCAAAACACTTTCAATACCCTGGAAATTGTTACTGTGTATATCACTGCACCTTCAGTGCCCTGGACATCACCACTGTGTATATCACGACACCTTCAGTCCCCTGGACATCGTCACTGTGTATACCACAACACCTTCAGTACCTTGGACATCGTCACTGTGTATACCAGAACACCTTCACTACCTTGGACATCGTCACTGTGTATATCACAGCACCTTCAGTACTCTAGACATTGTCACTGTATACAGGGAGTGCAGAATTATTAGGCAAGTTGTATTTTTGAGGATTAATTTTATTATTGAACAACAACCATGTTCTCAATGAACCCAAAAAACTCATTAATATCAAAGCTGAATATTTTTGGAAGTAGTTTTTAGTTTGTTTTTAGTTTTAGCTATGTTAGGTGGATATCTGTGTGTGCAGGTGACTATTACTGTGCATAATTATTAGGCAACTTAACAAAAAAAAAATATATACCCATTTCAATTATTTATTATTACCAATGAAACCAATATAACATCTCAACATTCACAAATATACATTTCTGACATTCAAAAACAAAACAAAAACAAATCAGTGACCAATATAGCCACCTTTCTTTGCAAGGACACTCAAAAGCCTGCCATCCATGGATTCTGTCAGTGTTTTGATCTGTTCACCATCAACAATGCGTGCAGCAGCAACTACAGCCTCCCAGACACTGTTCAGAGAGGTGTACTGTTTTCCCTCCTTGTAAATCTCACATTTGATGATGGACCACAGGTTCTCAATGGGGTTCAGATCAGGTGAACAAGGAGGCCATGTCATTAGATTTCCTTCTTTTATACCCTTTCTTGCCAGCCACGCTGTGGAGTACTTGGACGCGTGTGATGGAGCATTGTCCTGCATGAAAATCATGTTTTTCTTGAAGGATGCAGACTTCTTCCTGTACCACTGCTTGAAGAAGGTGTCTTCCAGGAACTGGCAGTAGGACTGGGAGTTGAGCTTGACTCCATCCTCAACCCGAAAAGGCCCCACAAGCTCATCTTTGATGATACCAGCCCAAACCAGTACTCCACCTCCACCTTGCTGGCGTCTGAGTCGGACTGGAGCTCTCTGCCCTTTACCAATCCAGCCACGGGCCCATCCATCTGGCCCATCAAGACTCACTCTCATTTCATCAGTCCATAAAACCTTAGAAAAATCAGTCTTGAGATATTTCTTGACCCATTCTTGACGTTTCAGCTTGTGTGTCTTGTTCAGTGGTGGTCGTCTTTCAGCCTTTCTTACCTTGGCCATGTCTCTGAGTATTGCACACCTTGTGCTTTTGGGCACTCCAGTGATGTTGCAGCTCTGAAATATGGCCAAACTGGTGGCAAGTGGCATCGTGGCAGCTGCACGCTTGACTTTTCTCAGTTCATGGGCAGTTATTTTGCGCCTTGGTTTTTCCACACGCTTCTTGCGACCCTGTTCACTATTTTGAATGAAACGCTTGATTGTTCGATGATCACGCTTCAGAAGCTTTGCAATTTTAAGAGTGCTGCATCCCTCTGCAAGATATCTCACTATTTTTGACTTTTCTGAGCCTGTCAAGTCCTTCTTTTGACCCATTTTGCCAAAGGAAAGGAAGTTGCCTAATAATTATGCACACCTGATATAGGGTGTTGATGTCATTAGACCACACCCCTTCTCATTACAGAGATGCACATCACCTAATATGCTTAATTGGTAGTAGGCTTTCGAGCCTATGCAGCTTGGAGTAAGACAACATGCATAAAGAGGATGATGTGGTCAAAATACTCATTTGCCTAATAATTCTGCACTCCCTGTATACCAAAACATCTTCAGTATCCTGGACATCGTCACTGTGTATATCACAGCACCTTCAGTAACCTGGACATTGTCACTGTGTAAATCAAGACACTTTCAGTACCCTGGACATCGTCACTGAGTATATCAAGACACTTTCAGCACCATGGACACTCACTGTGTATATCAGGACAATTTCAGCACCCTGGATACTCTCACTGTGTATATCCAGACACCTTCAGCACTCTGGACATCTTCACTGTGTATACCAAAACACCTTCAGTACCCTGGACATTGTGACTTTTTATATCAAGTCAATTTCAGTACCCTGGATATCGTCACTGTGCATACCAAAACACCTTCAGTATCCTGGACATTGTCACTGTGTATATCACTGCACCTTCAGTGCCCTGGACATCACCACTGTGTATGTCACAGCACCTTCAGTCTCCTGGACATCATCACTGTGTATATCACGGCACCTTCAGTACCCTGGACATCGTCACTGTGTATACAAAAACACTTTCACTACCCTGGACATCGTCACTGTGTATACCAAAACATCTTCAGTATTCTGGACATCGTCACTGTGTATATCACAGCACCTTCAGTAACCTGGACATTGTCACTGTGTAAATCAAGACACTTTCAGTACCCTGGACATCGTCACTGAGTATATCAAAACACCTTCAGTACCCTGGGCTGTGTAACTATGTATATCACAGCACCATCAGTACCCTGGACATCACCACTGTGTATACCAAAACACCTTCAGTATCCTGGACATTGTCACTGTGTATATCACAGCACCTTCAGTAACCTGGACATTGTCACTGTGTAAATCAAGACACTTTCAGTACCCTGGACATCGTCACTGAGTATATCAAGACACTTTCAGCACCATGGACACTCACTGTGTATATCAAGACACTTTCAGCACCCTGGATACTCTCACTCTGTATATCAAAACACCTTCACTACCCTGGACATTGTCACTGTGTATATCAAGACACTTTCAGCACCATGGACACTCACTGTGTATATCAGGACAATTTCAGCACCCTGGATACTCTCACTGTGTATATCCAGACACCTTCAGCACTCTGGACATCTTCACTGTGTATACCGAAACACCTTCAGTACCCTGGACATTGTGACTTTTTATATCAAGTCAATTTCAGTACCCTGGATATCGTCACTGTGCATACCAAAACACCTTCAGTATCCTGGACATTGTCACTGTGTATATCACTGCACCTTCAATGCCCTGGACATCACCACTGTGTATGTCACAGCACCTTCAGTCTCCTGGACATCATCACTGTGTATATCAAAGAACCTTCAGTACCCTGGACATCGTCACTGTGTATACCAAAACACCTTCAGTATCCTGGACTTCGTCACTGTGTATATCACAGCACCTTCAGTACCCTGGACATCGTCACTGAGTATATCAAAACACCTTCAGTACCCTGGGCTATGTAACTATGTATATCACAGCACCGTCAGTACCCTGGACATCATCACTATGTATATCAAAGAACCTTCAGTACCCTGGACATCGTCACTGTGTATACCAAAACACCTTCAGTATCCTGGACATCGTCACTGTGTATATCACAGCACCTTCAGTACCCTGGACATCGTCACGGTGTATGTCAAAACACCTTCAGTACCCTGGACATTGTCACTGTGTATATCAAGACACTTTCAGCACCATGGACACTCACTGTGTATATCAAGAACTTTCAGCACCCTGGACACTCTCACTGTGGATATCAAAACACCTTCACTACCCTGGACGTTGTCACTGTGTATAGCAAGACACTTTCAGCACCATGGACACTCACTGAGTATATCAATACACCTTCAGTACCCTGGGCTGTATAACTATGTATATCATAGCACCATCAGTACCCTGGACATCGTCACTGTGTATACCAAAACACCTTCAGTATCCTGGACATCGTCACTGTGTATATCATAGCTCCTTCAATACCCTGGACATCGTCACGGTGTATGCCAAAACACCTTCAGTACCCTGGACATTGTCACTGTTTATATCAAGACACTTTCAGCACCATGGACACTCACTGTGTATATCAAAAAACCTTCACTACCCTGGATGTTGTCACTGTGTATATCAAGACACTTTCAGCACCATGGACACTCACTGTGTATATCAAGACAATTTCAGCATCCTGGACACTCTCACTGTGTATATCCAACCACCTTCAGCACTCTGGACTTCGTCACTGTGTATACCAAAACACCTTCAGTACCCTGGACATTGTGACTTTTTATATCAAGTCAATTTCAGTACCCTGTATATCGTCACTGTGCATACCAAAACACCTTCAGTATCCTGGACATCGTCACTGTGTATATCACTGCACCTTCAGTGCCCTAGACATCACCACTGTGTATGTCACAGCACCTTCAGTCTCCTGGACATCATCACTGTGTATATCCCGGCACCTTCAGTAACCTGGACATCGTCACTGTGTATACGAAAACACCTTCAGTACCCTGGACATCGTCACTGTGTATACGAAAACACCTACAGTACCCTTGACATCGTCACGGTGTATGTCAAAACACCTTCAGCACCCTGGACATTGTCACTGTGTATATCAAGACACTTTCAGCACCATGGACACTCACTGTGTATATCAAAACACTTTCGGTACCCTGGACATCGTCACTGTGCATACCAAAACACCTTCAGTACCCTGGACATCGTCACTGTGTATTTCAAAACACTTTCAATACCCTGGAAATTGTTACTGTGTATATCACTGCACCTTCAGTGCCCTGGACATCACCACTGTGTATATCAAAACACCTTCAGTCCCCTGGACATCGTCACTGTGTATACCACAACACCTTCAGTACCTTGGACATCGTCACTGTGTATACCAGAACACCTTCACTACCTTGGACATCGTCACTGTGTATATCACAGCACCTTCAGTACTCTAGACATTGTCACTGTATATACCAAAACATCTTCAGTATCCTGGACATCGTCACTGTGTATATCACAGCACCTTCAGTAACCTGGACATTGTCACTGTGTATATCAAAACACCTTCACTACCCTGGACATTGTCACTGTGTATATCAAGACACTTTCAGCACCATGGACACTCACTGTGTATATCCAGACACCTTCAGCACTCTGGACATCTTCACTGTGTATACCAAAACACCTTCAGTACCCTGGACATTGTGACTTTTTATATCAAGTCAATTTCAGTACCCTGGATATCGTCACTGTGCATACCAAAACACCTTCAGTATCCTGGACATTGTCACTGTGTATATCACTGCACCTTCAGTGCCCTGGACATCACCACTGTGTATGTCACAGCACCTTCAGTCTCCTGGACATCATCACTGTGTATATCACGGCACCTTCAGTACCCTGGACATCGTCACTGTGTATACAAAAACACTTTCACTACCCTGGACATCGTCACTGTGTATACCAAAACATCTTCAGTATTCTGGACATCGTCACTGTGTATATCACAGCACCTTCAGTAACCTGGACATTGTCACTGTGTAAATCAAGACACTTTCAGTACCCTGGACATCGTCACTGAGTATATCAAAACACCTTCAGTACCCTGGGCTGTGTAACTATGTATATCACAGCACCATCAGTACCCTGGACATCACCACTGTGTATACCAAAACACCTTCAGTATCCTGGACATTGTCACTGTGTATATCACAGCACCTTCAGTACCCTGGACATCGTCACGGTGTATGTCAAAACACCTTCAGTACCGTGGACATTGTCACTGTGTATATCAAGACACTTTCAGCACCATGGACACTCACTGTGTATATCAAGACACTTTCAGCACCCTGGATACTCTCACTGTGTATATCAAAACACCTTCACTACCCTGGACATTGTCACTGTGTATATCAAGACACTTTCAGCACCATGGACACTCACTGTGTATATCAGGACAATTTCAGCACCCTGGATACTCTCACTGTGTATATCCAGACACCTTCAGCACTCTGGACATCTTCACTGTGTATACCAAAACACCTTCAGAACCCTGGACATTGTGACTTTTTATATCAAGTCAATTTCAGTACCCTGGATATCGTCACTGTGCATACCAAAACACCTTCAGTATCCTGGACATCGTCACTGTGTATATCACTGCACCTTCAGTGCCCTGGACATCACCACTGTGTATATCAAAACACCTTCAGTACCCTGGACACTGTCACAGTGTATATCAAGAAACTTTCAGCGCCATGGATACTCACTGTGTATATCAAGACACTTTCAGTACCCTGGACATCGTTGCTGTGTATATGACACTTTCCGTACCTTGGACACTCTGGCTGTGTATATCAAACCACCTCCAGTACCCTGGACATTGTCACTGTGTATTTCAAAACACCTTCAGCACCCTGGACACTGTCACTGTGTGTATCAAAATACCTTCAGTACCCTGGACATTGTTACGGTGTATGTCAAAACACCTTCAGTACCCTGGACACTGTCACTGTGTATATCAAAACACGTTCAGCACCATGGACATCGTCACCTTCAGCACCCTGGACATCGTCACTGTGTGTATCAAAACACCTCCAGTACCAGGACGTTGTCAATGTGTATATCAAAACACCATCAGCACCCTGGACATTGTCACTGTGTGTATAAATACACTTTCAGGACCATGGACACTCACTCTGTATATCAAGACTCTTTCAGCACCCTGGACATTCTCGCTGTGTATATCAAAACACCTTCCGCACCCTAGACATCGTCACTGTGTATACCAAAACACCTTCAGTACCCTGGACATCGTCACTGTGTATTTCACAGCACCTTCAGTACCCTGGGCATCGTCACTGTTTATATTACAGAACCTTCAGAACCCTGGACATCATCACAGTGTATACCAAAACACCTTCAGTACTCTGGACATCGTCACTGTGTATATCACAGCACCTTCAGTACCCTGGACATCGTCACTGTTTATATCACAGAACCTTCAGTACCCTGGACATCGTCACTGTATCAAGACACTTTCAGCACCATGGACACTCACTATAAATATCAAGACACTTTCAGCACCCTGGACACTCTCACTGTGGATATCAAAACACCTTCACTACCCTGGACGTTGTCACTGTGTATATCAAGACACTTTCAGCACCATGGACACTCACTGTGTATATCAAAACACTTTCAGCACCCTGGATACTCTCACTGTGTATATCAAAACACTTTCAGTACCCTGGACATCGTCACTTTGCATACCAAAACACCTTCAGTGCCCTGGACATCACCACTGTGTATATCACAACACCTTCAGTCCCCTGGACATCGTCACTCTGTATACCACAGCACCTTCAGTACCTTGGACATCGTCACTGTGTATACCAAAACACCTTCACTACCCTGGACATCGTCACTGTGTATATCACAGCACCTTCAGTACTCTAAACATCGTCACTGTGTATACCAAAACATCTTCAGTATCCTGGACATCGTCACTGTGTATATCACAGCACCTTCAGTAACCTGGACATTTTCACTGTGTATATCCAACCACCTTCAGCACTCTGGACATCTTCACTGTGTATACCAAAACACCTTCAGTACCCTGGACATTGTGACTTTTTATATCAAGTCAATTTCAGTACCCTATATATCGTCACTGTGCATACCAAAACACCTTCAGTATCCTGGACATCGTCACTGTGTATATCACGGCACCTTCAGTACCCTGGACATCATCACTGTGTATACGAAAACACCTTCCCTACCGTGGACATCGTCACTGTGTATATCACAGCACTTCATTACCCTAGACATCGTCACAGTGTATGTCAAAACACCTTCAGTAACATGGACATCATCACTGTGTATACCAAAACACTTTCAGTACCCTGGACATCGTCACTGTGTATATCACAGCACCTTCAGTACCCTGGACATCGTCACTGTGTTTGTCAAAACACCTTCAGTACCCTGGACATTGTCACTGTGTATATCAAGACACCTTAAGCATCCTGGACATCGTCACTGTGTATATCAAAACACCTTCAGTACCCTGGACATTGTTACTGTGTATATCACTGCACCTTCAGTGCCCTGGACATCACCACTTTGTATATCACGGCACCTTCAGTCCCCTGGACATCGTCACTGTGTACATCATGGCACCTTCAGTACCCTGGACATCGTCACTGTGTATACCAAAATACCTTCACTACCCTGGACATCATCACTGTGTATATATCACAGCACCTTCAGTACCCTAGACATCGTCACTGTGTAGATCAAAACACCTTCAGTACCCTGGACATTATCACTGTGTATATCAAGACACTTTCAGCATCCTGGACACTCTCGCTGTGTATATCAAAACACCTTCAGCACCATGGACATCATCACTGTGTATATCAAAACACCTTCAGTACCCTGGACATTGTCACTGTGTATATCAAGAAACTTTCAGCACCATGGACACTCACTGTGTATATCAAGACACTTTCAGTACCCTGGACACCGTTGCTGTGTATATCAAGACACTTTCAGTACCTTGGACACTCTCGTTGTGTATATCAAACCACCTCCAGTACCCTGGACATTGTCACTGTGTATATGAAAACACGTTCAGCACCCTGGACATCGTCACTGTGTATATCAAAACACCTTCAGCACCCTGGATACTGACACTGTGTATATCAAAACACCTCTAGTACCCTGGACATCGTCACAGTGTATGTCAAAACACCTTCAGTACCCTGGACACTGTCACTGTGTATATCAAAACACCTTCAGCACCATGGACATCGTCAACTTCAGCACCCTGGACATCGTCACTGTGTGTATCAAAACACCTCCAGTACCTGGACGTTGTCACTGTGTATATCAAAACACCATCAGCACCCTGGACATTGTCACTGTGTATATCAAGACACTTTCAGCACCCTGGACATTCTCGCAGTGTGTATCAAAACACCTTCAACACCCTAGACATCGTCACTGTGTATACCAAAACACCTTCAGTACTCTGGACATCGTCACTGTGTATATCACAGCACCTTCAGTACCCTGGACATAGTCACTGTTTATATCACAGAACCTTCAGTGCCCTGAACATCACCACTGTGTATATCACAGCACCTTCAGTCCCCTGGACATCGTCATTGTGTATACCACAGCACCTTCAGTACCTTGGACATCGTCACTGTGTATACCAAAACACCTTCAGTGCCCTAGACATCAACACTGTGTTTGTGACGGCACCTTCAGTCTCCTGGACATCATCACTGTGTATATCACGGCACCTTCAGTACCCTGAACATCGTCACTGTGTATACGAAAACACCTTCAGTACCCTGGGCTGTGTAACTATGTATATCACAGCACTATCAGTACCCTGGACATCGTCACGGTGTTTGTCAAAACACCTTCAGTACCCTGGACATTGTCACTGTGTATATCAAGACACCTTCAGCACCCTGGACATCATCACTGTGTATATCAAAACACCTACACTACCTTGGATGTTGCCACTGTGTATATCAAGACACTTTCAGCACCATGGATACTCACTGTGTATATCAAGACACTTTCAGCACCATAGATACTCACTGTGTATATCAAGACACTTTCAGCTCCCTGGACACTCTCACTGTGTATATCAAAACACCTTCAGCACCCTGGACATTGTCACTGTGTATATCAAGTCACTTTTAGTACCCTGGACATCGTCACTGTGCATACCAAAACACCTTCAGTATCCTGGACATCGTCACTGTGTATATCAAAACACCTTCAGTACCCTGGACATTGTTACTGTGTATATCAAGACACTTACAGCATCCTGGACACTCTCGCTGTGTATATCAACACACCTTCAGCACCCTGGACATCATCACTGTGTATATCAAAACACCTTCAGTACCCTGGACACTGTCACTGTGCATATCAAGAAACTTTCAGCACCATGGATACTCACTGTGTATATCAAGACACTTTCAGTACCCTGGACATCGTTGCTGTGTATATGACATTTTCCGTACCTTGGACACTCTCGCTGTGTATATCAAACCACCTCCAGTACCCTGGATATCGTCACTGTGTATATGAAAACACCTTCAGCACCCTAGACATCGTCGCTGTTTATATCAAAACACCTTCAGCACCCTGGACATCGTCACTGTGTATATCAAACCACCTTCAGCATCCTGGACATCGTCACTGTGTGTATCAAAACACCTCCAGTACCAGGACATTGTCAAAGTGTATATCAAAACACCATCAGCACCCTGGACATTGTCACTGTGTGTATCAATACACTTTCAGGACTATGGATTCTCACTGTGTATATCAAGACACTTTCAGCACCCTGGACATTCTTGCTGTGTGTATCAAAACACCTTCAGCACCCTAGACATCGTCACTGTGTATACCAAAACACCTTCAGTACCCTGAACATCGTCACTGTGTATTTCACAGCACCTTCAGTACCCTGGACATCGTCACTTTTTATATCACAGAACCTTCAGTACCCTGGACATCATCACTGTGTATACCAAAACACCTTCAGTACTCTGGAAATCGTCACTGTGTATATCACAGAACCTTCAGTACCCTGGACATCGTCACGATGTATGTCAAAACACCTTCAGCACCCTGGACATTGTCACTGTGTATATCAAGACACTTTCAGCACCATGGACACTCACTATAAATATCAAGACACTTTCAGCACCCTGGACACTCTCACTGTGGATATCAAAACACCGTTACTACCCTGGACGTTGTCACTGTGTATATCAAGACACTTTCAGCACCATGGACACTCACTGTGTATATCAGAACACTTTCAGCACCCTAGATACTCTCACTGTGTATATCAAAACACATTCAGTACCCTGGACATCGTCACTGTGCATACCAAAACACCTTCAGTACCCTGGACATCGTCACTGTGTTTACCAAAACACCTTCACTACCCTGGACATCGTCACTGTGTATATCACAGCACCTTCAGTACTCTAGACATCGTCACTGTGTATACCAAAACATCTTCAGTATCCTGGACATCGTCACTGTGTATATCACAGCACCTTCAGTAACCTGGACATTGTCACTGTGTATATCCAACCACCTTCAGCACTCTGGACATCTTCACTGTGTATACCAAAACACCTTCAGTACCCTGGACATTGTGACTTTTTATATCAAGTCAATTTCAGTACCCTGGATATCGTCACTGTGCATACCAAAACACCTTCAGTATCCTGGACATCGTCACTGTGTATATCACTGCACCTTCAGTGCCCTGGACATCATCACTGTGTATGTCACAGCACCTTCAGTCTCCTGGACATCATCACTGTGCATATCACAGCACCTTCAGTACCCTGGACATCGTCACTGTGTATACGAAAACACTTTCACTACCCTGGACATCGTCACTGTGTATATCACAGCACTTCAGTACCCTAGACATCGTCACGGTGTATGTCAAAACACCTTCAGTAACATGGACATCATCACTGTGTATATCAAAACACTTTCAGTACCCTGGACATCGTCACTGTGTATATCACAGCACCTTCAGTACCCTTGACATCATCACAGTGTTTGTCAAAACACCTTCAGTACCCTGGACATTGTCACTGTGTATATCAAGACACCTTAAGCATCCTGGACATCGTCACTGTGTATATCAAAACACCTTCAGTACCCTGGACATTGTTACTGTGTATATCACTGCACCTTCAGGGCCCTGGACATCGTCACTGTGTATATCATGGCACCTTCAGTACCCTGGACACCATCACTGTGTATACCAAAATACCTTCACTACCCTGGACGTCGTCACTGTGTATATCACAGCACCTTCAGTACCCTAGATATCGTCACTGTGTAGATCAAAACACCTTCAGTACCCTGGACATTATCACTGTGTATATCAAGACACTTTCAGCATCCTGGACACTCTCGCTGTGTATATCAAAACACATTCAGCAACCTGGACATCATCACTGTGCATATCAAAACACATTCAGTACCCTGGACATTGTCACTGTATATATCAAGAAACTTTCAACACCATGGACACTCACTGTGTATATCAAGACACTTTCAGTACCCTGGACATCGTTGCTGTGTATATCAAGACACTTTCAGTACCTTGGACACTCTCGCTGTGTATATCAAACCACCTCCAGTACCCTGGACATCGTCACTGTGTATATGAAAACACCTTCAGCACCCTGGACATCGTCGCTGTTTATATCAAAACACCTTCAGCACCCTGGACATCGTCACTGTGTATATCAAAACACCTTCAGCACCCTGGACACTGTCACTGTGTGTATCAAAACACCTTCAGTACCCTGGACATCATCACGGTGTATGTCAAAACACCTTCAGTACCCTGGACACTGTCACTGTGTATATCAAAACACGTTCAGCACCATGGACATCGTCAACTTCAGCACCCTGGACATCGTCACTGTGTATATCATGGCACCTTCAGTACCCTGGACATCATCACTGTGTATACCAAAATACCTTCACTACCCTGGACGTCGTCACTGTGTATATCACAGCACCTTCAGTACCCTAGACATCGTCACTGTGTAGATCAAAACACCTTCAGTACCCTGGACATTATCACTGTGTATATCAAGACACTTTCAGCATCCTGGACACTCTCGCTGTGTATATCAAAACACCTTCAGTACCCTGGACATCATCACTGTGTATATCAAAACACATTCAGTACCCTGGACATTGTCACTGTATATATCAAGAAACTTTCAGCACCATGGACACTCACTGTGTATATCAAGACACTTTCAGTACCCTGGACATCGTTGCTGTGTATATCAAGACACTTTCAGTACCTTGGACAATCTCGCTGTGTATATCAAACCACCTCCAGTACCCTGGACATCGTCACTGTGTATATGAAAACACCTTCAGCACCCTGGACATCGTCGCTGTTTATATCAAAACACCTTCAGCACCCTGGACATCGTCACTGTGTATATCAAAACACCTTCAGCACCCTGGACACTGTCAATGTATGTATCAAAACACCTTCAGCACCCTGGACATCGTCACTGTGTATATCAAAACACCTTCAGCACCGTGGACACTGTCACTGTGTGTATCAAAACACCTTCAGTACCCTGGACATCGTCACGGTGTATGTCAAAACACCTTCAGTACCCTGGACACTGTCACTGTGTATATCAAAACACCATCAGCATCCTGGACATTGTCACTGTGTATACCAAAAAACCTTCACTAACCTAGACATCGTGAATGTGTATATCAAGTCGCTTTTAGTACCCTGGACATCGTCACTGTGCATACCAAAAGACCTCCAGTATCCTGGACATCGTCACTGTGTATATCAAAACACCTTCAGTACCCTGGACATTGTTACTGTGTATATCACTGCACCTTCAGTGCCCTGGACATCACCACTTTGTATATCACAGCACCTTCAGTCCCCTGGACATCGTTACTGTGTATATCATGGCACCTTCAGTACCCTAGACATCGTCACTGTGTATATCAAAACACCTTCAGTACCCTGGACATTATCACTGTGTATATCAAGACACTTTCAGCATCCTGGACACTCTCGCTGTGTATATCAAAACACCTTCAGCACCCTGGACATCATCACTGTGTATATCAAAACACCTTTAGTACCCTGGACATTATCACTGTGTATATCAAGAAACTTTCAGCACCATGGACAGCCACTGTGTATATCAAGACACTTTCAGTACCCTCAACATCGTTGCTGTGTATATCAAGACACTTTCAGTACCTTGGACACTCTCGCTGTGTGTATCAAACCACCTCCAGTACCCTGAACATCGTCACTGTGTATATGAAAACACCTTCAGCACCCTGGACATCGTCGCTGTTTATATCAAAACACCTTCAGCACCCTGGACATCGTCACTGTGTATATCAAAACACCTTCAGCACCCTGGACACTGTCACTGTGTGTATCAAAACACCTCAGTACCCTGGACATCTTCACGGTGTATGTCAAAACACCTTCAGTACCTGGACGTTGTCACTGTGTATATCAAAACACCCTCAGCATCCTGGACATTGTCACTGTGTATATCAATACACTTTCAGGACCATGGACACTCACTGTGTATATCAAGACACTTTCAGTAACCTGGACATTCTCGCTGTGTATATCAAAACACCTTCAGCACCCTAGACATCGTCACTGTATATACCAAAACACCTTCAGTACCCTGGACATCGTCCCTGTGTATATCACAGCACCTTCAGTACCCTGGACATCGTCACTGTGTATATCACAGAACCTTCAGTACCCTGGACTTCGTCACTATGTATATCACAGCACCTTCAGTACCCTGGACATCGTCACTGTGTATATCAAGACACTTTCAGCACCATGGACACTGTCACTGTGTATATCAAAACACTTTCAGTACCCTGGACATCGTCACTGTGCATACCAAAACACCTTCAGTACCCTGGACATCGTCACTGTGTATATCAAAACACCTTCAGTACCCTGGAAATTGTTACTGTGCATATCACTGCACCTTCAGTGCCCTGGACATCACCACTGTGTATATCACAGCACCTTCAGTCCCCTGGACGTCGTCACTGTGTATACCACAGCACCTTCAGTACCCTGGAAATCGTCACTGTGTATACCAAAACACCTTCACTACCCTGGACATCGTCACTGTGTATATCACAGCACTTTCAGTACTCTAGACATTGTCACAGTGTATGTCAAAACACCTTCAGTACCATGGACATCGTCACTGTGTATACCAAAACACCTTCAGTACCCTCAACATCGTCACTGTGTATGTCACAGCACGTTCAGTACCCTGGACATCGTCACGGTGTATGTCAAAACACCTTCAGTACACTGGACATTGTCACTGTATATATCAAGACACCTTCAGCACCCTGGACATTGTCACTGTGTATATGAAAACACCTTCACTACCCTGGACGTTGTCACTATGTCTATCAAGACACTTTCAGCCCTATGGACACTCACTGTGTATATCAAGACACTTTCAGCACCCTGGGCACTCTCACTGTGTATATCAAAACACAATCCGCACCCTGGACATCGTCACTGTGTATACCTAAACACCTTCAGTACCCTGGACATCGTGACTGTGTATATCAAGTCACTTTCAGTACCCTGGACATCGTCACTGTGCATACCAAAACACCTTCAGTATCCTGGACACTCACTTTGTATAACAAAACACCTTCAGCACCCTAGACATCGTCACTGTGTATACCAAAACACCTTCAGTACCCTGGACATCTTCACTGTGTATATCACAGCACCTTCAGTACCCTGGACATAATCACTGTGTGTATCAAGACACTTTCAGTACCCTGGACTTCGTCACTGTGTATATCAAAACACCTTCAGTACCCTGGACTGTGTTACTATGTATATCAAGACACTTTCAGCACGCTGGACAATCTCTCTGTGTATATCAAAACACCTTCAGCACCCTGGACATCATCACTGTGTATACCAAAACACCTTCAGTACCCTGGACATTGTCACTGTGTATATCAAGACACCTTCAGCACTCTGGACATCATCACTGTGTATATCAAAACACCTTCACTACCCTGGATGTTGCCACTGTGTATATCAAGACACTTTCAGCACCATGGATACTCACTGTGTATATCAAGACACTTTCAGATCCCTGGACACTCTCACTGTGTATTTCAGAACACCTTCAGCACCCTGGACATTGTCACTGTGTGTACCAAAACACCTTCAGTAACCTGGACATCATGACTGTGTATATCAAGTCACTTTTAGTACCCTGGAGATCGTCACTGTGCATACCAAAACACCTTTAGTATCCTGGACATCGTCACTGTGTATATCAAAACACCTTCAGTACCCTGGACAGTGTTACTGTGTATATCACTGCACCTTCAGTGCCCTGGACATCACCACTTTGTATATCACAGCACCTTCAGTCCCCTGGATATCGTCACTGTGTATATCATGGCACCTTCTGTACCCTGGACATCGTCACTGTGTATACCAAAAAACCTTCACTACCCTGGACATGATCACTGTGTATATCAAGACACTTCCAGCATCCTGGACACTCTCGCTGGGTATATCAACACACCTTCAGCACCCTGGACATCATCACTGTGTATATCAAAACACCTTCAGTACCCTGGACACTGTCACTGTGTATATCAAGAAACTTTCAGCACCATGGATACTCACTGTGTATATCAAGACACTTTCAGTACCCTGGACATCGTTGCTGTGTATATGACACTTTCCGTACCTTGGACACTCTTGCTGTGTATATCAAACCACCTCCAGTACCCTGGACATCGTCACTGTGTATATGAAAACACCTTCAGCACCCTGGACATCGTCGCTGTTTATATCAAAACACCTTCAGCACCCTGGACATCGTCACTGTGTATATCAAAACACCTTCAGCACCCTGGACACTGTCACTGTGTGTATCAAAACACCTTCAGTACCCTGGACATTGCCACGGTGTATGTAAAAACACCTTCAGTACCCTGGACACTGTGACTGTGTATATCAAAACACGTTCAGCACCATGGAGATCGTCACCGTCAGCACCCTGGACATCGTCACTGTGTGTATCAAAACACCTCCAGTACCAGGACGTTGTCAATGTGTGTATCAAAACACATTCCGCACCCTGGACATTATCACTGTGTATACCTAAACACCTTCAGTACCCTGGACATTGTGACTGTGTATATCAAGTCACTTTCATTACCCTGGACATCGTCACTGTGCATACCAAAACACCTTCAGTATCGTGGACACTCACTTTGTATAATAAAACACCTTCAGCACCCTAGACATCGTCTCTGTGTATATCAAAACACCTTCAGGACCCTGGACATCATCACTGTGTATACCAAAACACCTTCAGTACCCTGGACATCTACACTGTGTATATCAGAGCACCTTCAGTACCCTGGACATAATCACTGTGTGTATCAAGACACTTTCAGTACCCTGGACTTCGTCACTGTGTATATCAAAACACCTTCAGTACCCTGGGCTGTGTTACTATGTATATCAAGACACTTTCAGCACGCTGGTCAATCTCTCTGTGTATATCAAAACACCTTCAGCACCCTGGACATCATCACTGTGTATACCAAAACACCTTCAGTACCCTGGACATTGTCACTGTGTATATCAAGACACCTTCAGCACCCTGGACATCATCACTGTGTATATCAAAACACCTTCACTACCCTGGATGTTGCCACTGTGTATATCAAGACACTTTCAGCACCATGGATACTCACTGTGTATATCAAGACACTTTCAGCTCCCTGGACACTCTCACTGTGTATATCAAAACACCTTCAGCACCCTGGACATTTTCACTGTGTGTACCAAAACACCTTCAGTAACCTGGACATCATGACTGTGTATATCAAGTCACTTTTAGTACCCTGGACATCGTCAATGTGCATACCAAAACACCTTTAGTATCCTGGACATCGTCACTGTGTATATCAAAACACCTTCAGTACCCTGGACATTGTTACTGTGTATATCACTGCACCTTCAGTGCCCTGGACATCACCACTTTGTATATCACAGCACCTTCAGTCCCCTGGATATCGTCACTGTGTATATCATGGCACCTTCAGTACCCTGGACATCGTCACTGTGTATACCAAAAAACCTTCACTACCCTGGATATCGTCACTGTGTATATCACAGCACCTTCAGTACCCTAGACATCGTCACTGTGTAGATCAAAACACCTTCAGTACCCTGGACATGATCACTGTGTATATCAAGACACTTACAGCATCCTGGACACTCTCGCTGTGTATATTAACACATCTTCAGCACCCTGGACATCATCACTGTGTATATCAAAACACCTTCAGTACCCTGGACACTGTCACTGTGTACATCAAGAAACTTTCAGCACCATGGAAACTCATTGTGTTTATCAAGACACTTTCAGTACCCTGGACATCATTGCTGTGTATATGACACTTTCCGTACCTTGGACACTCTCGCTGTGTATATCAAACCACCTTCAGCACCCTAGACATCGTCACTGTGTATATCAAAACACCTTCAGGACCCTGGACATCATCACTGTGTATACCAAAACACCTTCAGTACCCTGGACATCTTCACTGTGTATATCACAGCACCTTCAGTACCCTGGACATAATCACTGTGTGTATCAAGACACTTTCAGTACCCTGGACTTCGTCACTGTGTATATCAAAACACCTTCAGTACCCTGGACTGTGTTACTATGTATATCAAGACACTTTCAGCACGCTGGACAATCTCTCTGTGTATATCAAAACACCTTCAGCACCATGGACATCATCACTGTGTATACCAAAACACCTTCAGTACCCTGGACATTGTCACTGTGTATATCAAGACACCTTCAGCACCCTGGACATCATCACTGTGTATATCAAAACACCTTCAGCACCCTGGACATTGTCACTGTGTGTACCAAAACACCTTCAGTAACCTGGACATCATGACTGTGTATATCAAGTCACTTTTAGTACCCTGGACATCGTCACTGTGCATACCAAAACACCTTTAGTATCCTGGACATCGTCACTGTGTATATCAAAACACCTTCAGTACCCTGGACATTGTTACTGTGTATATCACTGCACCTTCAGTGCCCCGGACATCACCACTTTGTATATCACAGCACCTTCAGTCCCCTGGATATCGTCACTGTGTATATCATGGCACCTTCAGTACCCTGGACATCGTCACTGTGTATACCAAAAAACCTTACCTACCCTGGATATCGTCACTGTGTATATCACAGCACCTTCAGTACCCTAGACATCGTCACTGTGTAGATCAAAACACCTTCAGCACCCTGGACATCATCACTGTGTATATCAAAACACCTTCAGTACCCTGGACACTGTCACTGTGTACATCAAGAAACTTTCAGCACCATGGATACTCATTGTGTATATCAAGACACTTTCAGTACCCTGGACATCGTTGCTGTGTATATGACACTTTCCGTACCTTGGACACTCTCGATGTGTATATCAAACCACCTCCAGTACCCTGGACATCGTCACTGTGTATATGAAAACACCTTCAGCACCCTGGACATCGTCCCTGTTTATATCAAAACACCTTCAGCACCCTGGACATCGTCACTGTGTATATCAAAACACCTTCAGCACCCTGGACACTGTCACTGTGTGTATCAAAACACCTTCAGTACCCTGGACATTGTCACGGTGTATATCAAAACACCTTCAGTACCCTGGACACTGTCACTGTTTATATCAAAACACGTTCAGCACTATGGACATCGTCAACTTCAGCACCCTGGACATCGTCATTGTGTGTATCAAAACACCTCCAGTACCAGGACGTTGTCAATGTGTATATCAAAACACATTCAGCACCCTGGACATCGTCACTGTGTATACCTAAACACCTTCAGTACCCTGGACATCGAGACTGTGCATATCAAGTCACTTTCAGTACCCTGGACATCGTCACTGTGCATACCAAATCACCTTCAGTATCCTGGACACTCACTTTGTATAATAAAACACCTTCAGCACCCTAGACATCGTCACTGTGTATATCAAAACACCTTCAGGACCCTGGACATCATCACTGTGTATATCACAGCACCTTCAGTACCCTGGACATAATCACTGTGTGTATCAAGACACTTTCAGTACCCTGGACTTCGTCACTGTGTATATCAAAACACCTTCAGTACCCAGGACTGTGTTACTATGTATATCAAGACACTTTCAGCAAGCTGGACAATCTCTCTGTGTATATCAAAACACCTTCAGCACCCTGGACATCATCACTGTGTATACCAAAACACCTTCAATACCCTGGACATTGTCACTGTGTATATCAAGACACCTTCAGCACCCTGGACATCATCACTGTGTATATCAAAACACCTTCACTACCCTGGATGTTGCCACTGTGTATATCAAGACACTTTCAGCACCCTGGACACTCACTGAGTATATCAAGACACTTTCAGCTCCCTGGACACTCTCACTGTGTATATCAAAACACCTTTAGCACCCTGGACATTGTCTCTGTGTGCACCAAAACACCTTCAGTAACCTGGACATCATGACTGTGTATATCAAGTCACTTTTAGTACCCTGGATATCGTCACTGTGCATACCAAAAAAACACCTTTAGTATCCTGGATAGCGTCACAGTGTATATCAAAACACCTTCAGTACCCTGGACATGGTTACTGTGTATATCACTGCACCTTCAGTGCCCTGGACATCACCACTTTGTATATCACAGCACCTTCAGTCCCCTGGATATCGTCACTGTGTATATCATGGCACCTTCAGTACCCTTGACATCGTCTCTGTGAATACCAAAAAACCTTCACTACCCTGGATATCGTCACTGTGTATATCACAGCACCTTCAGTACCCTAGACATCGTCACTGTGTAGATCTAAACACCTTCAGTACCCTGGACATGATCACTGTGTATATCAAGACACTTACAGCATCCTGGACACTCTCGCTGTGTATATCAACACACCTTCAGCACCCTGGACATCATCACTGTGTATATCAAAACACCTTCAGTACCCTTGACACTGTCACTGTGTATATCAAGAAACTTTCAGCACCATGGATACTCACTGTGTATATCATGACACTTTCAGTACCCTGGACACCGTTGCTGTGTATATGACACTTTCCGTACCTTGGACACTCTCGCTGTGTATATCAAACCACCTCCAGTACCCTGGACATCGTCACTGTGTATATGAAAACACCTTCAGCACCCTGGACATCGTCGCTGTTTATATCAAAACACCTTCAGCACCCTGGACATCGTCACTGTGTATACCAAAACACCTTCAGTATCCTGGACATCGTCACTGTGTATATCACAGCATCTTCAGTACCCTGGACATCGTCACGGTGTATGTCAAAACACCTTCAGCACCCTGTACATTGTCACTGTGCATATCAAGACACTTTCAGCACCATGGACACTCACTGTGTATATCAAAACACTTTCAGCACCCTGGACACTCTCACTGTGTATATCAAAACTCTTTCAGTACCTTGGACATCATCGCTGTGCATATCAAAACACTTTCAGTGCCCTGGACATCACCACTGTGTATATCACGGCACCTTCAGTCCCCTGGACATCGTCACTGTGTATACCACAGCACCTTCAGTATCTTGGACATTGTCACTGTGTATTCCAAAACACCTTCACTACCCTGGACATCGTCATTGTGTATATCACAGCACCTTCAGTAACCTGAACATTGTCACTGTCTATATCAAGACACTTTCAGTACCCTGGACATCGTCACTGTGTATATCACAGCACCTTCAGTACACTGGACATCGTCACAGTGTATGTTAAAACACCTTCAGTACCCTGGACATTGTCACTGTGTATATCACAGCACCTTCAGTACACTGGACATCGTCACAGTGTATGTTAAAACACCTTCAGTACCCTGGACATTGTCACTGTGTATATCAAGACACATTCAGCACCCTGGACACTCTCACTGTGTATATCCAACCACCTTTAGCACTCTGGACATTGTGACTTTTTATATCAAGTCAATTTCAGTACCCTGGATATCGTCACTGTGCATACCAAAACACCTTCAGTATCCTGGACATCGTCACTGTGTATATCACTGCACCTTCAGTGCCCTGGACATTACCACTGTGTATGTCACGGCACCTTCAGTCTCCTGGACATCATCACTGTGTATATCAGAGCACCTTCAGTACCCTGGAAATCGTCACTGTGTATACGAAAACACCTTCACTACTCTGGACATCGTCACTGTGTATATCACAGCACTTCAGTACCCTAGATATCGTCACAGTGTATGTCAAAACACCTTCAGTAACATGGACATCGTCACTGTGTATACCAAAACACCTTCAGTATCCTGAACATCGTCGCTGTGTATATCACTGCACCTTCAGTGCCCTGGACATCACCACTGTGTATGTCACGGCACCTTCAGTCTCCTGGACATCATCACTGTGTATATCACGGCACCTTCAGTACCCTGGACATCATCACTGTGTATACGAAAACACCTTCCCTACCGTGGACATCGTCACTGTGTATATCAGAGCACTTCAGTACCCTAGACATCGTCACAGTGTATGTCAAAACACCTTCAGTAACATGGACATCATCACTGTGTATACCAAAACACTTTCAGTACCCTGGACATCGTCACTGTGTATATCACAGCACCTTCAGTACCCTGGACATCGTCACAGTGTTTGTCAAAACACCTTCAGTACCCTGGACATTGTCACTGTGTATATCAAGACACCTTAAGCATCCTGGACATCGTCACTGTGTATATCAAAACACCTTCAGTACCCTGGACATTGTTACTGTGTATATCACTGCACTTTCAGTGCCCTGAACATCGTCACTGTGTACATCATGGCACCTTCAGTACCCTGGACATCATCACTGTGTATACCAAAATACCTTCACTACCCTGGACATCGTCACTGTGTATATCACAGCACCTTCAGTACCCTAGACATCGTCACTGTGTAGATCAAAACACCTTCAGTACCCTGGACATTATCACTGTGTATATCAAGACACTTTCAGCATCCTGGACACTCTCGCTGTGTATATCAAAACACCTTCAGCACCCTGGACATCATCACTGTGTATATCAAAACACCTTCAGTACCCTGGACATTGTCACTGTGAATATCAAGAAACTTTCAGCACCATGGACACTCACTGTGTATATCAAGACACTTTCAGTACCCTGGACATCGTTGCTGTGTATATCAAGACACTTTCAGTACCTTGGACACTCTCGCTGTGTATATCAAACCACCTCCAGTACCCTGGACATCGTCACTGTGTATATGAAAACACGTTCAGCACCCTGGACATCGTCGCTGTTTATATCAAAACACCTTCAGCACCCTGGACATCGTCACTGTGTATATCAAAACACCTTCAGCACCCTGGACACTGTCACTGTGTGTATCAAAACACCTCTAGTACCCTGGACATCGTCACGGTGTATGTCAAAACACCTTCAGTACCCTGGACACTGTCACTGTGTATATCAAAACACGTTCAGCACCATGGACATCGTCACCTTCAGCACCCTGGACATCGTCACTGTGTATATCAAAACACCATCAGCACCCTGGACATTGTCACTGTGTGTATCAAAACACCTTCAACACCCTAGACATCGTCACTGTGTATACCAAAACACCTTCAGTACCCTGGACATCGTCACTGTGTATTTCAAAGCACCTTCAGTACCCTGGACATCATCACTGTGTATATCACAGAACCTTCAGTACCCTGGACATCATCACTGTGTATATCACAGCACGTTTAGTACCCTGGACATCATCATGGTGTATGTGAAAAAATCTTCAGCACCCTGTACAATGTCACTGTGTATATCAAGACACTTTCAGCACCCTGGACACTCTCACTGTGTATATCAAAACACTTTCAGTACCCTGGACATTGTCACTGTGCATATCAAAACACTTTCAGTGCCCTGGACATCACCACTGTGTATATCACAGCACCTTCAGTCCCCTGGACATCGTCACTGTGTATACCAAAACACCTTCAGTACCTTGGACATCGTCACTGTGTATACCAAAACACCTTCAGTGCCCTAGACATCAACACTGTGTTTGTCACGGCACCTTCAGTCTCCTGGACATCATCACTGTGTATATCACAGAACCTTCAGTACCCTGGACATCGTCACGGTGTTTGTCAAAACACCTTCAGTACCCTGGACATGGTCACTGTGTATATAAAGACACCTCCAGCATCCTGGACATCGTCACTGTGTATATCAAAACACCTTCACTACCCTGGATGTTGCTACTGTGTATATCAAGACACTTTCAGCACCATGGATACTCACTGTGTATATCAAGACACTTTCAGCTCCCTGGACACTCTCACTGTGTATATCAAAACACCTTCAGCACCCTGGACATTGTCACTGTGTGTACCAAAGCACCTTCAGTAACCTGGACATCATGACTGTGTATATCAAGTCACTTTTAGTACCCTGGACATCGTCACTGTGCATACCAAAACACCTTTAGTATCCTGGACATCGTCACTGTGTATATCAAAACACCTTCAGTACCCTGGACATTGTTACTGTGTATATCACTGCACCTTCAGTGCCCTGGATATCACCACTTTGTATATCACAGCACCTTCAGTCCCCTGGATATCGTCACTGTGTATATCATGACACCTTCAGTACCCTGGACATCGTCACTGTGTATACCAAAAAACCTTCACTACCCTGGATATCGTCACTGTGTATATCACAGCACCTTCAGTACCCTAGACATCGTCACTGTGTATATCAAGAAACTTTCAGCACCATGGATACTCACTGTGTATATCAAGACACTTTCAGTACCCTGGACATCGTTGCTGTGTATATGACACT
This sequence comes from Pleurodeles waltl, assembly GCF_031143425.1. NCBI lineage: Eukaryota > Metazoa > Chordata > Amphibia > Caudata > Salamandridae > Pleurodeles > Pleurodeles waltl. The sequence continues at coordinate 111,072,916 of NC_090446.1, read as the reverse complement.
TTCCGTACCTTGGACCCTCTTGCTGTGTATATCAAACCACCTCCAGTACCCTGGACATCGTCACTGTGTATATGAAAACACCTTCAGCACCCTGGACATCGTCGCTGTTTATATCAAAACACCTTCAGCACCCTGGACATCGTCACTGTGTATATCAAAACACCTTCAGCACCCTGGACACTGTCACTGTGTGTATCAAAACACCTTCAGTACCCTGGACATTGTCACTGTGTATGTCAAAACACCTTCAGTACCCTGGACACTGTCACTGTGTATATCAAAACACGTTCAGCACCATGGACATCGTCACCGTCAGCACCCTGGACATCGTCACTGTGTGTATCAAAACACCTCCAGTACCAGGACGTTGTCAATGTGTATATCAAAACACATTCCGCACCCTGGGCATCGTCACTGTGTATACCTAAACACCTTCAGTACCCTGGACATCGTGACTGTGTATATCAAGTCACTTTCAGTACCCCGGACATCGTCACTGTGCATACCAAATCACCTTCAGTATCCTGGACACTCACTTTGTATAATAAAACACCTTCAGCACCCTAGACATCGTCACTGTGTATATTAAAACACCTTCAGGACACTGGACATCATCACTGTGTATATCACAGCACCTTCAGTACCCTGGACATAATCACTGTGTGTATCAAGACACTTTCAGTACCCTGGACTTCATCACTGTGTATATCAAAACACCTTCAGTGCCCTGGACATCTTCACTGTGTATATCACAGCACCTTCAGTACCCTGGACATAATCACTGTGTGTATCAAGACACTTTCAGTACCCTGGACTTCATCACTGTGTATATCAAAACACCTTCAGTACAACGGACTGTGTTACTATGTATATCAAGACACTTTCAGCACGCTGGACAATCTCTCTGTGTATATCAAAACACCTTCAGCACCCTGGACATCATCACTGTGTATACCAAAACACCTTCAGTACCCTGGACATTGTCACTGTGTATATCAAGACACCTTCACTACCCTGGACGTTGTCACTATGTATATCAAGACACTTTCAGCCCCATGGACACAAACTGTGTATATCAAGACACTTTCAGCACCCTGGGCATCGTCACTGTGTATACCTAAACACCTTCAGTACCCTGGACATCGTGACTGTGTATATCAAGTCACTTTCAGTACCCTGGACATTGTCACTGTGCATACCAAAACACCTTCAGTATCCTGGACACTCACTTTGTATAATAAAACACCTTCAGCACCCTAGACATCGTCACTGTGTATATCAAAACACCTTCAGGACCCTGGACATCATCATTGTGTATACCAAAACACCTTCAGTACCCTGGACATCTTCACTGTGTATATCACAGCACCTTCAGTACCCTGGACATAATCACTGTGTGTATCAAGACACTTTCAGTACCCTGGACTTCGTCACTGTGTATATCAAAACACCTTCAGTACCCTGGACTGTGTTACTATGTATATCAAGACACTTTCAGCACGCTGGACAATCTCTCTGTGTATATCAAAACACCTTCAGCACCCTGGACATCATCACTGTGTATACCAAAACCCCTTCAGTACCCTGGACATTGTCACTGTGTATATCAAGACACCTTCAGCACCCTGGACATCATCACTGTGTATATCAAAACACCTTCACTACCCTGGATGTTGCTACTGTGTATATCAAGACACTTTCAGCACCATGGATACTCACTGTGTATATCAAGACACTTTCAGCTCCCTGGACACTCTCACTGTGTATATCAAAACACCTTCAGCACCCTGGACATTGTCACTGTGTGTACCAAAGCACCTTCAGTAACCTGGACATCATGACTGTGTATATCAAGTCACTTTTAGTACCCTGGACATCGTCACTATGCATACCAAAACACCTTTAGTATCCTGGACATCGTCACTGTGTATATCAAAACACCTTCAGTACCCTGGACATTGTTACTGTGTATATCACTGCACCTTCAGTGCCCTGGACATCACCACTTTGTATATCACAGCACCTTCAGTCCCCTGGATATCGTCACTGTGTATATCATGGCACCTTCAGTACCCTGGACATCGTCACTGTGTATACCAAAAAACCTTCACTACCCTGGATATCGTCACTGTGTATATCACAGCACCTTCAGTACCCTAGACATCGTCACTGTGTAGATCAAAACACCTTCAGTACCCTGGACATGATCACTGTGTATATCAAGACACTTACAGCATCCTGGACACTCTCGCTGTGTATATCAACACACCTTCAGCACCCTGGACATCATCACTGTGTATATCAAAACACCTTCAGTACCCTTGACACTGTCACTGTGTATATCAAGAAACTTTCAGCACCATGGATACTCACTGTGTATATCAAGACACTTTCAGTACCCTGGACACCGTTGCTGTGTATATGACACTTTCCGTACCTTGGACACTCTCGCTGTGTATATCAAACCACCTCCAGTACCCTGGACATCGTCACTGTGTATATGAAAACACCTTCAGCACCCTGGACATCGTCGCTGTTTATATCAAAACACCTTCAGCACCCTGGACATCGTCACTGTGTATACCAAAACACCTTCAGTACCCTGGACATCGTCACTGTGTATATCACAGCATCTTCAGTACCCTGGACATCGTCACGGTGTATGTCAAAACACCTTCTGCACCCTGTACATTGTCACTGTGCATATCAAGACACTTTCAGCACCATGGACACTCACTGTGTATATCAAAACACTATCAGCACCCTCGACACTCTCACTGTGTATATCAAAACTCTTTCAGTACCTTGGACATCGTCGCTGTGCATATCAAAACACTTTCAGTGCCCTGGACATCACCACTGTGTATATCACGGCACCTTCAGTCCCCTGGACATCGTCACTGTGTATACCACAGCACCTTCAGTATCTTGGACATTGTCACTGTGTATTCCAAAACACCTTCACTACCCTGGACATCGTCATTGTGTATATGACAGCACCTTCAGTAACCTGAACATTGTCACTGTCTATATCAAGACACTTTCAGTACCCTGGACATTGTCACTGTGTATACCAAAACACCTTCAGTACCCTGGACATTGTCACTGTGTATATCACAGCACCTTCAGTACACTGGACATCGTCACAGTGTATGTTAAAACACCTTCAGTACCCTGGACATTGTCACTGTGTATATCAAGACACATTCAGCACCCTGGACACTCTCACTGTGTATATCCAACCACCTTTAGCACTCTGGACATTGTGACTTTTTATATCAAGTCAATTTCAGTACCCTGGATATCGTCACTGTGCATACCAAAACACCTTCAGTATCCTGGACATCGTCACTGTGTATATCACTGCACCTTCAGTGCCCTGGACATCACCACTGTGTATGTCACGGCACCTTCAGTCTCCTGGACATCATCACTGTGTATATCAGAGCACCTTCAGTACCCTGGAAATCGTCACTGTGTATACGAAAACACCTTCACTACTCTGGACATCGTCACTGTGTATATCACAGCACTTCAGTACCCTAGATATCGTCACAGTGTATGTCAAAACACCTTCAGTAACATGGACATCGTCACTGTGTATACCAAAACACCTTCAGTATCCTGGACATCGTCACTGTGTATATCACTGCACCTTCAGTGCCCTGGACATCACCACTGTGTATGTCACGGCACCTTCAGTCTCCTGGACATCATCACTGTGTATATCACGGCACCTTCAGTACCCTGGACATCATCACTGTGTATACGAAAACACCTTCCCTACCGTGGACATCGTCATTGTGTATGTCAGAGCACTTCAGTACCCTAGACATCGTCACAGTGTATGTCAAAACACCTTCAGTAACATGGACATCATCACTGTGTATACCAAAACACTTTCAGTACCCTGGACATCGTCACTGTGTATATCACAGCACCTTCAGTACCCTGGACATCGTCACGGTGTTTGTCAAAACACCTTCAGTACCCTGGACATTGTCACTGTGTATATCAAGACACCTTAAGCATCCTGGACATCGTCACTGTGTATATCAAAACACCTTCAGTACCCTGGACATTGTTACTGTGTATATCACTGCACTTTCAGTGCCCTGAACATCGTCACTGTGTACATCATGGCACCTTCAGTACCCTGGACATCATCACTGTGTATACCAAAATACCTTCACTACCCTGGACATCGTCACTGTGTATATCACAGCACCTTCAGTACCCTAGACATCGTCACTGTGTAGATCAAAACACCTTCAGTACCCTGGACATTATCACTGTGTATATCAAGACACTTTCAGCATCCTGGACACTCTCGCTGTGTATATCAAAACACCTTCAGCACCCTGGACATCATCACTGTGTATATCAAAACACCTTCAGTACCCTGGACATTGTCACTGTGAATATCAAGAAACTTTCAGCACCATGGACACTCACTGTGTATATCAAGACACTTTCAGTACCCTGGACATCGTTGCTGTGTATATCAAGACACTTTCAGTACCTTGGACACTCTCGCTGTGTATATCAAACCACCTCCAGTACCCTGGACATCGTCACTGTGTATATGAAAACACGTTCAGCACCCTGGACATCGTCGCTGTTTATATCAAAACACCTTCAGCACCCTGGACATCGTCACTGTGTATATCAAAACACCTTCAGCACCCTGGACACTGTCACTGTGTGTATCAAAACACCTCTAGTACCCTGGACATCGTCACGGTGTATGTCAAAACACCTTCAGTACCCTGGACACTGTCACTGTGTATATCAAAACACGTTCAGCACCATGGACATCGTCACCTTCAGCACCCTGGACATCGTCACTGTGTATATCAAAACACCATCAGCACCCTGGACATTGTCACTGTGTATATCAATACACTTTCAGGACCATGGACACTCACTGTGTGTATCAAAACACCTTCAACACCCTAGACATCGTCACTGTGTATACCAAAACACCTTCAGTACCCTGGACATCGTCACTGTGTATTTCAAAGCACCTTCAGTACCCTGGACATCATCACTGTGTATATCACAGAACCTTCAGTACCCTGGACATCATCACTGTGTATATCACAGCACCTTTAGTACCCTGGACATCATCATGGTGTATGTGAAAAAACCTTCAGCACCCTGTACAATGTCACTGTGTATATCAAGACACTTTCAGCACCCTGGACACTCTCACTGTGTATATCAAAACACTTTCAGCACCCTGGACACTCTCACTGTGTATATCAAAACACTTTCAGTACCCTGGACATTGTCACTGTGCATATCAAAACACTTTCAGTGCCCTGGACATCACCACTGTGTATATCACAGCACCTTCAGTCCCCTGGACATCGTCACTGTGTATACCACAGCACCTTCAGTACCTTGGACATCGTCACTGTGTATACCAAAACACCTTCAGTGCCCTAGACATCAACACTGTGTTTGTCACGGCACCTTCAGTCTCCTGGACATCATCACTGTGTATATCACAGAACCTTCAGTACCCGGGACATCGTCACGGTGTTTGTCAAAACACCTTCAGTACCCTGGACATGGTCACTGTGTATATAAAGACACCTCCAGCATCCTGGACATCGTCACTGTGTATATCAAAACAACTTCACTACCCTGGACGTTGCCACTGTGTATATCAATACACTTTCAGCACCCTGGACACTCTCACTATGTATATCAAAACACCTTCAGCACCCTGGACATCTTCACTGTGTATACCTAAACACCTTCAGTAACCTGGACATCGTGACTGTGTATATCAAGTCGCTTTTAGTACCCTGGACATCGTCACTGTGCATATTAAAACACCTTCAGTATCCTGGACATCGTCACTGTGTATATCAAAACACCTTCAGTACCCTGGACATTGTTACTGTGTATATCACTGCACTTTCAGTGCCCTGGACATCACCACTTTGTATATCACAGCACCTTCAGTCCCCTGGACATCGTCACTGTGTATATCATGGCACCTTCAGTACCCTGGACATCGTCACTGTTTATACCAAAACACCTTCACTACCCTGGACATCGTCACTTTGAATATCACAGCACCTTCAGTACCCTGGACATCGTCACTGTTTATACCAAAACACCTTCACTACCCTGGACATCATCACTGTGTATATCACAGCACCTTCAGTACCCTAGACATCATCACTGTGTATATGAAAACACCTTTAGTACCCTGGACATTGTCACTGTGTATATCAAGAAACCTTCAGCACCATGGACAGCCACTGTGTATATCAAGACACTTTCAGTACCCTGAACATCGTTGCTGTGTATATCAAGACACTTTCAGTACATTGGACACTCTCGCTGTGTGTATCAAACCACCTCCAGTACCCAGGACATCTTCACTGTGTGTATCAAAACACCTCCAGTACCTGGACGTTGTCACTGTGTATATCAAAACACCCTCAGCACCCTGGACATTGTCACTGTGTATATCAATACACTTTCAGGACCATGGACACTCACTGTGTATATCAAGACACTTTCAGTAACCTGGACATCGTCACGGTGTATACCAAAACACCTTCACTACCCTGGACATTGTCACTGTGTATATCAATACACTTTCAGGACCATGGACACTCACTGTGTATATCAAGACACTTTCAGTAACCTGGACATCGTCACGGTGTATGTCAAAACACCTTCAGTACCCTGGACATTGTCACTGTATATATCAAGACACCTTCAGCACCCTGGATATTGTCACTGTGTATATGAAAACACCTTCACTACCCTGGACGTTGTCACTATGTATATCAAGACACTTTCAGCCCCATGGACACAAACTGTGTATATCAAGACACGTTCAGCACCCTGGGCATCGTCACTGTGTATACCTAAACACCTTCAGTACCCTGGACATCGTGACTGTGTATACCAAAACACCTTCAGTATCCTGGACACTCACTTTGTATAATAAAACACCTTCAGCACCCTAGACATCGTCACTGTGTATATCAAAACACCTTCAGGACCCTGGACATCTTTACTGTGTATATCACAGCACCTACAGTACCCTGGACATAATCACTTTGTGTATCAAGACACTTTCAGTACCCTGGACTTCGTCACTGTGTATATCAAAACACCTTCCGTACCCTGGACTGTGTTACTATGTATATCAAGACACTTTCAGCACGCTGGACAATCTCTCTGTGTATATCAAAACACCTTCAGCACCCTGGACATCATCATTGTGTATACCAAACCACCTTCAGTACCCTGGACATTGTCACTGTGTATATCAAGACACCTTCAGCACCCTGGACATCATCACTGGGTATATCAAAACACCTTCACTACCCTGGATGTTGCTACTGTGTATATCAAGACACTTTCAGCACCATGGATACTCACTGTGTATATCAAGACACTTTCAGCTCCCTGGACACTCTCACTGTGTATATCAAAACACCTTGAGCACCCTGGACATTGTCACTGTGTATATCAAAACACCTTTAGTATCCTGGACATCGTCACTGTGTGTATCAAAACACCTTCAGTACCCTGGACATTGTTACTGTGTATATCACTGCACCTTCAGTGCCCTGGACATCACCACTTTGTATATCACAGCACCTTCAGTCCCCTGGATATCGTCACTGTGTATATCATGACACCTTCAGTACCCTGGACATCGTCACTGTGTATACCAAAAAACCTTCACTACCCTGGATATCGTCACTGTGTATATCACAGCACCTTCAGTACCCTAGACATCGTCACTGTGTATATCAAGAAACTTTCAGCACCATGGATACTCACTGTGTATATCAAGACACTTTCAGTACCCTGGACATCGTTGCTGTGTATATGACACTTTCCGTACCTTGGACCCTCTTGCTGTGTATATCAAACCACCTCCAGTACCCTGGACATCGTCACTGTGTATATGAAAACACCTTCAGCACCCTGGACATCGTCGCTGTTTATATCAAAACACCTTCAGCACCCTGGACATCGTCACTGTGTATATCAAAACACCTTCAGCACCCTGGACACTGTCACTGTGTGTATCAAAACACCTTCAGTACCCTGGACATTGTCACTGTGTATGTCAAAACACCTTCAGTACCCTGGACACTGTCACTGTGTATATCAAAACACGTTCAGCACCATGGACATCGTCACCGTCAGCACCCTGGACATCGTCACTGTGTGTATCAAAACACCTCCAGTACCAGGACGTTGTCAATGTGTATATCAAAACACATTCCGCACCCTGGGCATCGTCACTGTGTATACCTAAACACCTTCAGTACCCTGGACATCGTGACTGTGTATATCAAGTCACTTTCAGTACCCCGGACATCGTCACTGTGCATACCAAATCACCTTCAGTATCCTGGACACTCACTTTGTATAATAAAACACCTTCAGCACCCTAGACATCGTCACTGTGTATATTAAAACACCTTCAGGACCCTGGACATCATCACTGTGTATATCACAGCACCTTCAGTACCCTGTACATAATCACTGTGTGTATCAAGACACTTTCAGTACCCTGGACTTCATCACTGTGTATATCAAAACACCTTCAGTGCCCTGGACATCTTCACTGTGTATATCACAGCACCTTCAGTACCCTGGACATAATCACTGTGTGTATCAAGACACTTTCAGTACCCTGGACTTCATCACTGTGTATATCAAAACACCTTCAGTACAATGGACTGTGTTACTATGTATATCAAGACACTTTCAGCACGCTGGACAATCTCTCTGTGTATATCAAAACACCTTCAGCACCCTGGACATCATCACTGTGTATACCAAAACACCTTCAGTACCCTGGACATTGTCACTGTGTATATCAAGACACCTTCAGCACCCTGGACATTGTCACTGTGTATATGAAAACACCTTCACTACCCTGGACGTTGTCACTATGTATATCAAGACACTTTCAGCCCCATGGACACAAACTGTGTATATCAAGACACTTTCAGCACCCTGGGCATCGTCACTGTGTATACCTAAACACCTTCAGTACCCTGGACATCGTGACTGTGTATATCAAGTCACTTTCAGTACCCTGGACATTGTCACTGTGCATACCAAAACACCTTCAGTATCTTGGACACTCACTTTGTATAATAAAACACCTTCAGCACCCTAGACATCGTCACTGTGTATATCAAAACACCTTCAGGACCCTGGACATCATCATTGTGTATACCAAAACACCTTCAGTACCCTGGACATCTTCACTGTGTATATCACAGCACCTTCAGTACCCTGGACATAATCACTGTGTGTATCAAGACACTTTCAGTACCCTGGACTTCGTCACTGTGTATATCAAAACACCTTCAGTACCCTGGACTGTGTTACTATGTATATCAAGACACTTTCAGCACGCTGGACAATCTCTCTGTGTATATCAAAACACCTTCAGCACCCTGGACATCATCACTGTGTATACCAAAACACCTTCAGTACCCTGGATGTTGCTACTGTGTATATCAAGACACTTTCAGCACCATGGATACTCACTGTGTATATCAAGACACTTTCAGCTCCCTGGACACTCTCACTGTGTATATCAAAACACCTTCAGCACCCTGGACATTGTCACTGTGTGTACCAAAGCACCTTCAGTAACCTGGACATCATGACTGTGTATATCAAGTCACTTTTAGTACCCTGGACATCGTCACTGTGCATACCAAAACACCTTTAGTATACTGGACATCGTCACTGTGTATATCAAAACACCTTCAGTACCCTGGACATTGTTACTGTGTATATCACTGCACCTTCAGTGCCCTGGACATCACCACTTTGTATATCACAGCACCTTCAGTCCCCTGGATATCGTCACTGTGTATATCATGGCACCTTCAGTACCCTGGACATCGTCACTGTGTATACCAAAAAACCTTCACTACCCTGGATATCGTCACTGTGTATATCACAGCACCTTCAGTACCCTAGACATCGTCACTGTGTAGATCAAAACACCTTCAGTACCCTGAACATGATCACTGTGTATATCAAGACACTTACAGCATCCTGGACACTCTCGCTGTGTATATCAACACACCTTAAGCACCCTGGACATCATCACTGTGTATATCAAAACACCTTCAGTACCCTGGACACTGTCACTGTGTATATCAAGAAACTTTCAGCACCATGGATACTCACTGTGTATATCAAGACACTTTCAGTACCCTGGACATCGTTGCTGTGTATATGACACTTTCCGTACCTTGGACACTCTTGCTGTGTATATCAAACCACCTCCAGTACCCTGGACATCGTCACTGTGTATATGAAAACACCTTCAGCACCCTGGACATCGTCGCTGTTTATATCAAAACACCTTCAGCACCCTGGACATCGTCTCTGTGTATATCAAAACACCTTCAGCACCCTGGACACTGTCACTGTGTGTATCAAAACACCTTCAGTACCCTGGACATTGTCACTGTGTATGTCAAAACACCTTCAGTACCCTGGACACTGTCACTGTGTATATCAAAACACGTTCAGCACCATGGACATCGTCACCGTCAGCACCCTGGACATCGTCACTGTGTGTATCAAAACACCTCCAGTACCAGGACGTTGTCAATGTGTATATCAAAACACATTCCGCACCCTGGACATCGTCACTGTGTATACCTAAACACCTTCAGTACCCTGGACATCGTGACTGTGTATATCAAGTCACTTTCAGTACCCCGGACATCGTCACTGTGCATACCAAATCACCTTCAGTATCCTGGACACTCACTTTGTATAATAAAACACCTTCAGCACCCTAGACATCGTCACTGTGTATATTAAAACACCTTCAGGACCCTGGACATCATCACTGTGTATATCACAGCACCTTCAGTACCCTGGACATAATCACTGTGTGTATCAAGACACTTTCAGTACCCTGGACTTCATCACTGTGTATATCAAAACACCTTCAGTGCCCTGGACATCTTCACTGTGTATATCACAGCACCTTCAGTACCCTGGACATTCTCGCTGTGTATATCAAAACACCTTCAGCACCCTAGACATCGTCACTGTATATACAAAAACACCTTCAGTACCCTGGACATCGTCACTGTGTATATCACAGAACCTTCAGTACCCTGGACATCGTCACTGTGTATATCACAGCACCTTCAGCACCCTGGAGATTGTCACTGTGGATATCAAAACACCTTCACTACCCTGGACGTTGTCACTGTGTATATCAAAACACTTTTAGTACCCTGGACATCGTCACTGTGCATACCAAAACACCTTCAGTACCCTGGACATCGTCACTGTGTATATCAAAACACATCCAGTACCCTGGAAATTGTTACTGTGCATATCACTGCACCTTCACTGCCCTGGACATCACCACTGTGTATATCACAGCACCTTCAGTCCCCTGGACGTCGTCACTGTGTATACCACAGCACCTTCAGTACCCTGGAAATCGTCACTGTGTATACCAAAACACCTTCACTACCCTGGACATCGTCACTGTGTATATCACAGCACCTTCAGTACCTTCAACATCGTCACTGTGTACATCACAGCACGTTCAGTACCATGGACATCGTCACGGTGTATGTCAAAACACCTTCAGTACCCTGGACATTGTCACTGTATATATCAAGACACCTTCAGCACCCTGGACATTGTCACTGTGTATATGAAAACACCTTCACTACCCTGAACGTTGTCACTATGTATATCAAGACACTTTCAGCACCCTGGGCACTCTCACTCTGTATATCAAAACACATTCCGCACCCTGGACATCGTCACTGTGTATACCAAAACACCTTCAGTACCCTGGACATCGTCACTGTGTATATCACAGCACCTCCAATACCCTGGACATCGTCACTGTGTATATCACAGCACCTTCAATACCCTGGACATCGTTACGGTGTATGTCAAAACACCTTCAGGACCCTGTACATTGTCACTGTGCATATCAAGACACTTTCAGCACCATGGACACTCACTGTGTATATCAAAACACTTTTAGTACCCTGGACATCGTCACTGTGCATACCAAAACACCTTCAGTACCCTGGACATCGTCACTGTGTATATCAAAACACCTTCAGTACCCTGGAATTGTTACTGTGCATATCACTGCACCTTCACTGCCCTGGACATCACCACTGTGTATATCACGGCACCTTCAGTCCCCTGGACGTCGTCACTGTGTATACCACAGCACCTTCAGTACCCTGGAAATCGTCTCTGTGTATACCAAAACACCTTCACTACCCTGGACATCGTCACTATGTATATCACAGCACCTTCAGTACCTTCAACATCGTCACTGTGTATATCACAGCACGTTCAGTACCATGGACATCGTCACGGTGTATGTCAAAACACCTTCAGTACCCTGGACATTGTCACTGTATATATCAAGACACCTTCAGCACCCTGGACATTGTCACTGTGTATATGAAAACACCTTCACTACCCTGGACGTTGTCACTATGTATATCAAGACACTTTCAGCCCCATGGACACAACCTGTGTATATCAAGACACTTTCAGCACCCTGGGCACTCTCACTGTGTATATCAAAACACATTCCGCACCCTGGACATCGTCACTGTGTATACCTAAACACCTTCAGTACCCTGGACATCGTGACTGTGTATATCAAGTCACTTTCAGTACCCTGGACATCGTCACTGTGCATACCAAAACACCTTCAGTATCCTGGACACTCACTTTGTATGATAAAACACCTTCAGCACCCTAGACATCATCACTGTGCATATCAAAACACCTTCAGGACCCTGGACATCATCATTGTGTATACCAAAACACCTTCAGTACCCTGGACATCTTCACTGTGTATATCAAAACACCTTCACTACGCTGGATGTTGCCACTGTGTATATCAAGACACTTTCAGCACCATGGATACTCACTGTGTATATCAAAACACCTTCAGCACCCTGGACATTGTCACTGTGTATATCAAGTCACCTTCAGTCCCCTGGACATCACCACTGTGTATATCACAGCACCTTCAGTCCCCTGGACATCGTCACTGTGTATACCACAGCACCTTCAGTACCTTGTACATCGTCACTGTGTATACCAAAACACCTTCAGTGCCCTAGACATCAACACTGTGTTTGTCACGGCACCTTCAGTCTCCTGGACATCATCACTGTGTATATCATGGCAACTTCAGTACCCTGGACATCGTCACTGTGTATATCACAGAACCTTCAGTACCCTGGACATCGTCACGGTGTTTGTCAAAACAACTTCAGTACCCTGGACATGGTCACTGTGTATATAAAGACACCTCCAGCATCCTGGACATCGTCACTGTGTATATCAAAACAACTTCACTACCCTGGACGTTGCCACTGTGTATATCAAGACACTTTCAGCACCATGGATACTCACTGTGTATATCAAGACACTTTCAGCACCCTGGACACTCTCACTATGTATATCAAAACACCTTCAGCACCCTGGACATCGTCACTGTGTATACCTAAACACCTTCAGTAACCTGGACATCGTGACTGTGTATATCAAGTCGCTTTTAGTACCCTGGACATCGTCACTGTGCACATTAAAACACCTTCAGTATCCTGGACATCGTCACTGTGTATATCAAAACACCTTCAGTACCCTGGACATTGTTACTGTGTATATCACTGCACTTTCAGTGCCCTGGACATCACCACTTTGTATATCACAGCACCTTCAGTCCCCTGGACATCGTCACTGTGTATATCATGGCACCTTCAGTACCCTGGACATCGTCACTGTTTATACCAAAACACCTTCACTACCCTGGACATCGTCACTGTGTATGTCACAGCACCTTCAGTACCCTGGACATCGTCACTGTTTATACCAAAACACCTTCACTACCCTGGACATCATCACTGTGTATATCACAGCACCTTCAGTACCCTAGACATCATCACTGTGTATATGAAAACACCTTTAGTACCCTGGACATTGTCACTGTGTATATCAATAAACTTTCAGCACCATGGACAGCCACTGTGTATATCAAGACACTTTCAGTACACTGAACATCGTTGCTGTGTATATCAAGACACTTTCAGTACATTGGACACTCTCGCTGTGTGTATCAAACCACCTCCAGTACCCAGGACATCTTCACTGTGTGTATCAAAACACCTCCAGTACCTGGACGTTGTCACTGTGTATATCAAAACACCCTCAGCACCCTGGACATTGTCACTGTGTATATCAATACACTTTCAGGACCATGGACACTCACTGTGTATATCAAGACACTTTCAGTAACCTGGACATTGTCGCTGTGTATACCAAAACACCTTCAGTACCCTCAACATCGTCACTGTGTATATCACAGCACGTTCAGTACCATGGACATCGTCACAGTGTATGTCAAAACACCTTCAGTACCCTGGACATTGTCACTGTATATATCAAGACACCTTCAGCACCCTGGACATTGTCACTATGTATATCAAGACACTTTCAGCCCCATGGACACAAACTGTGTATATCAAGACACTTTCAGCACCCTGGGCATCGTCACTGTGTATACCTAAACACCTTCAGTACCCTGGACATCGTGACTGTGTATATCAAGTCACTTTCAGTACCCTGGACATCGTCACTGTGCATACCAAAACACCTTCAGTATCCTGGACACTCACTTTGTATAATAAAACACCTTCAGCACCCTAGACATCGTCACTGTGCATATCAAAACACCTTCAGGACCCTGGACATCATCATTGTGTATACCAAAACACCTTCAGTACCCTGGACATCTTCACTGTGTATATCACAGCACCTCCAGTACCCTGGACATCATCACTGTGTATCTCAAAACACCTTCACTACCCTGGATGTTGCCACTGTGTATATCAAGACACTTTCAGCACCATGGATACTCACTGTGTATATCAAGACACTTTCAGCTCCCTGGACACTCTCACTATGTATATCAAAACACCTTCAGCACCCTTGACATCGTCACTGTGTATATCAAAACACCTTCAGTAACCTGGTCATTGTCACTGTGTGTACCAAAACACCTTCAGTAACCTGGACATCATGACTGTGTATATCAAGTCACTTTTAGTACCCTGGACATCGTCACTGTGCATACCAAAACACCTTTAGTATCCTGGACATCGTCACTGTGTATATCAAAACACCTTCAGTACCCTGGACATTGTTACTGTGTGTATCACTGCACCTTCAGTTCCCTGGACATCACCACTTTGTATATCACAGCACCTTCAGTCCCCTGGATATCGTCACTGTGTATATCATGGCACCTTCAGTACCCTGGACATCGTCACTGTGTATACCAAAAAACCTTCACTACCCTGGATATCGTCACTGTGTATATCACAGCACCTTCAGTACCGTAGACATCGTCACTGTGTAGATCAAAACACCTTCAGTACCGTGGATATGATCACTGTGTATATCAACACACTTACAGCATCCTGGACACTCTCGCTGTGTATATCAACACACCTTCAGCACCCTGGACATCATCACTGTGTATATCAAAACACCTTCAGTACCCTGGACACTGTCACTGTGTATATCAAGAAACTTTCAGCACCATGGATACTCACTGTGTATATCAAGACACTTTCAGTACCCTGGACATCGTTGCTGTGTATATGACACTTTCCGTACCTTGGACACTCTCGCTGTGTATATCAAACCACCTCCAGTACCCTGGACATCGTCACTGTGTATATGAAAACACCTTCAGCACCCTGGACATCGTCACTGTGTATATCAAAACACCCTCAGCACCCTGGACATTGTCACTGTGTATATCAGTACACTTTCAGGACCATGGACACTCACTGTGTATATCAAGACACTTTCAGTAACCTGGACATTCTCGCTGTGTATATCAAAACACCTTCGGCACCCTAGACATCGTCACTGTGTATATCACAGAACCTTCAGTACCCTGGACATCGTCACTGTGTATATCACAGCACCTTCAGTACCCTGGACATCGTCACGGTGTATGTCAAAACACCTTCAGCACCCTGGACATTGCACTGTGTATATCAAAACATCTTCAGTACTCTGGACATAGTCACTGTGTATATCAAAACACCTTCAGTACCCTGGACATTGTCACTGTGTACATCATGACACTTTCAGTACCCTGGACACTCTTGCTGTGTATATTAAAACACCTTCAACACCCTTTACATCGTCACTGTGTATTTTAAAACATCTTCAGTACCCTGGACATTGTCACTGTGTATATCAAGACACTTTCAGCACCATAGACACTCACTGTGTATATCAAGACACTTTCAGTACCGTGGACATCGTCACTGTGTATATCAAAACACCTTCAGCGCCCTGGACATTGTCGCTGTTTATATCAAAACACCTTCAGCACCCTGGACATCGTCACTGTGTACATCAAAACACCTTCAGCACCCTGGACATCGTCACTGTGTATACCATAACACTTTCAGTACCCTAGACATCGTCACTGTGTATATCACAGCCCCTTCAGTACCCTGGACATTGTCACTGTGTATATCAAAACACCATCAGTACCCTGGGCTGTGTAACTATGTATATCACTTCACCTTCAGTACCCTGGACATCGTCACTGTGTATATCACAGAACCACAGTACCCTGGACATCATCACTGTGTATACCAAAACACCTTCAGTACCCTGGACATCGTCACTGTGCATATCACAGCACCTTTAGTACCCTGGACATCGTCACATTGTATGTCAAAACACCTTCAGCACCCTGTACATTGTCACTGTGTATATCACAGCACTTTCAGTACCCTGGACCTCGTCACTGTGTATACCAAAACACCTTCGCTACCCTGGACATCGTCACTGAGTATATCACAGCACCTTCAGTACCGTAGACATCGTCACGGTGTATGTCAAAACACCTTCAGTACCATGGACATCGTCACTGTGCATACCAAAACACCTTCAGTCCCCTGGACATTGTCACTGTGTACATCATGGCACCTTCAGTACCCTGGACATCGTCACTGTGTATACCAAAACACCTTCACTACCCTGGACATCGTGACTGTGTATATCACAGCACCTTCAGTACTCTAGACATCATCACAGTGTATGACAAATCACCTTCAGTATCATGGACATCGTCACTGTGTATACCAAAACACCTTCAGTACCCTGGACATCGTCACTCTGTATATCACAGCACCTTCAGTACCCTAAACATCGTCACGGTGTATGTCAAAACATCTTCAGTACCCTGGACATTGTCATTGTGTATATCAAGACACCTTCAGAACCCTCGACATCGTCACTCTGTATATCAAAACACCTTCAGTACCCTGGACATTGTTACTGTGTATATCACTGCACCTTCAGTCCCCTGGATATCGTCACTGTGTATATCATTGCACCTTCAGTACCCTGGATATCGTCACTGTGTATACCAAAACACCTTCAGTACCCTGGACATCGTCACTCTGTATATCAAAACACCTTCAGTACCCTGGACATTGGTACTGTGTATATCACTGCACCTTCAGTGCACTGGACATCACCACTATGTATATCACTGCACCTTCAGTATCCTGGACATTGTCACTGTGTATATCAAGGCACTTTCAGTACCCTGGACATCGTCACTGTATATACTAAAACACCTTCACTACCCTGGACATCGTCACTGTGTATATCACAGCACCTTCAGTACCGTAGACATCGTCACGGTGTATGTCAAAACACCTTCAGTACCATGGACATCGTCAGTGTGTTTATCAAAACACCTTCAGTACCCTGGACATCGTCACTGTGTATACCAAAACACCTTCACTACCCTGGACATCGTCACTGTGTATATCACAGCCCTTCAGTACCCTAGACATCGTCACGGTGTATGTCAAAACACCTTTATTACCATGGAAATCGTCACTGTGGATACCAAAACACCTTCAGTACCCTGGACATCGTCACTGTGTATATCACAGCACCTTCAGTACCCTGGACATCGTCACGGTGTATGTCAAAACACGTTCAGTACCCTGGCATTGTCACTGTGTATATCAAGACACCTTCAGCACCCTGGACATCGTCACTGTGTATATCAAAACACCTCCACTACCCTGGACGCTGTTTATATCAAGACACTTTAAGCACCATGGACACTCACTGTGTATATCAAGACACTTTCAGCACCCTGGAGACTCTCACTGTGTATATCAAAACACCTTCAGCAGCCTGGACATCGTGACTGTGTATATCAAGTCACTTTCAGTACCCTGGACATCGTCACTGTGCATACCAAAACACCTTCAGTATCCTGGTCATCGTCACTGTGTACATCAAAACACCTTCAGTACCCTGGACATTGTTACTGTGTGTATCACAGCACCTTCAGTACCGTGGACATCGTCACTGTGTATACCAAAACACCTTCACTACCCTGGACATCGTCACTGTGTATTTCATAGCACTTAAGTTCCCTACACATCATCACTGTGTATATCAAAACACCTTCAGTACCCTGGACTTTGTCACTCTGTATATCAAGACACTTTCAGCACCCTGGACACTCTCGCTGTGTATATCAAAACACCTTCAGCACCCTGGACATCGTCACTGTGTATATCACAACACCTTCCGTACCCTGGACATTGTGACTGTGTATATCAAGAAACTTTCAGCACCATGGACACTCACTGTGTATATCAAGACACGGTCAGTACCCTGGACATCGTCACTGTCTATATCAAAACACCTTCAGCACCCTTGACATCGTCACGGCATATATCAAAACACCTTCAGCACCCTGGACACTGTCACTGTGTGTATCAAAACACCTTCAGTACCCTGGACATCATCACGGTGTATGTCAAAACACCCTCAGTACCCTGGACACTGTCACTGTGTACATCAAAACACGGTCAGCACCCTGGACATCGTCGCTGTTTATATCAAAACACCTTCAGCACCCTTGACATCGTCACAGCATATATCAAAACACCTTCAGCACCCTGGACATCGTCACTGTGTATACCATAACACTTTCAGTACCCTAGACATCGTCACTGTGTATATCACAGCCCCTTCAGTACCCTGGACATTGTCACTGTGTATATCAAAACACCATCAGTACCCTGGGCTGTGTAACTATGTATATCACTTCACCTTCAGTACCCTGGACATCGTCACTGTGTATATCACAGAACCACAGTACCCTGGACATCATCACTGTGTATACCAAAACACCTTCAGTACCCTGGACATCGTCACTGTGCATATCACAGCACCTTTAGTACCCTGGACATCGTCACATTGTATGTCAAAACACCTTCAGCACCCTGTACATTGTCACTGTGTATATCACAGCACTTTCAGTACCCTGGACCTCGTCACTGTGTATACCAAAACACCTTCGCTACCCTGGACATCGTCACTGAGTATATCACAGCACCTTCAGTACCGTAGACATCGTCACGGTGTATGTCAAAACACCTTCAGTACCATGGACATCGTCACTGTGCATACCAAAACACCTTCAGTCCCCTGGACATTGTCACTGTGTACATCATGGCACCTTCAGTACCCTGGACATCGTCACTGTGTATACCAAAACACCTTCACTACCCTGGACATCGTGACTGTGTATATCACAGCACCTTCAGTACTCTAGACATCATCACAGTGTATGACAAATCACCTTCAGTATCATGGACATCGTCACTGTGTATACCAAAACACCTTCAGTACCCTGGACATCGTCACTCTGTATATCACAGCACCTTCAGTACCCTAAACATCGTCACGGTGTATGTCAAAACATCTTCAGTACCCTGGACATTGTCATTGTGTATATCAAGACACCTTCAGAACCCTCGACATCGTCACTCTGTATATCAAAACACCTTCAGTACCCTGGACATTGTTACTGTGTATATCACTGCACCTTCAGTCCCCTGGATATCGTCACTGTGTATATCATTGCACCTTCAGTACCCTGGATATCGTCACTGTGTATACCAAAACACCTTCAGTACCCTGGACATCGTCACTCTGTATATCAAAACACCTTCAGTACCCTGGACATTGGTACTGTGTATATCACTGCACCTTCAGTGCACTGGACATCACCACTATGTATATCACTGCACCTTCAGTATCCTGGACATTGTCACTGTGTATATCAAGGCACTTTCAGTACCCTGGACATCGTCACTGTATATACTAAAACACCTTCACTACCCTGGACATCGTCACTGTGTATATCACAGCACCTTCAGTACCGTAGACATCGTCACGGTGTATGTCAAAACACCTTCAGTACCATGGACATCGTCAGTGTGTTTATCAAAACACCTTCAGTACCCTGGACATCGTCACTGTGTATACCAAAACACCTTCACTACCCTGGACATCGTCACTGTGTATATCACAGCCCTTCAGTACCCTAGACATCGTCACGGTGTATGTCAAAACACCTTTATTACCATGGAAATCGTCACTGTGGATACCAAAACACCTTCAGTACCCTGGACATCGTCACTGTGTATATCACAGCACCTTCAGTACCCTGGACATCGTCACGGTGTATGTCAAAACACGTTCAGTACCCTGGCATTGTCACTGTGTATATCAAGACACCTTCAGCACCCTGGACATCGTCACTGTGTATATCAAAACACCTCCACTACCCTGGACGCTGTTTATATCAAGACACTTTAAGCACCATGGACACTCACTGTGTATATCAAGACACTTTCAGCACCCTGGAGACTCTCACTGTGTATATCAAAACACCTTCAGCAGCCTGGACATCGTGACTGTGTATATCAAGTCACTTTCAGTACCCTGGACATCGTCACTGTGCATACCAAAACACCTTCAGTATCCTGGTCATCGTCACTGTGTACATCAAAACACCTTCAGTACCCTGGACATTGTTACTGTGTGTATCACAGCACCTTCAGTACCGTGGACATCGTCACTGTGTATACCAAAACACCTTCACTACCCTGGACATCGTCACTGTGTATTTCATAGCACTTAAGTTCCCTACACATCATCACTGTGTATATCAAAACACCTTCAGTACCCTGGACTTTGTCACTCTGTATATCAAGACACTTTCAGCACCCTGGACACTCTCGCTGTGTATATCAAAACACCTTCAGCACCCTGGACATCGTCACTGTGTATATCACAACACCTTCCGTACCCTGGACATTGTGACTGTGTATATCAAGAAACTTTCAGCACCATGGACACTCACTGTGTATATCAAGACACGGTCAGTACCCTGGACATCGTCACTGTCTATATCAAAACACCTTCAGCACCCTTGACATCGTCACGGCATATATCAAAACACCTTCAGCACCCTGGACACTGTCACTGTGTGTATCAAAACACCTTCAGTACCCTGGACATCATCACGGTGTATGTCAAAACACCCTCAGTACCCTGGACACTGTCACTGTGTACATCAAAACACGGTCAGCACCCTGGACATCGTCGCTGTTTATATCAAAACACCTTCAGCACCCTTGACATCGTCACAGCATATATCAAAACACCTTCAGCACCCTGGACACTGTCACTGTGTGTATCAAAACACCTTCAGTACCCTGGACATCATCACGGTGTATGTCAAAACACCCTCAGTACCCTGGACACTGTCACTGTGTACATCAAAACACGTTCAGCACCCTGGACATCGTCACCGTGTGTATCAAAACACCTCCAGTACCTGGACGTTGTCACTGTGTATATCAAAACACCCTCAGCACCCTGGACATAGTCACTGTGTATATCAAGATGCTTTCAGCACCATGGACACTCACTGTGTATATCAAGACACTTTCAGCACCCTGGACATTCTCGCTGTGTATATCAAAACACCTTCAGCACCCTGGACATCGTCACTGTGTAAACCAAAACCCTTTCAGTACCCTGGACATCGTCACTGTGTATATCACAGCACCTTCAGTACCCTGGAGATTGTCACTGAGTATATCAAGACACTTTCAGCACCCTGGACATCGTCACTGAGTATATCAAAACAACATCAGTACCCTGGGCTGTGTAACTATGTATATCACTTCACCTTCAGTACCCTGGACATCGTCACTGTGTATATCACAGAACCACAGTACCCTGGACATCATCACTGTGTATACCAAAACACCTTCAGTACCCTGGACATCGTCACTGTGTATATCACAGCACCTTCAGTACCCTGGACATCGTCACAGTGTATGTCAAAACACCTTCAGCACCCTGTAAATTGTCACTGTGTATATCAAGACACTTTCAGCACCATGGACACTCACTGTGTATATCAAGACACATTCAGCATCCTGGACACTCTCACTGTGTATATGAAAACACCTTCACTACCCTTAACGTTGTCACTGTGTACACCAAAACACTTTCAGCACCCTGGACACTCTCACTGTGTATATCAAAACACTTTCAGTACCCTGGACATCGTCACTGTGTATATCAAAACACCTTCAACACCCTGGACATCGTCACTGTGTAAATCAAGACACTTTCAGCACCATAGACACTCACTGTGTATATCAAGACACTTTCAGTACTGTGGACATCATTGCTAGGTATATCAAGACACTTTTAGTACCCTGGACACTCTCACTGTGTATATCAAAACACTTTCAGCACCATGGACATCGTCACTGTGTATATCAAAACATCTTCAGTACCCTGGACATTGCCACTGTGTATATCAAGACACCATCAGTTCCCTGGACATCGTCACTGTGCATACCAAAACACCTTCAGTACCCTGGACATTGTCACTGTGTATATCAAGACACTTTCAGCACCATAGACACTCACTGTGTATATCAAGACACTTTCAGTACCGTGGACATCGTTGCTGTGTATATCAAGACACTTTTAGTACCCTGGACACTCTAACTGTGTATATCAAAACACTTTCAGCACCCTGGACATCGTCACTGTGTATATCAAAACACCTTCAGTACCCTGGTCATTGTCACTGTGTATATCAAGACACCATCAGTTCCCTGGACATCGTCACTGTGCATACCAAAACACCTTCAGTACCCTGGTCATTGTCACTGTGCATATCAAGACACCTTCAGTACCCTTGACATCGTCACGGTGTATGTCAAAACACCTTTAGCTCCCTGGACATGGTCACTGTGTATATCAAGACACCTTCAGTACCGTGGACTCTGTCAATGTGTATACCATAACAACCTTCAGTACCCTGGACATTATCACTGTGTATATCAACACACCTTCAGTATCCTGGACATCGTCACTGTGCATATCAACACACCTTCAGTACCCTGGACATTGTCACTGTGCATATCAAAACATCTCTAGCACCCTGGACATCGTCACTGTGTATATCACGACACTTTCAGTACCGTGGACATCGTTGCTGTGTATATCAAGACACTTTCAGTACCCTGGACACTCTCGCTGTGTATATCAAAACACCTCCAGTATCCTGGACATCGTCACTGTGTATATCAAAACACCTTCAGCACCCTGGACATTGTCGCTGTTTATATCAAAACACCTTCAGCACCCTGGACATCATCACTGTGTATATCAAAACATCTTCAGTACCCTGGACATTGTCACTGTGTATATCAAGACACCATCATTTCCCTGGACATCGTCACTGTGCATACCAAAACACCTTCAGTACCCTGGACATTGTCACTGAGCATATCAAGACACCTTCAGTACCCTTGACATCGTCACGGTGTATGTCAAAACACCTGTAGCACCCTGTACATGGTCACTGTGTATATCAAAACACCTTCACTACCCTGGACGTTGTCACTGTGTATATCAAGACACTTTCAGCACCATGGACACTCACTGTGTATATCAATACACTTTCAGCACCCTGGACACTCTCACTGTGTATATCAAAACACCTTCAGTACCATGGACATCGTCACTGTGTATATCAAAACACCTTCAGCACCCTGGACATTGTCGCTGTTTATATCAAAACACCTTCAGCACCCTGGACATCGTCACTGTGTATATCAAAACATCTTCAGTACCCTGGACATCGTCACTGTGTATACCAAAACACTTTCAGTACCCTGGACATCGTCACTGTGTATATCACAGCCCCTTCAGTACCCTGGACATTGTCACTGTGTATATCAAGACACTTTCAGCACCCTGGACATCGTCACTGAGTATATCAAAACACCATCAGTACCCTGGGCTGTGTAACTATGTATATCACTTCACCTTCAGTACCCTGGACATCGTCACTGTGTATATTACAGAACCAAAGTACCCTG